>NW_020653854.1:9780905-9849597 GCF_003589595.1 Hyposmocoma kahamanoa | reverse complement strand
CACACACACACACACACACACACACACACACACACACACAAACATACACACGCGCGCGCGCACGCACGCACGAAATCGTCGTGTGTCGTTCTAGTATCCAAAAAAATTATTATATTATTATGCGGCAGATACGTAGGATTATTAGGCAGGTAGAGTAGAGTAGGTATACCTCATAAAAAGGTTTTTGTGAAATAACCCTTATTTGGTTTTGGGGTTCATTAGGTGATTGTTTCAGAACCAGTGCAGTTTGTTTTGGTCACTTCATATACGGTAATGTGTATGCGATCCGAACGAAAATTTTGTTTTGAAATAATTTTTTTTATTCGTAACTTTGAAGTATGTTATCCAAGTGTAAGCACTGTGTTACCCGAGGACGTGTGTGTGCCTAACTATTTGTGAGGACCAATGGGTCCTTCGGTAATAGGTAGGCACACACAGGAAGGTCTTATCTTGCTCTAATACCTGCACCCAGTGCAAGCAAGGTGGCAACGTACTACTCAATATTGTTCTAAAATAAAAATAAAAAACATCGACACCACAAAACATGAACAAAAAGAAGAACACATAAACAGTATTCAGGAGAATAACAATTAAGTAATAATATAACACAAAACCGTGGAAGCCTAGTGGTTTGATTTACCTTCCGCCTCTCAAACAGAGGCCGTGGGTTCGAATTTCTTGAGTTTCTCGTAATTTATGTGCGAAATTGAATTTAATTTGAAATTTACCGTGATTATTTCGACGAAGGAAAACATCATGATGTAACCGGTACGTCGGAGATGGTTCACTACCCTTGGAAAACCTGTGAAGTGTCCAACCCCCAATGGGCCAGCAGCATAACGGTCTAGGGCCTCAACCCTCCTATGAGAGGAAACCCGTCCAGCAGTGGAACGTATAAATGGGTTGATTTCTTTTACACTTATAGCCCCACACTAGGTAAACCCTGCATCGTGGGTGCCATGAACACACACATAAACAACCACAAATTACACCTAAACTCACGGGAGAAGCAAATGTAGGCCATACAAACATTTCTCCCGGCCCGGATGCTCTTTTGGAACCTTAGGATTATTCAGACTCCTCATGTTAGAGCTTATAGAATATTTGTTTAAATTTCACATATTTATTTTAGTAGAAGAAGAGCTCATTGTCAAAGAGTTCACCCAGGGCAGTACTGCCACCTTACCTATTTCTGCCGCCAAGCAGTAATGTCAGTATTACTGTGATCCGGTTTTGAAGGGTAAGTGTGCTGGTGAAATTACAGGCACATGGGACTTGGCAACTTATATCTCAGGATGACAGTGCTCCTCAGTTCTTTGTGATTTAAAGAAAAAATCTTCAACTCTTTAATTAACTTGTAAGTCAGTAATCCGTACTAATTCTCAGTTGAGTTAATTAAGCGTAAAAATTTGCTTTCTTAAGTGTGTGCTTTCAAAGCCGCTTTGCTTTGATGTTGAAAAATGGTAGTCACTTTCCTTTGTTTTTATACGAGATGAGAAAAGTCCTGAACTTTGAAGTAAGACGATACAAGTACCTACAGGAGCTTCTTTAACATTTTCAGAGCTTTTGTTGGAAAGTAATTTATACGAGTAGGTACTTCGATCAATCAGTTGTAATGTAATTAGAATAATGATGATTTTCCGATACACTTGTATCGTACGATATTAGTAGCAGTAGAGCTCCTTGTGAAAGAGTTCGTCCAAGGAAGTACTGACACTTATTTTTGTCTCCAAGCAGTTATGTAACCATTATTGCGTTCCGGTTTTGAAAGGTAAGTGTGCTGGTGAAATGACAGGCATATGGGACTTATCAACTTATGTCTCAGGGTAACGAGCGCAGTAGCAGTGCTCCTCATATTTTTGAGATTTAGGTTCGTCGCTTACTACCAGGAGTACGACTTGCTTGATATCATAAAAAACGAAGAAAAATTATTCATAGAATTATGCACTTACCGACTATAATATGTCTAATTGTACTTTTAGTGGAATATACAACCCTTTAAGTCACAATCCACAACGCTTGCCCATTGCTGACTGGGGACTTTATATATTTTCCAGGGATTGTCAACCTTTTTCGATATGCCGGTTTCATCACAATATTTGCCTTCGCTCTTGGCAAGAGGTATTGTTACGAAACATTGACAAATGTACATTACTTAGAAATTAAAGATTCGAATTGCCGACGTCTCAACTGAGAAGCAACTCTTCTCCCAATGGGCTATCCTTGCTGTAATATAAGTAAATTGTTTTATTTCTAAGTAAATTCTTTATTTCCACAAATTTTGTAACAATTTCAGGTCAGTAATATACATACAATGATTATACGCATAAATAAATGTATATTCGAATTGGTACTTACTCCTTACGATCGATAGCAAATACGAAATAATCTAGTAATTATAAGTCTAGTATAATATGAGCGCTCTTTTATACCAAATTTGGTTCGGGATTCTGAAGAATTGCTGTCTACATAGGTACGAGTATAATAGTTAATGATTTGCTATTACACCTTTAGTGCTACTATTCCGCACGACCCACCGGGCTTTAATTCCTGTGTCCCAAGGCTTTGCAGACTGAATAATAGGCATAGTGGATTTAGCGGTATATTTGGCAGTCTCTATACAAATTTCGAAAAATAATACTATTAAACCTTAATGAAATTTCTTTTATCCTGTTTAGTTTGATACTGCCCGAGTCTCTTGTTATCTTGTATTTATTGTTTTTGTTTGTAATACTTTCTTACATTTAGTTATTGTTCACTTATTGAATAAAAGCATGTTTTTGGCTTGCTGAACGTATTTATTATATTTAATTATAATAAAAATGTTCAAAGCAAATGTTTTGTGAAAAGAAGGAAATGGCGTCACAATAACAGTGAGATAGAACGAGTGAACGTAGACAGAATGAGATGCTTGAAGGATTGGGTCGATCACGAACAGTTATTGTTTTTATTTGTCTGTATTTAAGTCGTTTTTGCAAGTTGTATTCACTAGTATACAGTTGTTCTTCACCACATTTAATTTATTGTACGTAATAGTGTAATAACTTTAAGTGAACCTATAAATAATGGGAGAATCCCTCCACCTTCCCAGCTTTCAAGCAAGTAATCTTTGTTATACGAGCCTAATCATGGAGGATGAATGCCATATTTGCTCGATGCTCGTTCCGGCACTCGCTCGTAAAGTACTACAACATTATTATGATTATTGTTATTCACAAGAGCTATTATATTTAACCGACTCAAAAAAGAGGAGGTTCTCAATTCGACTGTATTTTTTTGTGTGTATATACGCGATTACTCCGACATTTGTGAATCGATTTCGATGATCCTTTTTTGTTGGAAGGAAAATATTCCATCTCTAAAAGTAAATTAGGGGATAAATCCAGTTTATTGGTATTAAAACCCACTTTCCGTTAATCGATTTCAATAAAACTTGGCAAACAGATGTAATCCCCCAAATTTTTCAGGTCCGTCTTTTTTTTAATAAAAAAGTTATAATTGTAAAGACTTTTACATAAGCTTGACCGCCTTCTCAATCCGTTTCATCTTCTGCAAATTTGATCATATTTCCTCTTTCAGGGCTCAACTTAAATGGCTCCCTATCTGTCAATGCAGGCAGAAAAGACTACTCTGCACGTTGTACTCCATTATTTTCAATCTCCACTATCCAAAATACTTGAAATGTAAATTTCTGTATCTCTGTGATTGTCATACCGCCCCCTTCGATACATTAACTCTCTTTCACTCTCCTTCATTCTGGCTTCATGTCTGATTCCTTCACTCTCCATTCAACACATGCCTGGAATGCTCTCCCGGACTCCATCTAAAGGTCTCCTAGTTTGTTGTCTTTTAAAAAGAATGTCCATGAGCATCTTTTAAATAGTTTGTCACAGCGATAATCATCGTCACCATTTTCTGTTATTTATATAATATTTTGTTTTGATCCGGCTGGATTCGAACCAACGTCTTCTAGCAAACCGTGCTAGACGCTATGGCAATTAAGCCTCGGAACGAACCAGCGGACCTTACGAATTTTTGTATGTGCTTGTTGTAGATATTTGTTTAGGTTTTTTAACGACTTTTTTGCCGTAGCGCCATATGTGAGACATCTATTTCTTCAGTAATAATCATAAGTTATAATTATGATTTGCTAAATACAATTTTACAGTACCTGTAAAATATAGCATTATGTGCTTAATAGCGTATGTCATGTATACTGGGGGCCCCACAGAGTCAGGACGTCTGTCATAGACGTTTCATTGGATAGTACTTATGTTTATCATTAGATAGTATTTACGCTAACTGTATCGAAAAAGAAACAAGAAATCTGATCTTTACTTGAGTACTTGGAATGTAAATAGATATCTGTTTACTAGCCTTACTACTTCTAGGATCGATATAAAGAAGACCTTGGGCTCCAATGGAATAGTGTTATTATTTCAGTACATTTTCTGTATAGTCGTGGATAAAGAGTAATTCTAAAATGTTCTAGAGTGATAGTGGGATACAGTTCACTTTTGCATTAAGATTATGAAAAGGTGGACACAGGTGACCTGGTGAACCTACCTGCGAAATAGTTCGTCTAGGGTAGTACTGTCAACTTACTTATTTCCGTCGCCAAGCAGTAATGTGAGCATTACTACGTTTTGGTATTGAAGGGTTAAGGGTGCTGGTGAAATATCAGGCACATGGGACTTGTCAACTTATCTCTCAGGGTGTCGGGCGCACAGTGGTAGTGCTATTCAGATCTTTGTGATTTAAAGCTTTGAGTGACACAGCAACAGTTACGAACTGGCGTGTCGCTTACCATCAGGCGCACTACTTGTTCGTTCCATCACTTGGTATCAATAAAAAAAATGTATACCTATGTAGGTATATTATTTTTTACGAAGTGTGGCACGATTTTTTAAAGTTTGACAAAGAATATTTACACCTGTATTTTCTTTATGTGTGTACATTTTTGCCCCAATTTCAGTGTCTCGTTCATTTCCATTTCAAGCTCGCATGTACCTACTATGTCGTTTCAACTTTACTTTTAATTTTTTCAAACTTTTTAAGTCCAAATAATGTGGGACTGTTGCAAGATGTTTGTAATTCGTTCCACGTAGACTGCGTGACAGCGACGATATTTTCCAAATGTTACTTTAATTCTACTTAATTCTTTTTAGAATTTCACATGCTGTAAATCCTTGTTAGTGTAAAGTAATAATTCATGTTTTCTCTTTCACTGTGTTTTTCAACTATGGCTCGCCAACACACACATTCGCGTCTTTATCGTAGAGCCTCCCAGCATAGACTGACTCCTCTTTTTTGATTAGTCATTCACCCACATTCTCGTACACTACAATATTATAAAAATGTATCTTTTGAAATAATTTCAGGTTTCAAGACAATCTAATGCTGGCAATGTTTTTGAAATCGATTGTGCACAAAAACTTCTAGAGTCAATTTCCTAAATTATAAATATATCACTCGTGACCACCACTTTAATTTACAAGGACGCCGATCTTTTGACAGCTAAGAGCACTCCATTTTTTTTCGTCGCTGAGGGTGTAGAGGAATATAATAGGATTAAGGAGTACAACTGTGTGCTGAATTGTGTGAACCGCTCTCATACCGTTTCTGTCGAACACTTGGAATAGGCCCTGTTCAAGTAGGCCAGGCCAGACCAGAACATTCTGGTTAAACTCGATCCATCGTCTACCTTAGCTGGACTTAATAAGTCTTGACTACGTTCGTGAACGAGCCCCTTTTTTGAACTCACGGATTAAAATATAGGAACTACAAACAATAGATTAGTCATACCTATACATCGTCCAATTCCACAACTCGGTTAATCATTTCCTTCCGATAAATATAAACTGTATCTCAAAATTCTACTCATATAATTGACGTGCAAAGGACAAAAGTTCGTATTTATTTAAAAATTACGTGAGCTTAATTCGCTACGATTGGTTTTGGAGCGCAGCATATTGTTTTCAAACAAAATAAATGATATTTCGCCACTCTCACTAATGAAACAGCGAAACACAAAGAATAATTTTTGGGAAACTGACATATTGGATTGTAAGTGTAAGGTGGTACGTGGCCTGCCTATCCCTAATAGTTGCAGTGTCACTTAGAGCCTTAAATCGCAAAGATCTTAGATACACTGCCACTGCGCCCGTCACCCTGAGACATAAATTGACAAGTCCCACGTGCCTGTAATTTCACCAGTATCCTTACCCTTCCAAACCGGAATGCAGTAATGCTTACGTTACTGCTTGGCAGCTGAAATAGGTAAAGGTAGCAGTACTTCCCTGGATGAACTCTTTCACAAGGAGCTCTACTGCTACTAAATATGCTAATCGGTTGGTGCGAAATATGACCAAATTGTATTTGCTATAAAACAACATATTTTTTATTTAATACTTTTACCCAAACATGTTACGTTTTGAATTTAGTCACGTTGGATTCTACCTTAATGCCTGTATTCCCTCGCTGCTCTACCTTTCTAACGCAGCGGTGACCATATATCTATTACTCACTACATGTTATACCACAAAAAAGTACTTTGCTAATCTACTCAATACAAATTTACACCAACCAAAGCTACATTACCCTCGGTGAGAATGAAAAAACCTACAAGACGTTCGGAATCACCTTTCTTCCCTTTCCTTATTCAAAGCTAGCGTTATTATGTTATGTATATGTTATGCATGCATACATTTCAAGTAAAAAATATATAAGCATTCAGCGCACGGATGTGGGGCAGCCAGTGAGATGCCAACTCAGAGTTAAGTGTAATTTATGACTTTCATGAGTTCCTCGACTGACTTGTTTGCTTGAAAGACTGGATATAAACAAGCAGCTTATATGTACACGATACGGTTTAAATTGGGTAGTGGTTAAAAATCGGTGCCCTTGTTTCATCGATTTAGCTGGGAACTATTAGGCAAAATTTAGGTTAGGATGCTTCTTATTGCGGTAAGGCTATGCTAGGGTGATTTATTTGAGCTAATTAACTGGCTTACGAATATTTGCGTGAAATACTCGATATACAGCTAAGATAAGGCTCACGTAAGTGCATAGTCACACGAGCTACCAAATAACAGTTGGAATGCAGTCGGAAATCAGTTTGCACGGTTTCACCCCTTTTTTAAGCTGATTGCATGTCGCTATATTAGCATTCGGCAGTTGTGATGTATAATAGTCGTGATGCCTTTGCGGTACATTCACAGTACGTCGCAACTGACAACTGCTGTCACAGACTTCAGTTGTGACATCTCCGGTACTAGTCCGGAGGACTAGTAGAGGATAAACTAGATAGCCTCCGGTCCCTCCAGCCGCTTACGAATTTTTGGAATTGGACAGACGCTTCGGCATCGCGAGGTGAGCGTGCCGACAGTTCCGGTATCTATCTGGAGAATAAAGAGGGTGCTGTGCACCCGAGGTCGCTCACCCAAGGCACTGGCCTTCGAACACCGGATAAAATCTGGGTAAACGGGTTGATCTGTGGTCAGGACCTTACTGATAAGGTATCTGTACGGGCTTGCTTGCACAGGTAATAGCACCCTTCTCGTATAATCAAAAAGTTGTGTAGGGAGGGCACTATAGGTAATCAAAACTTAGCAGAATATTTGGTACTGATGGTGCAATCTGCTTGCAGATGCATCTTGAACGACTGCACGTTGAATGCATGATGGTTATACTAGCCGTCGGCCGTAAAATTTCAAGAGTAATTAATGATATATATTTTTGCCTGTGCTTTATCATTATCATCATCAACCCATTGCAGCCCCCTACTGGACATGGGCCTCCCCTGATGTACGCCATTTTTTTTCATAGTACCAAATGATGGGATGAACAAGTCATGCGCCCGGTGGTAAACGACACGTCTATCCATAGCGGTTGCAGTGCCACTCAGAGCTTTAAGTGGCAAAGATCTTAGGGGCACTGTCACTATGCTCGCCACCCTGAGACATGAGTTGACAAGTCTCATGTGCCTGTAATTTCACCAGTACACTTATCAAAATTGGAACGCAGTAATATTCACATGCTTGGCGGTAGAAACAGATAAGGTGACAGTACTCCCCTCTCGAACGAACGATTGACGAACTCTTTCACAAAGAGCTCTGCTGCTACCAAAATTCACCTTTTGCCTTTTCACCTGATCGTCAGTTTGTCACATCCATTTATTGCAAACGTTTCGCGGATCAACACTCCATCTAGGTGGAGGGGAGCCTACACTACGTTTGCCGAGTCATGATCTGCACTCAAGAACACGTTGCCCCCAACGGTTATCGATTTTTCAATAGATATGGCCAGCCCACTGCCACTTACTTATTCAACGAGCTATGTCCTTGTTCTCTCTCAGATAAACTTATTACGAATTTTAATCCTTTAGAGAACCTCCGAGCACAACGCCGTCCATGGCTCACTGAGTGACTTTAAATTGGTGGTGTTGCGTTATCCTTGAACAAATTAAACTCACCTGCGCCAAATATACATGGATTTTTGTCTTTTCTACCCGACGCACTGCATGCGTGAAACCGATATGTACAACTGAGACAATAAAAAGAAGCAATTAACATCCTTTAAAGGATTTATGATTTTTTGTGTCTGAAATAACTTGATTTTTTTAATGAACTACAAAAGATATATATTAATTGAAAGTTTAATCGACATAATGACAAAACAAAAACACGAATGGTGAAATTATTCACAATGGATTTCTTTTGTATACACATTTTTTATAATGTTAGCTTCGTTTACGTTTTTGATCGCAATGAGATTACGGAAGTGAGTTTGTTAACGAATGAAAATAGAAGGTCGATAGAGGTATGTTTATTGCCTTAATAAAATGTAGTCAGTATTTGGAATCGCAAATGTTCTGAATACAGTGACAAGCTACAAGTAAAATCTGTGCTTCCATTTTGACATCAACACACACCCCTAGGCGCGTGGCAATAACTGCTAGCTTGCAGTTAGTGTAAACCGACTGCATGCAATTGTATATATGACTTCACGCGTGTAGTCCATCTAGTAGCAGACTTAGAACAAAAACTTTGATCATGTGGACCGTAATAGTGCGAAATGTAAGGCATATTCGCCTATTATCGATATACCGAATTTTACGTAACTTCCTAGAGTTTGATGTAAGTTAATTAGGCTTACGTTTGGAGGCTTCCGAAAGGTGAACGACGACTAGGGTTCTGCTTAAATTATTTTGTTTTTGCTAATTTTTCCATTATTTTCTTTTCGAGTCTGCTTCTGTCCGAGTTGTTCTCTTGTATTCATTGTATTTTTTGTTTTTAAGTTTAAATTTGTCTATATTTAGTAAGCTGTGTTGTTTCATAATTAGTCATGCAATTAGAGAATTTTAGTAGCAGTAGTTTACCGTGAAAGAATTCGTCCAGGGAAGTACTACCACGTCACACATTTCTGCCGCCAAGCAGTTATGTGAGCATTACTGAGTTTCGGTTTTGAAGGGTAAGGGTGCTGGTGAAGTTACAAGCACATGGGTCTTTCCAACTCAAATCTCAGGGTGACGGGCGCAATGGCAGTGCTCCTCAGATCTTTGCGATTTAATGCTCAGAACGGCACTGTAACTGTTATGGACAGGCGAGTCGCTTACCACCAGGCACCACTTGTTCGTCCCATCACTTTGTATCATAAAAAATGATGTAGGTAATATTGTGATACCTGTAATTGAACCAATGAATACATAAAAAACAAAATCTTGTTACAACTCGCCTTACGGGTAAAGACTTTAAAATAAATAAGAATAGGTGGTATTAGAATAATTTCTTTCATATTTATATTATCAATTTTAAATAGAAAACGACTGTGAGACTCAGACATATTAACTAAAATAACGGATAAGTTACGTAGATAGGGCTCACTATAAGTTTCCAGAGCTGGCCAGGTACATAAACAATATTTAAAAAGTAATTACAACATTTGAAAATGGAACTCTTTGGCTGTAGAATACAGTTTGTTTTATCTGACTGTCACTTGTTTTTACATTGTGGCATTTGTGGCGTCATTTTACAAATTGGTTGTCTACTCACTATGGACATGGATTTTCATGGACTCAACATGGATTTTCGTGAAAATTTTCGTAGTATAATTTTCGTGTAATTTAACAGCTCAGCGGGGGTTCGCTCGGCTTCAAACTGCTTTTGGCGATGAAGCACCATGAAGACGACTTTTTATAGCTGGTTTGCAGAATTCAAACGCGGTCGTGTGAATCTCAGTGACGAATTTCGTGATGGTCGCCCGTCCACTGATGTGAACAACAAATCGATGTTGAACGATCGAAACATCGATGCTGTGCGCCGTATGATCAAAACAGACAGGCATATGACATATCATGAGATTCGGGCATCTTTAGGCATAGACATGAATCAAATACAATCAATACTACACAAACATTTGGGTGTAAGAAGAAACAGTTGGGTGCTCTCGGTGGATCCCATACAATTTGACTGAGGCTCAAAAAACGGATCGCGTCACTTGGCGCAATGCCATGCTTACCAAATTCAACGAAGGGGCGTCAAATTTGATGTGGGACATGGCAGCAGGTAACGAAACATGGATTTATAGTTACGATCCCAAAACAAAGCAGCAATCGAGCGAGCAACACCCATGTGTTTCGAGATGAGCCGAAACCAACCAAAGTGGCGCGCGTTCAAAGTGCCTCTAAGCGGTTGATTGCTTCTTTTTTTAATAAAATTGGACACGTGGCTACCGTTGCTTTGGAGACTCGTTGTACCGTGAATAGTGATTAGTACACAACCATTTGTTTGCCGGAAGTTATTGACAAACTCCGTAAAAATAACCGTAAACGCCGTATCATCTTGCACCACGATAATGCCAGTTCTCACACGGCAAGAAAGACAAATGAATTTTTGAAGGGGAACAACATTGACCTTATGAGCCATCCCGCGTACAGTCCCGACCTGGCACCTTGTGACTTTTATTTATTTCCAAAAATTAAGAACCAGTTACGCGGTCAACGATTTTCATCTTCTGAAGAGGCTGTCGAAGAGTATGAAAAATATGTTTCACAGATTGTCACGGAGGAGTGGCATAAATGTTTTCCAAACTGGTTCATTTGAATGAAAAAGTGCATTAATGCTAACGAAGAATATTTTGAGAAACAATAAATTCATTTCTGATTATTTATAGTATTTTTTTCTTATTCATTCCGGAAACTTATAGTGCGCCACACGAATTTAAGTCGAATTTTTGCTCCAAATGTTTTGAAGCAATTCGTGGTACTTAAGGCTGCCTTTCCACCAGAGATGTGCGAGGTAGCGAGGCGGTGCGAGGATGTGCAGCGACACGTTGCGAGGATGTATTACGGACTCTTCAGCTTTGTGCGGACAAGTTACGGTAGCGGTAGCGATGTGTCAGTGTCATACTTTCATTAGCTCTAGTTTCCTACACCGTTTTGCACACATTCTTCGCCCACATCTCTCGCACACATTCCTCGCATACATTCCTCGCACACAACTTTGGCACACATCTCTCGCTATAGTGTATGTACAAATACTTAGCTCCGCTAACCCTTTTCCACCGGAGTTGCGCTAAACGAGGCTAGGACAGTGAACTTTTAATCCTATTGGTGGATTTTTCTCGCACACCGCCTCGCTACGTCGCACATCTCTCGTGGAAAGGCAGCCTTACCATGAGATTCTGCGACGGTGATTCGACGGAAAAAGAACTCACTTAGCGTTATCCGTTATTTTAGTTAATATATATTATCAATAGTAAGGTTTAATCCAATGTCTTTTTTTATACTCATAGCCCCGCACTGAGGACATCTTGTAACGCGGGTGCCGTGGACACACACATAGACAACCACAATTTAAATTACACCCAAACTATCGAGAGAAATAAATGTAGGCCATACAAATATTTCTCCTGGCCCGGGAATCGAACACGGGACCTCTGCGTGGCAGTCCAGTTGTTAACCGTTCGTCCACAGAGGCAGTTAGTAGTTGTGAGTAATGTTTAAAGAAATTTGTCACAATAATAAATGAAGCTCGGTTGAAGGCTATTATTTACCAAAGCGGAGCGGAGAAGAACTGTTAATTAACGAATAGCCGTTTGTTATTTTGATTTCCGCTCTGCTTAGTCCAAATAAATTAGTATTGGTTGCGGAAAAACAGCTCTACCTATCGTAACATCGGAAAAGAATCTAAACAAGATCGATAAGAACGTTCGTGAAATACTGGTTGAGGTACCTAATAATATTATAGTACAGTGAAGATTTGGGTCAAGTTCATTTGAATGTATTAATTAGTACGATCGAAACTTTTAAACACTACTTCCTAAGCGATTATTTTGTGTATTCAGTGTATTATTTACTTATGTCAAAATAAACTACAGAAGCCTTAGCAAAAAAGCTTAGCTTAACAAAGCAATAGAAGCTGAATGTGCCATGGGTTTGTGACGTAAAAGTTTCGAGGAAAACATTTTTTAATGAGATAATATGCTCAAAAGGCACGCAGTTAAGACATAACAAAAGAAAACTGAGATAATGCATGGTACCATGCTCTGGTAACTCAGGCACAAATTATATTTTTTTGAAACGCCATCTATCCCTAACATCGGGAACTTTTTTGTCACTTTTATCACTTTGTCGCGTGGCATATTTGGAGAAGGAATTATTTACTGTATTTTTAACCGACTTCAAAAGAAGGAGGTTCTCAATTCGACCGTCAATCTTTTTTTTGTTTTTTTTTTAATCTTTTTTATGTTACGCGATAACTTCATTTGTGAGCCGATTTTGATGATTCTTTTTTATTGGAGAGTGCCTTAAAAGTGGGCCCTTTTAAATTTGAAGAAAATATTCCACCTCTAAGGGTGGCAAACTAGGGGATGAATGACTTTTGAGGTAGGTTTTTTTAGATTCTGTTTTCTCTGTCTTTCTTTCTCTGTGTTTCTGACTCTGTTTTGAGATTCTTGTAATAAGGTAGTCAATCTCTGCTGAAAATCGGTCGAATCGGTACATCTGATATTACCGTAGGTATTGAAAATATCTTTTTGGCGGTTAGATGTCGCTCTACGTAGATACCAGTCCGGTCACGTTAATTAAGTCATTCGAGTTTCATTTAAATATCATTTTATTTCCTGACTAAGACAGGCCTTTCGTATAATTTGAAAAATCTAATGAATGTATTATATTCAAACTTGTAATTATGACTTTTGAAAGAATTCTTATAACAATGTTTTCGCCATTGTTCTTTCCTTTCTTTTTTTATTGGTCCTTTAGCGGTAGTAACCTAGTGGGAGAACGGTTGCATCACGATTGAGGTGCCGACGACGGTTCGAATCCCGGTCAAATGATTCTTATTTTAAGTTACATATCGCACAGCTTTTACAATACTGTACGTGTCTGGCTCTGCAGGTAGTTGAGCAGCATACTTATTTAGGCCTTATTATAGATAAGTCTTTCAACTGGGGTCCACACATTGAAAGCGTTACTAACAAGCTCAGGTCTATCAATGCTAAACTTTCCATATTAAAGTACAAGTTACCATATTATACACTTAGAATGTTGTACCTTGCTTTGGCAGACTCAATTATTGATTATGGGCTCAGTAGCTACGGGCGTACTTATAAATCGTACCTAGATAATATATATAAATTACAAGTTAGCATAATTAAGACAATTGTATCAAATAAAATAAAAAACAAATATAAGGATAACGATCCCGGTCTTTTTAACCACTGTAAGGTAATGTCGGTCTTTAACAAGTCGAATGTGTCAATATTACTGGACCAATTTGAAAATGTCAATTTATTAACAAAAACAAACAGGCTTAATAAATTACGTACCCTTACCTACCTACCTGAGTTTAAACTACCTAGAATCACCAATACTTACGGTATGAGGACTACAAAGTACATATTACCAAAAATTGTAAATAAAATACCAGTACAATTGCATAAAGATATGTTTATAAATGTAAAAAAATGTAAACAAGTTTAAAAAAAGTATTACTTGGGTTGTATGTTGGACCCATAACAATAGTGGCGAGTATGCGATGCATTCTACCTTCGCATAAACCCTTTGAAGGGTTTTTGAAAGTAGTCTTAATATAAGTTTTTAGTTTAAGTTGGTTTTGAATAAATAAATTAAAAAAAAAAAAATAGTGTTGTAAGTCGAAATATGTAAAATTCAATATTATACTATTTTTGAACGTAAAATTTGATTCTCTACACGTCAATAAAACCGTCGTTAGAATATTGTAAGAAATTATTAAAAGATATGTAAGATGTGTATCTAACACGAGACAAAATTTTTGTGAGCTACATCTGGACAAAATAGTCATTAAAAAATATGAAATTATATTATCCGTTTTATTTTTAAATATATTTGGAAAGTAGGAAAATGTTTAGATGTCTGGAACAAAGTTTAACTTATACATAATTTTTAATAATCTTTCTCGAGAACCGAGTAACTCGTTTATGGATTTAGAGTTAATAGACTGTTGTATTAACAGTGCGTTATATTTGCGAATGCTTAGTTTTCAATATCTCTCATTGATGGAAACCATCACATTGAAATCTGCATGTAGAAGAAGATTCACAATTCTTAGAAAACGCGTAAAATCCCACTTGAACCAGCGTGACCAGCTATGGCATAAACCCTTTTTCTAGTTGAGACCCGTAACCAGCAAAGGGACGTATTTATTGAACGACGAATTTTATAATTGATTGAACATGATGATGATGATATTGGTTAAACTGGTACCTTTACCTAGATACAGACTTTGCCATATTTTGCACAGAGTGCCTGTTGACACCTGGGTCGTGACATTCTTTGCCGTATCATGTTTTCTGGCCATTGTTTTTAAAATTATAGTTCCATTTTTTAATGACTTGTACGCTTCCAAATAATAATAAAATTTATGTGAGCCATGTAACAGAGACAACCAGGTTTAATTTTAGTGTGCTCAACAGTGCTTAACCACTGTACTACCGCGGTTATGCTAGTTCTTATGATCTTTTAAATGTTTATTCAAATGGCGCAAATAGTCTTGATTGTGACACGACAGTCTAAAATGGTCAATACATTATATTTCAATATTTCAATTAGCACGATTGTGATAGGTAATGTTAATTGTTTAATAATTAAATGAATGATTGAAATGATTTTTATAATTTAGTATTGACTCAGATTCGGCTGGAGTCCATTTCCGAAAGATTCGTTATGAACCATTTAACAAAAAAAAAAAGAAAGAAAGAAAAGTTTGCCTTCCGTAATCTAATAGCAGTATGGCTTAGACGTCTTAGCGAAAGACGCAAAAATTTTACTACCGCAATCTAATCCCGCATTTCAATTTCTGACTTTCTCTTTAATGTTATAAATGTTCTGTGTCTGTGTGTTAATATTATAAATCTTTAATATTACAAATGTTCTGTGTGTGTGTGTTAATATAATAAATCTTTAAAATTCAGAGAGTTTTTTTTTGGAATGAGAGCGGTTAGACACTGAGACTTTTAGCAGCGCGTCTGCAGCGATTCAGTCGCAGTCGTTAATCGTTTACCTTTGCGACTTAAGTAGCGATACAATCGCGGTGCAAAGGCGACGCACGTTTTTAATGATTCAACATAAACGTGTGTGTGTACTGAGAGATCTAGAATCTAGCTAGATATTCCTAACGTGCCAGTCGTGACCCTGTTTGGATAGAAAGTATTTTGTGCTTCAGATGACGGGCTTGCGACAGTGTTGCAATTGAAATTTGTTTCTATTTCGAATCTTATATGGATAATAACAGTGATAAAATAAGCGATGGCATCGATGCAGTCGCGCGTTTCCATTGATGCAAATGCCTATAAATCGCTGGTGTCGCATGCATGCAATCTCGCGGTTGGGTCCCTGCTACAAACGCCCTGTCCAACCGCTCTTAGAGACATCTGTATAAGGATATATACATACACTTGTTCAATTGGTACTTAGTTATAAGAGGTACGGTGTTAAACTCATTGCAATAGGTACAGCTAATTGTGGGCACATTTATAAAGTGTATTTACTCCAAATTTTGTTAATTGTAATTAATCTTGGAATAAATTACCTCTTCTGTTAACTAATATCAACGCACAACAAGAAACGACAACAATATTACACCTGTAAGTTTCGCTTTGAAGTCGATCTCGGGAATTCGTTACGTGAAGTATGATTAAAACGTCTTTGGCAGGAAATGCGAAGATTAGCTTAAGGTAATGAGAGCGTCCCTTATGAGTACAAATTATAATTTAGATGGAGTACCTATTCTACTACAAGTATACTTTGTCATTGTTTCTTCGTAATTTTATAATATTGTAAGAATGCCAACAAATTTATATACAAATCTGTTTCATGTTGAAATGCTTTTAATATTTTACGACCCTAATACAATCTGGACTGTTTTCTGGAATTCACGAAATATACATAGGTAATAAAGTCGGACGTCATAGAACTAAACTAACTAACATAACTCGCAAAATCAGTAAGCTGAAATAGCAATGCGCTTGATGGCCGATAAAGCAGACTTGTTTTTGCAATGGCGACACGTAATAGCAAACGTAGTGTAGGAGTAGGACGTACAAGACTGGGAGATGTAGGCCCAGCGTCCACAGACGGGACGGCATTGTATGGCCTCGGACGTCTCGGTTGTACTTAGTAAGATAGGTGAAATTTTATAGTCAGTTGGTGTGAGTTGACACTCAATCGCGAACTTGAAAATTTAAAGTTTAAAACACAACTTATAATGGATGTTAACGACTACGTAATAACGTCAACTGAACTGACATAAATTAGCTGAGCCTAAAGTAAATCCTAAAGCAAGTCGTGCGCTACGTACACACCTGTCCATAATAAATTGCAGTGCCACTCAGATCATTGCAAAGATCTGAGAGGCGCTGCCACTGCGCCCATCACCCTGAGACATGAGTTGACAAGTCCAACTTCACCAACACCCTTTACTGCTTGACGGCAGAAATAGATAAGGTAGCAGTACTTCCCTGGAAGAACTCTTTCACAAGGAGCTCTACTGCTGCAGTCTTTCACAAGGTGACTCAATAATAGTATAGTATACCTTTATATTATGACATTATACTTAAAATTTCAATTATAACGGTAGGAACTGCAAAAACAAAGATGCGGTAAGCTTAGGTATACTGAGCCGGCAGCCTTCGAAATACCTAGGCTGCCTTCGGGATGCTTCGGCAGGCTTCCGAAAGTTATTCACACAAAATCTTCTTCTTGGAATATAGTTCTCTTCTTCTTCAGCAAGACTACCATTCTTAAATACACAACTGGTAATAAAACAGCTTGCAATGTTACGTCTGATCTAAAG
This sequence comes from Hyposmocoma kahamanoa, assembly GCF_003589595.1. Taxonomy (NCBI): domain Eukaryota; kingdom Metazoa; phylum Arthropoda; class Insecta; order Lepidoptera; family Cosmopterigidae; genus Hyposmocoma; species Hyposmocoma kahamanoa. The sequence goes on along the minus strand of NW_020653854.1, from coordinate 9,832,261 downwards.
AGATGCTAGACGCAAGCACGATGTCTCGACGGTATGCTTGGGTATGCCTAACGGTACCGCGGCTTTTGCCGTCAGTGTGGTAGTCTCATGTCCAGTGGTGGATGAGTATAACTTGATATATTGGTGACTTAAATGTTACGAGAACTTTGCAAGTGGAAGTAAAAAGAAAGTCCAAAAGCTTCGAGAAATAATCGAACCCTTTTTTAACCAACTTCAAAAAAAGGATGAGGTTCTCAATTTAACTGTATGTTTTTTCTTTTTTTTTGTATTTATGTTACGCGATAACTCCGGTATTTGTGTACCGATTTGATGATTCTTTTTTGTTGGAAAAAGGGGATCTCAGATATGGTTCCATTTAAAGTTGAAGAATATATTCCACCTCTAAGGGGATGAATGACTATTGAGGTCGGTTTTTAAGTACTCTGTACTGTGATTATTTAAAACAGTCTAACGAATTTTAATACAGTATAAAAACGACGTTTATATCAAGGTCTGCGAAAACGCGAAAACGCTATGTTGTTATTTATTACGGGTCTCGATAGGAACCTTGGCTGGACTCTCAGATAATAATAATGGGCACGCAAGGTAACCCAGAAACTGAATAGATTACCCGTATAACGGTTTTAATAAGATAAATTATTCTAGGGTTTGTTATGAAACCAATTATCAATCATTTTAGATCGTATAGGCAGAGTACACAGTGGAGTTTAATGAATGGATAATACCTTGAAGTCCCTGAAGGATTATTCAAAGTAATATTACAAGATATTTTATTCAAAGCTTAGATCTATCGTGTAACAAATGCCGTGTATTTTTACTTTAAATAATTAATTTGATATATTTTGATCTGTATAGCTTGTCGTGTTAGTCAGTAAGAATACTCGTATCTGCCTTTAAACTTTATATATAACCTGTAATTTATAATTAATAATATGTTGATATACATCATGTTGGCTTTCTTATAAATATAAAATTTAATTTTTAAGTTATGTTTTACTACCATGATTTTTTATTTTTTGTGAAATTGCTCCAATAGTTTGTTATAATTATTGATACAAAAATTGAACACTAAGAAAGATTCCTTCGATCAGCTCGAATTCCAAAATTGTTTCAATTACTGTGTATTACTATCAAAATGTTTTAAAATCAGCTGCGACCATGTTTGACACTGCGTTATTCTTTCGCGGCCATTGATCGAGACCCGCGTCAAAAATCGTCGTCGTCGACGTCACGGTGCTCGCCATACTCGCTATAGTGAGAAATTAAAAATGGCAGTTATCAATTTAATTTGACAGCTAAATGTGGCTATAATAGGTTTATTGCGGCGTTATGCTACGGGCACTGGCTGTTGTCTGACAACAGAACAGGTATAAGTTTTCATTATTTTGTTTCATTTCATTTTCTTTTTTTCATTATTTAGTTCATCAAGTTTATCCAGAACACCTAGGCCAAAACCACTTTAGAAAAGTTCATTTCCCAAATTGGTTCTACCGAGAATCGAACCCGGGATTAAAAGCTACGGAATTCACTCTGCGGCACTACTCAGAACACCTAGGTTAATACCATTAAAAAAATCATGTTCAAAATTGGTTCTACCGGGAATCAAACCCGGAACCAAGAGCTACGGAATTCACTCCGCGGCACTACCTTGAGTACCTAGGCCAAAACCACGTTAGAAAAGTACATTTCCAAAATTGATTCTACCTGTAATGAAACCCGGGACCTTCTCATCCACGCATTATTATTAGCATGTACAATCTACAAATTGCTTAAACACAACCACTCATCCATGAAGTAGATACAACAAGAGGTCGAGCTGTGCCGGGCGCACTTTATAGTATGAATTATAATATAGAACATACTGTCTACTAAATAAAGTATATATTGCTTCTATCAAAAGAGATTTTGTTTGGCTTTCAAAGAAATATCGTCTTTTTTAGTATATTATATATAAAATATTATATACTACATTGCATCTACTACGCAATCTGCCTTTCAAAGAAATATACCTTATTATTGAGAAGTTAATTTACACTTTGTATTGTCAGAGGCGAAACAAAAAAGCGGAGTCGTGCATGATGGCGCCACGCGGCTTTACTCTTTTGTTTTTTGTTGTTTGTAGAAATGTATACTTTATTAAATAAAGAATATGTTCTGTAGTATATTGCACTTTATAAAGTGCGCCCGCCACACCTCTCTGCAGCCCGCCACACAGCTTTGCAGCCCGCCGCCGTTTGAAGCAGCTTCGTTTTCATGTGTTTGTTCAATGTTGCCTTATTTTGTTGAGGATAAAGTTCAATCAATCTCAGTAGATCCATTCTCCAGATCCATCATGGATCTAGTGAGAATTTTTTTTCTTAGTAGATCTATATTATAATAAACCAGATCTGATGAGAATTTTTTTTTCTTAGTAGATCTATTTTATAATAAACTGGATCTAATGAGAATTTTTATTGGCAATAGATCTACCTATTTCATAACTATGTTAAAATTTATTTGATCTATTTATTCCGTTATGTTGCATTGCTCGCTTTAATGCAGCGCCGCGTCGCGCCGCGTCGCGTCGCGTCGCCTAGCGTCTCCGCAATGCAAATCAACGCTAAGAGCTCAGAATGGTTTCCCAAGAGTCGAGTCCTTTCTTGGGAACAACTGCCCGGACCCTCCGCGTATAGGTTGGAACTGTAATTTCGTCTTAATGGGTGAATAATTGCTATTAGTTATAAAATAAACATTCTTGTTCAATATCTTGAAGTCAGACTGGATCGAGTGACGTCATCCCACGGTAGAGATACCTCCTCTTTTACAATAGTTCTGCCCTCAGAACGAAAAAAGGCACAATGCTGTATAAAGTACGCATAGTTGTGCCATAGTTGACATGAGTTATTTTCATAGATGTTCGAACCAGCATAACAGTCAGACTGTCCACAAAATTATAAGTGGTGAACGTCGTGTATTAGATATTTGCAATACTAACAAAAAAAACCTTGTCTCGCAAATGAATTTCTGGCCAAAGTAAAAATATTTTAACATTAAATAATTTATTTCCGACAATTTACAGTCCAATTTTTAGTAAACACCTCACCCATAACATATTAGAAATGAAATTCTTTTTCGTAACTAAATCGCGTATATATAAAAATTTCATATTTTTAAAATAATATAAAACATTTACTTATACGTATGTAGCATAAACTAGAGTGTTCTTCGGTAAATAGAAAATAAAGTATTTCAATTAATAACTTTAGTAAAAAATAAGGTCGTTTGCATTGATATTAGACATAACTACTTAGTTGACTTTACTATCTCAGTTAGCCGTGACCGTGGGACCTGTAAAGGGTCCGAAACATTCGTTTTTTATTTCAAAAAACAAACAATAATTTCCGACGTGTAACAATCGCTAACCCAAGAACTATATATAATAATATTATATATTGTTAAGTTAATACTATTAATATTTTTTTATTAATTGTAACTTTTTTTATATAATTTTATTATTTATTACAGCCTTCCTTTGCCTCTTCTATCATCTCTTACAATACATCTTGTGGACCGAACTTTCTGCATTTTCATTTCTCTTGCTCATGCAATTCGAAAACGTCTCAAAATTTTAAAAATAAGTAGCTAGGAAAGAGGATAATAAAAAGATGGGATGGCGATGAAGGAGGTCAGCAGCGTCACAGTTTTAAATAGTAAAGTACCGTGCGACTAACTATTCACGTATTTGAGTCGAAATTTTGCTCAACATGTTTCGGACCAGTCTGTAGTCCTTAATCATGAGCTTCCGCGGCGGTGACTCAAATAAACTGTTATCAAGCAAAAATTCGACTCAAATACGTGAATTACCCGGTACTTTAGTTAATTTGTCAGTAGAAGAAACGATTTAAACAAAAAACTGCAACATAGCGATGCTCCCAATCTAAATAAACAACCTTTAACTATTATTATATAGCGTCCTTTTCATGTTTAACTGTCGTAATTGATATCAAACACTTTTAGATGAACGCATTGCATGTTAGACTCGTTCTATGAGTTATATTACACATATAAAAATGGTAGACATACAATTAGTGAAAAAAGTTCGCTTTAAAAAGCTGAGTAAGAACTATGCCACACGATGCGTTGCGGGGCGTTGCGATGAGTTTGCGTTGTGACGCTGCGTTGCTCTACATTTAAATTGGAACGACATGCCACACGGTGCATTGAAACAGGGCGCCACCGCAAGCAACTAATACGTTGAAAACAAAGCGTTGCGACGATGCAATGCCCGTGTGGCAATTATAACTCGATATGCATATGATATTGAAATTCAACCATTAGGTCCAAAATGTCATTTATTTTATTTGAAGATCTTTCCATAAAAGAGCTGCTCAGCTCCGATCGCGCAAATAGGTAGTATGGCGACCGCTTGTCACAAGTAGAACTAAAATTAGGAGTTATTTAAATTAATAACTTTTGTAATTATACTGAAAACTATGGTCCTTTGCATTAATATCAGACATAACTGGTTTATGACTTTACCGTCTCTTGTTCTGTAAAGGGCTCGAAATGTTTGTTTGAAAATACAAATAAAGTACCAGAGGTATTGAAAGCCCGCTATTATTTAAAGTTAACTATTTTTACGCACAATGAGTTTATTAAGAAAATCTAGTGCAATATAAAGTTATCGTTTGTTTATGTATATTTACAAATATACGAATGATAAAAATATTACGCACTTTTTGAAATATGAAGTAATTTATAAAACACCAATCTTGGTCCTATTAAACACTGTCGGGATATTAAGGCTGGCAAAAGAAACATTCTGAAACAAATTACAGGTTTGAAAAGTTTTCACCTTAAACTTGTGCATAAAATGAAGTTTAGTATCTGGAGAATTTATTTATTTTTGAGAAAAATTTTGACCTTGAGCTTTATTAAACTAATAACATGAAAAATGTGAATTATATATGTAGAACTTAGAAAAAGAAGCCCTAATATGAGTGACATTATTGTATTATTGTTTGCAGAATTTTATTTAGTCTGGTGGAAATAATATTAACAAAATATTCAACCGTGTAACCGTAACTGACAAGTAAATTTTTTAGCATTCACTAAATTGAAGCGACATGGTATTTATTATGGTATTTTGTTGAAAAACTAACGATACGTATACTTACATATATCAGGCGTGGTTTTAAAGTAAGTACCGTTTTCAAATTCGGCCGCAGACGCGCTGCGGTTCGCATTCCGCGTATGCGCATTGTGTTCTTACATCTTTTAGCAAGCCACAGGCGCAATAACGGCAACATTCGACCGTGTTTTTGTTTGTTTAAGAGTTTTTAAAAGGCCTCCGCCGATTGGAAATCCCGCCAACTGAGCTGTGATTCATTTTCTAAGTGTTAAAGGTCTGAAAGCGATTAAAATTCATCGTTAGATCTGAAATAAGTTAAAACTTTTAATGGTGGCCGCCAGAATGTTCTGACAAGGAAGGAAGTGGGCGACTTCTGTCATGTGTGCAGAAAAGTTAATGAAACTGACAACTTGATCACCCACCATATAGTCTCGATCTAGCGGTCAGTGACTAAAAGGTGTTCCTGCATTTGATGAAACATTATCAGTGGTCATCGCCACGATGACGACTATAATATGGTGCTGGTGTTCAAATGGTCGTGTTGCGTTGGTTATCAAATCAGGCGGCAGAGTTTTATGACGAAGGAATTCAAAAGCCGATTGTAATATACGATAAGTGTCTTAATGTTGGTGGAAATTATGTTGAAAAATACATAAAAGTACAAGGCTTGCGTCTAATATTAAAAATGTTGGCTTTACTTTTTATTTCAAAACGGTACTTATTTAAAAAACACGCCTCGTGGTATGTATGTACTCCAGAGAGGCGATATATCTATTGCAAGCTGTAAAGTTACAAATAGACAGTAATATATATATATGAATAATACATTGATTTCGAGTTCGTAGGTTTTCGCGATTGCTACACATTGGAAATATTTTTTTCAGATCCAAGTATCAACAAGAGTACCTATATATTTTGTTTTCTCCAAACATAAACAAACAAAACGTTTCGGGCTTTTTACTTGAAAAAAAATATATAAAGGCATTGATTTTCAACCAACCGTCGGAGATAGTGCAAATACGCGTATGTAGCATTGGTAAAAGGCGCGTATCTGCAGTAAACCAAATTTTACAGGACAGGAGTTTAACGTAATTACTTTGTTAGTTCAATGGCTATTTTCATTTTTGCACAGTAAGCGTTAATCTATTTTGTCTACGGACTGATAACAATAGATTCCATAAATCATAAATCACGCTAATTTGGTTACCACGACATTTACGCGGTTTTGATTTGGCCACTAAATTGCCGAAATGAAAACTTTTAATCCAATGCTAGTTACGCTTAATTGCACTATTCCCGACGCAATGATCCTTTCTTTAAGAATATAAGATCATTATTTTCAACTATGAAATTAAAAATATTAAATGGCCATACTCTCTAAAAAGAACAAGATTACAAACAATTTAAATGTAAGTTGCATAATGTATAATTGTGTTTTTTAACACTAAGTGACGGGACAAACATGTCAGGTGTCTGGTGGTAAGCGACACGCCTGTCCCTAACAGTTGCAGTGTCACTCAGAGATTTAAATAAAAAAGTTCTGAGGGGCACTGCCGCTGCGCCCGTCACCCTGAGACATAAGTTGACAAGACCCATGTGCTTGTAATTTTACCAGCACAGTTACAGTTTACAGCAGAGTTACTTAATAATGTATTGACGAAAAATAAACCCAATAAGTTATATAATATATGTCTTTAAATAAATATCTACAAGACATAGTTTGTGCTCGATTCATATAAAATAAAAATATCGATATTCGAATAAAATAATATGGATTGTATCTCAGTTATAATGGGAGGTTGTTGGTACTTAAAAGTCGACTTTTCTTTTTACATGTACCAGCTGTCATACGTTTGGATTCTTGTTGTAATATTTATTGTGCATATTTTATACTTGTTTTTATAATACCAAGTGACGGAGTGAATAAGTTGTGCACCTGGTGGTAAGCGACACGCCTATCCACAACAGTTGCAGTATCACTCAGAGCTTTAAATCGCAAAGATCTTAGGGTCACCGTCATTGCGCTCGTCATAAGAGACATAAGTTGACAAGTCCCATGTACCCGTATTTTCGCCAGCATTTATTATTATTAATGTAGAGATTGAGGGGGTGATCAGTGTGTTGTGCATTTTTATTGAAACTCTATAGGTATCGACATGCTGAAAGCCCGCTTTCCTTCTATACCTATCTATTTATAATATCGTGACTCGCTGCCGTTATCTGAGCCTATTTGGAATAGTAACAATTTGTAGTTAACCTTCTGGCTATATGCTTTTCTACAGCATAAATTTCACCTACTCCTGCCGTCAAGCCGTAATGTGAGCATTACTGCGTGCCGGTTTTGAAAGGTAAGGGTGCTAGGGAAGTTACAGACACGTGGGACATGTCAACATGTGTCTAAGATAGACGAGCACAGTGGCATTGCCCGTCAGATCTTTGTGATTTACATCTCTGATTTTACCACTTTTGACGGAATGTGTTTGGATCGAAAGACTCTGGAGACAGTTGGGCAGCGTGGTTAATATACGACAGACTAGGTGGTGTAACAGTGTACTGGCCGTTCCTTTGTTGAACGAAGCTAAGATACTGTACAAAATATATTTAGATAGTCTTAATCTAGGTGTAATGGCACTGCTGGTGCTGGTGGCGTTCTGTAGACTGTAAAATAGCCTGGATAACAGTAATATAGCTTGGTCCAAGTAGTAATAGCCTCCACAGCCCCCGCAGCCTCCATACGTCTTACTTACCAAGTTTTAGCAGTTGAAAAGACGAAAGTCCGGTTTATAGGAATTTATTCAGTACAACAACAATATTAATATCTTAAAATGTAAATGGTTCAAAAATAAGAAAGTAGATGTTTTCGCTATCGCGATCGCGCAGAGAGTCACCGTGGTACGAAGCAAAATGAGAAAGCGAAGGAAGATGGAACAATTAAAATTTAAAATTTAAATACAAGCAAAAAAAATGATACGATACAAATGGAGAGATGCGATACAAAAAGGTGGGATGCCGGTGTAAGAAGGTCACACCGTCACATAGGTTACTTGTATAAATTAAGTAGCATTACGGAGCGACATTCCCGTTAACTTTCACGGTAAAGCTCCTTAAATTTAGATAAAAAATCTCCGAGTGGCACTGCAACTGTTATGGACAGGCGTGTCGCTTACCACCAGCAGCACGATTTGTTCGTACGATCACTTAACATCATTAAAAAAAAAAAAACAAATAAATGAAACTGCGAATACTCATAAAGCGCCTTGAACCGTACATTTCAAGCGACGTTGACATTTTCAAACACTATAATCAATACTGTTACAGTACGTTGTACGAAAACATAATAAGTTATTAAAATCAAATCATAAAAAAGTGAAGCAATACAATAAACATAAGAGTTGAAAGCTGCATGCGATCCCTTTGAGAATTACGACACGCATTTACGTCGTGTTGGTAATTAAGCCGTTGGTAACAACATCGGTTACATTAAGAATTCAAATACTGAAGGTATAATTACAGCATTATAGTAATACTACTTTGTAAATAACTTCAATCTTTATGCTACTTATATAATAATATACGTGTATCGTAAATGTGTAATGATGCATACAACCATGGAATAAAAAAAAACAATAGAAGTGATTTTGGCCTCGATTACTATCAGAACAGCTGTCGCCAAAACTCACACATTTATAATTTGAAACACTATGAAATCTTGATAATGATTGGTCGCAGTTTATAATTTAAAAAGAAATAACAAATTTTGAACTTTTAATATAATTTAACCAGAACGAGATGGCGTGAAGAATTGGACGCGTATATATGAGGTCTTGTCCTGTAGCGGCGTTAAATCGCGAAGAGTGGAAAAAAGGAAGGGAGGCATTTGCCCTGAAGTGGGATAATATTGGCTAAAAAATGAAAAATGTAAATTAAACTTTAAAGTTCAGTACGTGTTATTGCAAATTACCTTTTGATATGGAAATTTCTGTGCTGCCATCTAGCAAGCAATAGTTGAATGACGACGAAATCGAGAAGTTATCTTAGTTCACCAATAAAGAAGCGACCATTAATTGCAGCGGTATAATGTTTACTAACGTTTCTTGTGACAAAAAAATGTTACGTCTGCTTATGCAAACAATTGAAATTTATTGAAATTAAATTAAATAAGACTTAACGATGATATGACACACCACCATATATTAACATTTTTGCACTCTAAAGTAGCAAAATAACGCATTTTCGACTATAATTGACGCGACTATAACACTGCGCCGTGCTTACAATATTAACAGTAAGTATGTTTGAAATACATATAGACTTACTGTTCTTATCGTAAGCACGGCAGAACATATAAAGCGAAAATAGCGGACTGAGATTTAAGTATGTGGAACTTCGCATACTGTTGGCACACGTGCCATGCAAACTAAGCACTTCTACTGTATTTATTGTTCTGTGCATACAACAGAGGATACACACAACATAGATATATAACATTTTCTTAAGACTCAGTCGAAGCTGAAACAAGAACGACTGAAAATCAGCGTCTGTCCTGCCCGAAATAGGCATTTTGCTGAATCTTGTCTTTTCTCTTTTGCGCCACTATGCACACTTATTAACTAAAAAATTCTCAGGTACTTGTTGTTTCTAGTGTTAAGTATTACATTTACGAGTAAGTGTGTAGCGCGACTTAATGTATTGAATAAACGTTTTTTTTTCTTTTTTCTTTCTTTTATTCCATAGCCTTTGATTCAGTAACTTAATTAGGGAAGCTTGTTGGACTATGATCCACGGATGCGGTATACACGTTCAAGTATTGTTGCCAGGGCCATTGAGTCGAAAATTACGTTACAAAGTCATAGTTGTACACACAAATACACAATTATATACACAATTTTATTGAAATAAGTACTTTAGGTAGGTTGAATCTCATTAAAAAAACCTAAACGAGCGTGCTGTTTGGTTGTGGTTAAACACTAGTGTGTATGTCATGGAAAAAATCTTTAAAATTCTTTGAGTTTAAACCACGTCGGTTTTTATTATTTTTCATACTATGCGTTATTTCATAAGTAACGTAATAATATTTCTCCTGGCAAATTAAAAAAATATTCTTAATTTTTCAAGAAACCTTAAAGTGTACGGACGTCTTACAGTTTCTAATTGAACGTGCGTGTTTAAACATATTTTCCGAATACGAGCTTAATGTAGTTTTTATTGTAATTTCAAGGTACAATGACGACTTTATTACCAGTGAAAAAGAAACAAGTCCTTCAATGGGACCAACGATGCCTTATGGCGTGACTGAGCATCACAACTCATGCTGCGTTACCACGAGGCAAAATGGCACGTTGCCCTAGTGAAAACTTTATCGTGGTCTCTAGACGCTGCTAGACGTATCGTGCCACTTCTCAGTAATTGCCGTGTGACATTTTTGTCATAACCAATGGTCGGTAAAAGGTGTTTCACATATACGGATACATGTACAGAGTGCGACATAGAGTTGTTAAAACCACCAAATATTAATAATTACATTTTATTACATGGCACCATTAGAATTACTTTAAAATCCAACTTTGACTTCCTAGGTCACTAGTTTTGTCTTACGATGCAGTAAAACCATTTCTGGAAATGCCGACTTCGAAAAATGTAATTAATTAATATTTGGTGGTTTCAACAACTCTATCTCGCTCCTTGTAGCTATATCTGTACATGTATCCATATATGTGGAACACTATGTCATAACTGAATAAGATTTACAATATTTCATAATTATCAAAAGCGTGACTTATCTACGTCTTGTCTACTTATTTTACACATAAATGTGTAATTATAAATAAAATATATTTATTTCCCCACAAAACATAGAAATTACAATACTAAAAACTAATGTAAAATACAAATGAGTAATGTCACGTGGGCGTGGGTTTGACTTTTATTTTTTATGATACGTGTAGTGACGGGACGAATAAGTCGTGGGCCTGATGGTAAGCTACACGCCTGTTCATAACAGTTGCAGTACCACTCACGAGTTTTAAATCGCAAAGATCTGATGGGCACTGTCACTACGCCCATCACCCTGAGACATGACTTGAAATGTCCCAAGCACCCTTACCCTTCAAAACCGGAACACAGTAATGCTGACATTACTGCTTGGCGGCAGAAATAGGTAAGATGGAAGTACTTCCTTGGACGATCTCTTTCACAAGGGGCTGATCGGCTACTATTGATTATGATCAGTAGTGTCGACAAGTAGGTTAAAGACAGCTGTGCTTATTATCAGTCTTAGTTTGTTTGCTGTACCAGATTGATGCACAATATCTATAATAATATAAGAGAAGTTATATGTTTAAAGGCTGTCTATGTAAAGTCACTTTTTTTTATTGAACCCAAAATATAAAATCAGTGATTTTGTTTGGGGACCACATGTTACTCTATTCCAAATTCCTAGATTTAACCTCCTAAGGCCCCGTGTACCTACATCAAAATGTGGATAATATATTAAGTGATTCAAACCCAGACAATAAAAACCTAGTGCACAAAGTTATCACATTCAAATTTAACGCTATAATATTCTATATGACCATAGGGTATCTAAAAAAATACATGTTTCATACAAAGCTGAGGGCATACTGTATAATTTTATTTAGTACATTTTAACGAACATTCGGCACTTAGCGCTTTTCCCATTGTAGTTTTCTGGATCTTAGGAGAATAATGAGATTGTCTCGGACTACGATACAGCTCAATATATGCTACACCAAAATAAACATTCCCTTAACAAAATTTACCATTCCACTAGCTTTTGGGACTAGTTTTTTTACTATACGGTGTTTATGCCTCATAGGGAATCTCAAATTGCGTGGTTAATTACGGGTATTTTTAGATTTAACGTAAGTATAGATCTTTTTGGCTACTTTACGTGAAGGGTCTCGCAGACTAATTATTATGTCTTCATTACGTCAAATATCCTCAATTCCAAATCGTAATTTTGCGGCCCTAGTTAGTGATACGTGAATGATTTCGATATTCGACTCGTTAATAATTACTAATCCAGTCATTCGGCTGATAAAATCGTAATCTATTGTTTTTCGTATTCGAATGATCTGAATTTTCATTTATTAGGTAGGTACTAATTCATAGTTTCAATAAAGCGGTTCCGGCTAGCCCTTTCCACATAACGATAAATACCTTAAAGGTTGCAGGGGTATTTTGATACAGACATAATGAATGGTTCCGAGTACTTCCGACATAATAATGTTCGACTCGAGTCGAAAGATTCGACTTAGACGAATAATTTGCCCGTTCGAATGATCAGTATTAGTAAAATTCGAAGTCGTGGTTCGCTAGCCCTAGTGTCATAGTAGAATAAAAACAAGTATAGTAAGTAACTCACGAACTTGGCAGCGCGGCTTATATGCGTGGGCGCCCGCCGCGTGCCGTGTACGGACGCACATATTTGCATAATCTAAGGATCCTCTAGCGTTGCACAAAACTGATCGTTTCAACGCGCCCTTCATTATTATGCGAATGTGTGCGTCCGCACACGGCACGCGGCGGTTACGCACACATCGACTTATCCGAAGAACAGAGTCCGATGTGATTATATAGCGAAAAGAGTATAAGTACGTTACGAGAATAATTTCGTTATTCAAACTAAGGCCTATGTAAAGGTTCTTTGAGAATTTATAAATCTTATTTCGTTTCGGAAATATAAAATCGAACAACGGTCGATCTGACATCCAAAGCGAAGAAGAACGAACGAAATGTTTTATGTCCCGAGAACAAGTAGTCTTACACATACATAGATCTTTGTTCTACGGATGTGTCGACATACAAGCCGCGCCGTTATTTTGTACGGAGTTATCCTACTTATTTTATGCTACTATGCCAGTGTGGTCACACTCCATTAACAGGTTCTCTATGCTTTTACAGTAATCGCATAGGGGTGGGGCTTTCATACCTATTAATTGATAAAATTTGAATGTGACCAGATCCAATTCTAAATGCTGAAACAGGAGATTTCCTGAAATTTGGTATAGTTACGACAGTCAAAGAGGCATCACACTTATTAATGTGGAATCGGCTTGTGTTGGTCAGAAAAAACTTGCATGCAATAAGTGAAAATAAATGTTGCGAGTTTCGCTTCCGCTCTGATCACCAACATACAAAGTCAGGTATAGCATGTTTTATTAAATGCGATAATGGTATTTATATAAAGTCAAAATAAATATACAAATGTGAAACATTAGGCAATAAAGTTAGGGATTAATCATTTATAAATTCGGACATTGTATAATACATTAAATTAGTCAATAGCTTCCTTAATTGCTTTTTAAATGTCGTAAGGTTCATCTCTGAAATTAGTACTTACGGTAAATTATTATAAATGCGCCATTACAAAAATACTGATTGATACTACGTTACTGTTAACTTTTCTATACAATCTGAGTTTGAGTAAAAAAATGAATAAAATGGAGTATCTCAACATATATTTACTTCCACTTACGTCAAGTATCGCAAACTTATTGGGCAAACTAAAGTTCAGAGGTCAGCTGCCAGATAACCTAGTTCCAGATGAACTTAGTTATAAATAAATTTATATTTCCTTAATTAGTTCCGAATATAAACAAGCAAGATCGCTGAAAGTCGTTACAAACTTTGAATTCAAAGCGATACAATTGTTATGGTAACTTAGTAGCAATAGAGCTTCTTGTCAAAGTGTTCTTCCAGGGAACTTAGAACACCGCAGACACAGGACAGGGAACTTTTTAGTACTACCGTTTGGAAAAAAGTAATGTGAGCATAACTGCGTTTCGTTTTGAAGGGCAAGCGCGCAGCTGCACGAGGAGAAAGATTACGCGCGGCCGCCGCGCGGCGACCGCCCAGTTTCCACGCCTTCATGTACATTAATGGCGAATCTGAATTCTATTTACTAGGCAACATTTAAATTGCTCTGAATAATACAACCACCTGGCCCGTCGCGTAGACCAAATTCAAGCCAGCCAACATCGCCCTCGCAAAGCTAAACAAATAGAGTGTATTTTGCACAGACATACATATATCTAGATAGACGCCGCAAGTACAGCAATTTGTGTGAAAACCGAGCGTGCTACATGCATTTTATGCATCCACCATGACGTCACAAGAATTATTTAGTGATGGGAAACCTCCTTCCGCGCTAAATCGATTGATTGAACGAAATACACGTATTCCATTCAATTAATCGATTCAAGTATTCGTTGATTACAAGTAGTCGTGAAATATTAATGCAGTAGAAAAATACCAAAACAAGATAGTTATGTCCTTTACTAAAAGTTGTTTTAAAAAAATTTTGATTACTTAATAATTTAAACTTTAATTTTTAATCAACTTCAAATATTAAAATTATTATACTTGAAATAATATAAGCTTATTATATGACTGTCTTTTTGTAATAGAAAATCTTATCGGTTGACTTAAAAAATGAAAACGCACGTCAATATATGAACTTGCAACTGCCTTAATTAAATTGCCTTAAAAAAATCTTACTAAAGTAACTTAAGGTTTACTTAATGTCGGCATTGTGTAAAGTTTTTCTAACTCTACTACTCTGCATATTTGGATAGCATCTTTGGTGGGATAAACTAGACCACCTTCGTCCTTGTTCTGAAGCGTAGAAGCGCCAACTAAGTGTTTTTTCGATCGATTGATTGAACGGAATACGCGTAAACACGCGTATTAGATTCAATGAATGCATTCTAAATTGAATAATATTTGTTCAAGTATTTGTTGATTACAAGTAGTCGTAATATTTATGTAATAGTTTTCTATTATAATATAGAATAAGATAGTTTAGTCCTTCATTTTACTTTAAAAAAAATTCAGACTTTACTTTTTAATCTACTTCAAATATTAAAATTATTGTCCTTCTAGTAAAATGAGCTTATTATATAACATCTTTTTATAAGAAAAGATCTTATCGATTAACTTAAATAATGAAAACGCACCTCAATATATGAATTTGCGACTGTCATCTGTGAGTCATTTGCGACTGTGTAATTTTACTAGATGGTTTTCTGTTGGTAATTGATCAAATTGATGAATGGCAAGACCAATGAAAATGTTACTACTGACAAAATATGGTAACATCTTATTAATCAGAAGAGGTTTACTTAATGATGGCCTCGTGTGAAGTATTTGTTTATTATTTCTCGGATGACTAATATTGCTACTCTGCATATTTGTATAGCATCTTAGGTGGGATAAACTAGACCACCTTCGCCCTCGAAAGCAACGAACTCATACGTATGACCAACTCCAGGTTTTTGTAAAGACAGCGCACTATTAATTTTTTGCATTACATATATTTTTGTATTACTCGTAATAATTAAATAATAGTAATAATTAATAAGTAATTATTTGCTCACTATATTCGGACATTCGAGGCTACGTGCTGCAAAAATCATGGAAATTACAGATACTACTGATAATATATACTACAAAACTGAAAAAAGAACCGAAACGTTACTAAACGTTATAACAAAAGAGTTAAGAATATTTTTATAACATTGCTAAGGTCATAATAATTTTCGTCCCTTTGTTTTCAAAATCGATCAGAATCGAGAATAGTGTTGCCTAACGTATACATCACTAAATGTTAAATTTGGCCAAAACAATGTACAAGCGGCTGTACCACAGAAACTGAATACATTATGCAAAAGTGCGTTCGTTCGATATTAATGGCGTATTAACAAAGGATCACAAATATATCGCACCAAGTAAAAGCCGCAAACATGAGGCATACACTGAGTTGCATATTTGTTGTCTCGAAATTCATACAAAACCAAAATAATTGTTTTTAAAATAAATTATGCATCTTCTGATTACAAAATCACTTGTCCGTGGAAGGAAACGTCCCTGTTTACCCGTTTACCCACAGTTATGGTGCTTTTGCAGTTTATAATGGCACAATTATGCATTTTTCGCGTTTTCGACTGGTGTTTATCTACGATAACGGTCGAGCGCGTTCTGAAGTGTAGCAGCGGCAAGTAAGTGAATTTCACTTACTTTGGGCACGCGAAGTACGTACTTGCGGCGTCTATCTAGATGTATGTCTATGGTATTTTGCCATGACAGATAAACGCGGACTCCGCTCGGCGACCGCGCGATGATATTCGTGTCGAATAAACGTGCTAAGGGTGATATTACAGGCACATGGGACTTGTTGTGTCAGTGTCCCTTAGATCTTTGCTATGGCCAGCATGTCGCTTCCCACCAGGCGCACGACTTGTTATCGCGCCTATCCATAACAGTTGCAGTGCCACTCAAGAGCTTTAAATTACAAAGATCTTAGGGGCACTGCTTCTGCGCCCGTCACCCTGAGACATCAGTTGACAAGTCCCATGTGCCTGTAAATTCACCAGCTAATGCTCACATTACGCTGTTTGACGGCAGGAATAGGCAAGGCGGCAGTACTTCTCTAGATTAACTCTTTCACAAGGAGTTTTACTGCTACTAAACTATTACATACAGTGCCTATTTGCTGTGCCAACCGTTGGGCCACCGGGGTAGTCATTGTCGCTAGTATGTAACTATAATATTAGCGGTCACAATGAGGAAAAAGCACACTCAAAGACATTTTCTTGTCTTGATTTATTTACAGTTTTAATTCGACGTGTTTTTTTTCAACGCATATACTCATATGCTATATGTATTGTTGCCACGCTTAGAGGAAGAATACTTATAATATACTTCAAATTTAAATAGGACTAATATTGAGATATCCTCTTTTCAACAAAAAAAGAATCATTAAAATCGATTAATAAATGCCGGAGTAATTGTGTAACATGCTTAAAAAAAGGTGAATTGGAAACCGTCTCTTTGTAAGTCGGTTAAAAATAAAATTATGTGTGTAATATATTGAATACTGAATTTAAAGTTCGATATTTCAACTAACATAAAGGATGTAATACTAAGTTTACTGAATATCTGTGTTTGCTACCATGATAGTAACTGCCTCCATGGCCGAACGGTTACCTGCTGCCCTGTCACGCAGAGGTCTCAGGTTCGATTTCCGGGCGGGGAGAAAAAAATACATGACCTACATTTCTTTCTCTCGTGAGTTTGGGTGTACTTTGTGGTTGTCTATGTGTGTTTCCCTAGTGCGGGGCTATGAGTGTGTGCTAGAAAAAAAAGCTTCGAACCAGCTAGATTCGAACCTGTGCCTTCAGCATACCGTGCCTGACTGCCAACTGAGCTACGGAACGACCTAGCAGACATTACCACGGCTTTTCTACTATAATTTTAATAACTGGTCTATTCACAAAAAATATTTATAAAAAACTCGGTTGTGGTATGATATCGAGAACATATTCGATTTCACTGCGAATATTCATTGTGAATGAATACTCGTTATTTAATGAGACATATGTAGCCCTTGTGGGCTAATAGAGTACGTACGGTTATCGAAGGGATATTATAGGGTAAAATATTAATGACATTATGGCCTCGCTCCCCACCGGCACCGACCTTGTTTCTATTTCCAACCAAGCCTCTAGACGCGTTTTTAGAATCTAACCTGGTCTAAATGCAAACGAGGTTATTTTTAAAATGTTCAATATACCCCATACTATTTAAAGAGAAAAGTGCATAGATCATTTTAATTTTAATCGCGTCGTCATTTTAAAGTGGATTTACTTTTTTGTGAAATGGGATGTGCTTCTCACATTTCCTTTGGTCTTTAAAGTGCTCTAAAATGCACTTTTTTTTTGTCTGTATTAGCTCCAATATCCATTTAGTGTAAGGTTTACTACACTACAAATACAAGTAGGAATTTTACCGTATGCTTGGTTTTACAGTATTTATTATATCATATCCACAGAGTTCAAGATCGCATGAAATACAATATGAAACATATAAACATAAAAAAAGAAACTACCAGTATTATATTACTGGTACTTCTTATATGATTATAAATTGATTTAAATAATCGTCCGTTTCCTGGGGCCTTAGTGTAAGTTTTCAAATAAATTTTTACATTTTATTTTAAACCTTATAGATATATAATTAAGATCTAAAAGAAATCTTAACATAAACACGGTAGTTACGTTTGAATAATTTCAAATTTACACTCGGACCTCTGATCTCAAACTAGGAAGTTCCTTGTACAGTCAACAGCACATCAAGCTACACCCTTTTGTTCGAATATCGCCTCCAGTGTAACAGAACAAGATGTGCTGCCGTCTGTACTATGAATGCCAGAGCATTATAGTTCATTACGAGGCACAAGCTAACACATCCAGTCCACCAATTCAGAAAAGTTCATTTCAACTGCCTCCGTGGCCGAACGGTTATCATATCGGACAGCCATGCAGATGTACCGAGTTCGATTCTCGTGCCGGGAGAAATATTTGTATGGCCTACATTTATTTTTCTCGTGAGTTCGGGTGTCATTTCTGGTTGTCTATGTGTGTCCATGTCACCCGCGATACAGGGTTTCCCTAGTGCGTGGCTATGAGTATGTGCGCGCTATTATTATTATTTCCCAAATAGCTCCTGCCAGAAATCAAACCAAGGACCTCCTCATCTAGCGCTACAGTGCAAATCGTTGGGTCACCGAGGTCGTCAAATTAAAATACGAAATTACGAAAACTTTATAAAAATTCTTAAAGCTGTAACTGCGGTCGTAGGGTTGTTAGTTTGCGTAGAGCCTGCGTATCATTATATATTTCTTTGCAGCAGTATCCTGTTTTGTGTTAACGGGTAGGTAGAGCTAGCGTAATCCCAGGTTTAATAAAATTAAGATCTCCCCTTAGCCGGCAACTAATTTATGATATTAAAGTTACTTACTTCATCACTTGTCACCGCAAATTCCTATAAGTGGCGGTCACGACATCAGATCTTCCGTCTGACTGTTAACGAGTTTGTTTACTAATAAAACACAAAACATACAACATAATCGATAACAATAATGGAAATAAGCTAATTATCATCAGTGTATCTTATTCGATCTAATTCATAACGTGAGGAACTGTGGCCACGTCCATTTCCGGCAAAATGTCCATGGAACGCTTGAATGTTTCTTCGTCAATTTCTTTGAGAACTATTCACGAACCATTCGTTACATAAATCCTTTTCAGGTGCTCATAGAAGGTTAGACGAACGTATATTTAAAAGTATAATAATAACAATTATAAAAATTATTCATATAGTCTGGACACTCACGACTGATTTTTTTAATGAGATCTGTATTTTTATCATTACACTTGAATTTTATTTTATTCCCTTTCGATGGCGGCAATAAACAAACATTAACTGGGATTTTTTCTATTCCCGATACATGATATTTGTGATTATATTATGTAACAAATGTTACCACTGGCAACTACTGGGATATCTTCAATTCGATTTGACGCCAGTGGCAACGACAAATCTTTTGAAATCCCATTTGTGTGTGGAAAAGTGGAAATCACCACTGGCAACAACTGAGACTTTTTTATCATGTTTGTCACTACCTAGTAACATAGGTATGGTTTTTTTTCCCATTTGTCGCCAGTGGGAACAAAGCCAGTGTGGTAACGACATGTGGAAATAAGCGGATTTTAGTCGCATTAATGCAATATATTTAATATTAATGTTAGACATCACATACGTTGCTCTGATCACAAAATAAGTAGCTAAAACACTTGTGTTATGGAAATCGAAAACAACGATGGTACCACAAACGCCCGCGACAATATACAAAAGTTAGTTTTCTACATTGACTCGGCCGGGGATCGAACCCGGGACCTCAGAGATGGCGACACCATGAAAACCGGTTTGCAAGCCACTCGACCACTGAGGCCGTCAGATATATAGATTTCACTTATCGAAGAAATTTTAATTTTTAAGGTATTCTGTGATAATTTAGTTGCTGTAGCAGCCCCTTGTGAAAGAATTGCTTTGGGGAAGTACTGTCTCCCATTTCTGCCGCCAGGCAGTAATGTAGCATTAGTATTATTTTCCACCAAGCGACTAGCCGCGATCGACCGCAGTCGTAGCGGCTAGTTTTACTTCAGAGTCACGGCCGCGTCAGTGGGTATCGTATGATGACTTATTTGAATAATATGTATACCTAAGAGTCGCGCGCCAGCCGCTCGCGATTAGACGCTTAGAGGACAATGCGTCTAACTGAAAGGATTTTGAAAGGTAAGAATGCTGGTGAAATTATAGGCACATGGGACTTGTCAATTTATGTCTCTAGGTGACAGACAAAGTGGCAGTGTCCCTCAGATCTTTGCCATTTAAAGCTCCGAGTGGCACTGAATCTGCTACGGACAGGCGTATCGCTTAACCTGGTGTTTAGCGTACGACTTGTTCGTACCGTTAGGGCGCGTTCTAACTGAGAGCAAAATAATTACGTTTTATCGGTTTTCAATAAAATCGTTGCTCCAAGAATCGTTCGCCAGATCCCTCTAGTGCCCTAATTTTCTCCGCCAATCAATCCCTAAGGTACATTGTTTTTCGTCGGCAGAATGTGTTTGTGTGTGATAATTAATTTCGCAAAGCCACATTTAATGTGCTATTATGTTTAGGGTTGTGAGGTTGGAACGATCGGCCAGTAATGGGGGCGGGCGTACTGCTCGCCTAAGGAACGTGATTTATAATTCTGACCAATTCTCATTTATAAAATTTGTTCAATTTATTGGTGAAAAATTGCATTAATTGCTAAGAAATAACGATTATGTTACAAATTTAGTTAGTGATAACGATGATTGTACAGACAAAAGATAACAGTTTTTTGTCATTAGTGACATATTAAATGTAACATAATATGTACATAGATATTATAAAGTGTTATTTCTGTAAACTGAAACCTGTAATAAAAGATACTTTTATTTGTAAATAAGAACTTAAAAACTTTAAAACAGCAAAAATCTGTTTAAACCAAATATCAACAACAAGCACATTGAGAAATTCGTAAGAGCTTATAGCTCGAACTGTAACTTCGTTGGTAAGAGCGGTAGCCACGTTAAGGCAACATACGCTGGTTCAAATCCAGTCGGCTCAAGGGAATTTTTCTTTCTTGTTGTTCGATCTTGATACACTTGTACAAAGTTGTACAACGATTTTAGAAATTCACGTTTTTTATTATCCTTATTCCATCCATTTAAAATGTTTCGAGGTACCTTTTTCTGTCGCACAATCACCAATTGGAACTCCCTTTCATCATATGTATTCATTCTCTCTTATGAAAAGGACCTTATGGTCCCTTAAACAGTATGAAGAAGCATCTTGTAGGCACACAGGATGGAGGTGGCTAACGCGGTGTTTGTATAAGTACTAGATTGCTTCACGTTTGAATTCCAGTTTTCATTTAACATCAGGTAGAGTGGAATCATCTGCCGGTTTTGTATAAAAAAAGAAGTACATACAATCATTCTTTAAGTTTATTTAAGTGTACACACGATGACAGACACGAATTTTAAACTAGTTTTAACTCATATCGTACATTACGACGATTTTTATAGCGCCATATAGGCTACATAATATCAAATTTTAAAACTTCAAAGGGATGTTCAAGCAAAGTACCACGATAAAGAGAATTATCGGAGTACTGAAGCGCCAAAGTGGCGCCTTAAAATGTTTACCTTTTCACTAATTATTTAAATGCCAATACCAACTATATATATTTTTGAATTTTATTCTAGCTTTAAAGACAAATAAATAAATTACACTTTGCATAAACTGTAAAATATATGAAACTAATTCTAAAAATTATCTTTTTTATTCGGTTCACAAAACTGGATACATTTCTAAAATAAGTACAGTAAGTAATAAATTGATACACATAATAATATGAAAAGTATATACCCTACCTGATGTGTACAAAATAATCAAATTTCGTTAACGAAAAGTGCATAAATGACAGTAATAAGAAATTTGCATTTAATGATTTAAGTTTACAATTTTTAAGTATAAGACACTATTTTTTTTACCTTTTCTTTATTTTTGTAAAGTTTTTTTTTACAATAAAAACAATATGGAGTTAAGATTATTTAAGTAAAACTTTAAAGCATTTATTTAGCAATAAATTTAATTAGCGCACGTTTATGTAACATAACTCTTAGCTATTTACTAAGCTCGTTTGTTTTGTTATAGTTCAAACCCCTGTCCTCATAATAAATACTTGTTATTGATAATATTTCACTGTCAGAAGTTAGATCAATAATGAAGTCCTGTCTTTATTAGATAAGTACTTATATGACCTATATTTTAGCGGTTATTACTTCGTCTTGTACAATTAAGAGCGAGCCCACGATCAAAACTTATGGAAGAATGAAAGAAAGAAAATATTTATTATACCTGCCCGAAAATGTAAAATAAAACTGAAACAAAAAATACAAAAACTTTATGGAATTAAATTTGTGTGTCAAGTTTTATTCAAATCGGTTACCTAAAAGTGACTGGAATCCAATAAACCGGATACATACTCTTATTTACCACCCTTAAGAGGTAGAATATTTTCTTCGAATTTGAATGGGATCACTTCTGAGGTACCCTTTTTCCTGAAAAAGAATAAAAAATAAAAGAATAATCGAAATCGGTACACATAAAAACCAGTCAAAACGAGAACATACTCCTTGTTTTGAAATCGGTTAAAAACTGAAACAAAGGGCATAGCGTGTGCTTTATTCGCGAGACGAACAGCGCTTGTATTTTGTTAACCGACTTCGAAAACAGGAGGAATTTTTTAATACGACTATGTGTTTTTTTTAGTATGTTTTGTTACTTGATAATTTTGGGATTTGTGAATCAATTTTGATGATTCTTTTTTGTTGGAAAGAGGGTACCTCAGAAGTGGTCACATTTAAATTTGAAGAAAATATGCCATTAATATAAGCGTGACAAACTAGGGGATGAATGACTTTTGAGGTCGATTTTTTTGTGTCCTTTATTCTTTCTAAAGATGGAGATGTTAAAAAATTACCTGTGTAAAAATCAGCGGTCCCATTATTCTGCAGAAGCCTAATTACTAAAGTCAGTCGACAGTGTTAACGTTTATCATTTGGCCGCTTCCCTTTGCATGTCTAAAACAATTTCAACCTATTCCGTAGTGAATTATCTGTTTCCAGATAGAAGCTAAAGACGGGCGGCACTCGTTCCGCCTGAATGTTGCTTTTGAAACTGAACTATACGATTCGTATAAAAACGTTTTCCTTTGTACTAGCTGACGCCTCCCGCTACTTTGTTCGCATGAATTTAGATATATAACTAACAATTCTTTAATTCCCCGTTTAATTAACCTAATACCACGATGTTATGATGTGCTGGCGAAATTATAGGCACATGGGACTCGTCAACTTATGTCTCAGGGTGATGGGGGCAGTGGAGTGCCCCTCAGATCCTTGTGATTTAAAGCTCTGATTGGCACTGCAGCTGTTATGGACAGGCGTGTAGCTTACCATCAAGCACACGACTTGCTCGTTTCTTATTTTTTTAAAATTATATTTTTTTAAATTATTATTATAATTTATTTTAATTAATTATATCTTTTATGTCAGATTCGACTCAATTACAAATTCGAAGACACATCGTCTAGCAGCTAATATAATTTTGTCTAGCTCTAGGAATATCATTAAACTACAGAGATAGCTATGAAGTATCGTATTTACATATCCAAACTTTGTAAAGATCTCAGGATGCTTTGACACGTACACCCTCGTAAATATAAATAGCACGTTTAGTTTATAAGTATAGTTTATTAAGTAACGGTTCACACGAGTTATCTAGTGACGTATCCCGAAGCGTTATTTGTTACAAAAGAAAAACAAATGCACGCGACTTATATCTGAAAAATAGTTTCATTTCCACAATATAGGTTCTATTCAAATCAGTACAGTGTCTCCTGATGACAAATTTGAAATAGAAAATCGAAATAACGTAGTCGTGGTAAGCACAGGGCGCGGTGTCTCTATTTGCTTAAGCGTACTTATAGCGAAATAGAAAAATTGCTTGGGTTATAATTAGCGACCTAAAATCTTGACTCAGCTTTATTCTTTATTGTCATATTATTTGGTAGGGTGAATAAATGTCATCAAATAAATTTGGACGATATTGAATAATATCATTTATTTTTACTACATTTCTTTGATGATTATTTACATCAAGCCTTTTTTAAACAAATGATTTAATGGTATTCACGATGTAATTTTATTTCATTTCTTTTCCAAAACAAAATTATTTACATTGGTTCTTAAATCTAACCCACATACTGCAATCCCTTTAACGGGCTTATACGTAGGTGGCTACAGTTGTCACACAGCATAATGGGCTTTCTTTTAGAAAAACAAAAATAAAAATATACTAAATTTAAAAAAAATTGTATTAAACAAGTGAAATTGTATGCCGGCGCCTCTCTTCCAGCGTGGTCGGTTTTTTTGGTATGGGAACAATCATTCCTGGTGATGGGCATTAAAGTCCTCCAAAAAGACAAGTTGCAATTCTATGGTTAATACTTATGTAATAAACATTACATATATAATAGTACCCACAGCAACATTATCCATCAAGATTGGATAATGTTGCTGTGGGTAGAAGATTGCCAAAAAGATGATTGCGCAACACGTGCTTGAAGGATAAGTTAGTCTGAGCTTGTCTTATATATTCTACGTTGAAATACAGCTTATAGTCTTTGAAAGTGTCATCAATATTAATTTCGGGCAAACATCCAGGACAGATACAGAAAACTTTTAAAACTATGTTTCCTAAGTCGTAGTTCCGCTAATATGTTGTTATTAATACTAGGATCGATTAAACTTTTAGTAAAAAATCAGTATCATTCATTTAAATCAATACATTGACCGACTAATGCACATAAGTCAAATTTATTAGTTCTTCTTCTTACCGTATCGAATTATGGCCTAGAACTCAGCCACGTCGATTACGTCACTAGAAGCCGCCATCATTTGTTTCAACTTAAACTCTAATGGCGTCTTCAACCTTATAATTCTTTTCATTATACATATTACATTATAAGAACATTAGTTAGTGTTGTTTACTCTGTATATGTTTATTGTTACCCAATTAAGGAATATCGTACCGCAGCAGAAAAATATTCGTCCATTCCGAAGAGCTTGCAAAGCAACGTTGGTGGGATAAAAATCGTGTTGCAAAAAGCGATTTCCAATAAACAGGCGGTCGAGTGGTCGATACCAACATCCCTCGTAATGAAGACGAAGCTTCGAGGCGCAAGTTAATGGACTAAGCACTTAACTGCCTTCACAGTGCGTATCCAGGCCAAAGTGGATTATCAACTTTTTCGCCCTCTCGTAGCATTAACGATCGCTACTGACCTACATGCTCTTAAAGTTTCAAATATTGATCGTGTTTTGTTTTAGGGTTGTCCCTTTCTTATGACTTCACATCGCACTTTTATGACTAGACATCTGCCTATTATTATTTGCCGAATATTTTTTTTATGAAACCAAGTGACGGGACGAACAAGTCGTGCCTGTCCATAGCAGTTCCAGTGCCTCTCTGAGCTATCACAAAGATGTGACATCGAGTACATTCACCAGCACCCTCACCCTTCGAAACCGGAACGCAGAAACAGGTAATGTGACAGTACGTCTCTGGACGAACTCCTTCACAGGGAGCTCTACTGCTAGTAAATATTCAAAACAACATTAAATGAAATACATATGTAGAACAATTTTTTCTCAATATTTTATTTTAAATTATTTACCTTTTTTGCATGGAACTCTACTGCTATTCAAAAAGATAAGAAGTTCAAAAGATAAGTAGATGTTTTAATCACTTAGTAGTGTAGTTATTGACAGGATATTTACATATTTAAATTCCTCGAAAAACTCACGTACTTATTGCGATTATTTTACGCCAGTGATTATTATGAAATACAAACTTGATAAGGATCTAATTTCTTAGCACCCTGTATTATGCGCCTGTCGTACCATGTACTCGCTGTTTCATAATCGAAATAATTGTTTATGAAATAAGTGTTTAAATACACGAATATCCGTAACCCCGTAATAGGCATATTATTAATTATTTATATTCTTAAACATGAAATTTTGATTTGCTTAATCGTACATTAATTACGAATTCCAACGCAAATGATCCTAAATATTAAAGCCTGATTAGGTGGATCAAAGGAAAACGCTACGTTTGTTTAAGATTTACGTGGGTTTAGGGAGCATTTTAGTTATAGTACTAGCTTAGTTGTTATCTTATTTTGTGACAAATTTTTATGTTCTAAATAATTAAGTTCTAAATAATTAAGTGAATTTTTTCTATAAGGTCACACACACAAACTAAAACTGTATCAAATAAATGAAATCACAACAACATCATTTATAAAACAAAGAGTCAATAAAGCCGGCGTGGAAAATAAGGTTGACTCGAAGAAGTTCGTCCAAAATTTTTGGCTTATGATGTGAAAGGTGCGTAAAACTAATCCCAAGTTTGAGAAAGTTTGTTCAGCGGTGGTTGTCTTTTACGTGACAAACCACTGTTGATCTCTTCAGTATTATTTATGCCTTTGCAAATCAGCGATTTGCTTTCAAAATTGCTGTCCCTGAACTTTGAATATGTCAAGATATGATGGTTGTAGAACACATTGTTGCTACGGACAATAATATGACCAAGACCTTGTGAATATAATTGTGATCGATTCACTTTGTAAATTGATATTACTGTAGAATTAGTTTCAAGAAACTTAGATTTGCAATTTAGAGTGTCCTTACTATCAATTTTAAATGTGATGACGACATCGTATGAAAAAATAATCTAAAAAAAGTTGCTAATTTGAAAAACTTGAAAAGTTAATTTTCTCACAGGTTGTGACATTCATGACAGAATTCTGTCGCTAGACAGTTACATTTCATGGGATGACATAATTTCACGTAATAACTGAATTTAGCAATAGTATGTAGGTATAAACGATTTCATGGCTATTCTTCAAAGTCATTCACTCGTCCTTGACTGCGACCCTTGACAACAAAAAAACTTTAGGCCAAATTAATGACATTTGTACGATATAGATGGCCTTACGCTTTTTAATCTTTTATATTTGTTGATGAAACTTGTAATTTAGAATACTTAATCACTATGATATCGGTGATTCTATAGAAATGGAGTGTATTTTTTAGTGGTTAGATAAAATGTAAATTAGTAATGTTTTTGGTCGCGGATAATCATATAAGCCCACATACTTTTAATCTCGAATTCGGCTCTTTGTCGTAGGAGATGGTGGATGACGTCATAGCAGTCCTCTACACTTATGCACTTTTGTTTAGAGTTTTAAAATGTCCACCGTCACTATCACTAATAAGCAGACACCAAAAAGACACGAATAGTCAAGAATAAAAATGACATGGTTATGGTTAATTCCCTTTACAATCGAGACAATTCAGGCGAGCGGCTTCTCGAACGAATATCAGAAAAATGCAGATGAATTTATATCGCGATCCGGCGACGTATTACGAGAATACCCACGTTTTCTCTGAGCGCAAAATAATGAAAGATTGTTTAGTTTAGATAATATGTAATGTTTATTTTATTGAGTATCATGATGTTTTTACTACCTTCTTTTATAATATCAAGTGACGGGTTCAACGAGTCGTGCGACTCGTGCACTTGGTGGTAAACGACACGCTTATCCATAACGGTTACAGTGCCACTCAGAGCTTTAAATCGCAAAGATCTTAGGGGCACTGCCACTGCGCCCGTCACCCTGAAACAATCCCAAGTGCCTGCAATTTCACCAGCACCGTTACCCTTCCAAACCGCAACGAAGTAATGCTCGCTACTGCTTGGCGGCAGATATAAGTAAGGTGGCAGTATTTCCCTGGAGGAACTCGTTCATAAGGAGCTCTAATGGTACTAAATAAGGTGTTGATATTCTACCCACAACATACAAAATGGCCGTGAACGACGTATCTTTAGCCTTCAGATTAATTATTTATAACTCATACACAGTCGTATGTATATGGCAAATGCATGTAGCTCACGGGCTGTTGAATAACATCGTGTAATGTTTTGTGTTAAAACTTTGAAATCCTGCTCTTACTTTGAAGCGTATGGTTTGTCTATAATATGCAACATTATTGTAAATCTAAAAATATTGATATCAAGGGCTTGTGGCAGTTATAAAAGGGATGGGATATTCGTTTTTTGTTTTCATTTTATGAGACGAACACAACAGTCGACATCCAAAATAGATTCACACATTAATTTGCTTAAAACTAGTTTTGAACCAGATTGTCAACCAGGACCGTCGAGCGTGTACATACGTCATGTTCTAGAAAAATAACTGTCAATTAATTATGAATTACAAAATTTATGTTGGTACAAATACATGAAAGAAAATACAAAAAAAAAAAGATTTTCTTGGTTAATCCATTATGGCAGCGCTAAAGACGGATAATGAATGCAAAGCAATGCTGGCTAAATGACGCTATCGTCAATATCAAATATATTTTCTTTCAATGATAGTAATTTCCATAAGAGAGTCACCAAAGTTATCGATTTGGAAACGAATTGAGGTGACCATGATTATCTTTGAATATCTTATACATAGACTTAATACAACAAATGTTGTATTAAGTCTATGTCTAATTAAGCAACACGCCTGTCCATAACCGTTGCAGTGCCACTCAGAGCTTTAAAGCACAAAGACCCGAGAGGCCGTGGGACCGAGGCACATGCTTGTAATTACTTACTTACACCCTTACTTACTTCTACGGGCTATATCACGGAGAACGTGCGATGGAATTACACGATTTAAT
Organism: Hyposmocoma kahamanoa; assembly: GCF_003589595.1. Taxonomy (NCBI): domain Eukaryota; kingdom Metazoa; phylum Arthropoda; class Insecta; order Lepidoptera; family Cosmopterigidae; genus Hyposmocoma; species Hyposmocoma kahamanoa. The sequence continues at coordinate 9,803,395 of NW_020653854.1, read as the reverse complement.
TCCGCCTTACCCTTTCCATCACCAAGGGACTAAACGTAGGCTTGGGTTGCACCCCTAAGTTGTGAATATTCCAAAGATTCGCACGAAACTTTACGCTTCCACATTTATATGGTGAATGGCTATGGAGTGGAATTCCCTGCCTGCAGACTTGTTCCCTGAACGTCATAACTTGGACCTTTTCAAGGCGAGAGTGAATGAGCATTATTGAGTTGTGCATGTTCCATTGTCGACCTCATCGTCAATTTCCATCAGGTGAGATTGGAGGTCAAATGCGCACTTACATTTCTATAAAAAAACTCTTCAAACCCGAAACGCAGTAATGCTCACATTACTGCGTGGCTGCAGAAATAAATAATGTGGCAGTACTTCTCTCGACAAATTCTTTCACAGGGAACTCTATTGCTACTAAATACTTGAATAAGGAGAAACATTTTTTCCTGTCTGTAGATATTTATAAGGATTTATTTCCTGAATATTGATGGATTTTTTAGTTACAGTCTTTAAAGGTGCTTATAATGATATACACGCTATCACATAATTATAATTTTACCTTGAAAGGTAAATTGGATTACAATTGGGAAGGTACAAAGATGCCACATGGCATTATTCTCATGGCATTTCATTAGCATTGAAGAAGGTTCCTAAGGAAGTACTGTTAAATTTGTTGTAATAATGTGTGTAAAGAGTAAATAACCTAAGTTCAAGGTACAGTCAAGTGTAGGGATGTGTAATATACCGTATAAATTTTTTTTTTCTACTCCTGTACTTTAATCTGTCAATTATAGATTCTTATGCCATATAGCTTAAAGGCGCTCTTTTTAGTTCTGAATCAAAATTCTATTGTCCATGGCACTCACCACTGAGATGAAATAGTAGTTTATGTGACTGTTACATAATGAAAAGCATTAAGAGGGAGCAGAGGAAAAATTACTAATCTTCGATTTGATTTTGGAGCGGTAAATCCACATTAAAGTTAAATTAGTTTAGCGCAATAACTCTAAAACTAAGGGGATTAAAAAAAATCCGTAACGACAATAGTCGATCATGTATAAATATCATTAATTATCTATTATATAATATAATATTTTTGTCCTAATAACCTGTAGCATTTCGAGAATACATCGAAAAAAATTGAAAATTAGAAGTCATTTAGTGGTTTTTATCTATCATGGAAACTTTATTGTTTTACGTTTCTGATTAATGTCTATGCCTGAATATGTCGTGTAGTTACTCATACAAAATTTTATTTTTAACTTTTAAAGTGGATTTACCGCCCTAAAATCAAATCAAAGATTAGTAATTTTTCTTCTGTTCCCTCTTAATGGAACGTGCCCGGATTGAAGCCGACAATTTGAGCCTTGCTTAATTTTCCAGCTTGCACGTGAAACACTTGATTTCAAAGATAAGGGGACAGTATACCCCTACAGTGTGTTTTTTTAATTGGGACAATTTGACGTCGGTCTCGGTATTTGCGCAGAAGTCTGCCTTTGAGAATTTACTAAGTGTATGTATTTATTATGCATTTTCAATAATTATATTACTTTCATTATGTTCCTAGCTTCATCGTTTTATATTATAACCAATAAGCATTATGGTTGTTAGGCACTTATAATCACAGGTCAGGGTGACAAAGACAAAGAAAATATCTGTCCAGAAACGAATTCAAGAAGTTTTGGATGAAGTAGCGACGAATCAGTAGCAAGCACCATAGACAATAGAATTTTGGTTAAAACTAACAAGAGCCCCTTTGTGATTTGGTTTATGAAATTATAATCACGCAAAGTGACACTTTCTTTCTAAATAATTCGAATCCGTTATGTAAATATTCCATTAATAAAGGATTGACGTTGAGCTGTTTTCACATATGGATAAATTCCTAAGATTTAAGACCCTGAATGTCTAGTTGAGAAGTTAGTTATAAAATGAAGTCATTCGTTCCAGTCTGGTTCTTTGTAACGTTCCAAAAATCTGGTTGATTTGATTTGACAATGAATTACTTCAGCCTTGTCGTTTGGCTTCCCTAGAAAAATAAAAAAAAAACTATAAAAAAAATTAAAACTCTTGCAGAAATTTGTCAGATATTTACATAGACATACACACATATACACATACACCTTCACATGTGTAGACACACAAATGCGCATACTCTATTATAGTCCATTTGTTTATTATATTGTAAGTCGCTTCATTTAATAAATATAGTAATTAAAAATTCATGTCTAAATCTATTAATACAACGGAATTCAGTTGTAAAATGTTATTAATATATATTTCAATTTGTTACATTGTTCTTTGATAAACAATTGATGTAAGAAGTAATAAGTAATAAAAATTTTAAGTAGTCGAATACGACTCTATGGATTCAATGTTTACAGGTCGACGATAAGCGCGCGAAAATTACTTTTGATCGGTTTGCGCTGCGACGTACGGGTAGCGGGCGGCGAATAATAAGTGCGGGTAGCGGGGAGTGTGGGTGGAGCCAACGTCAAAACTTTTTCAGCATGAGGGCTCTTAAATACGAGTGTGAGATTTAAAAGCATCACACGAGTGTTTTAATGCCTAATTATGAATAGTTACATTACACTGCTTTAAATAAAGCTTTAAACTTATAACATGTGTGTAAATACACACATGTTATAAGTTCTCTATGTTGTGCTCAGGAACCGCATGTTACGATTGGCGAAATGGCGGCAAATAAAAACTTTTCTCACGTATGCCCCACAACTGTAGTTTTTATTTAATTCGTAGACAAACTAGAGTCAGCCTCAACTAACATATCGTTCGATATCAAGTAACGTGTGAAATTTGTCAAAATTGTTTACTATTGACCATTGACTTACAATTATATGGACGTCGGGTCCGCGCTAAAAAGTGTCCGCACTTGTAAGGCGCTAAAATCGTATACAGAGCGCGACACTCCGCTTTAGTCTTCATTTGTTCTACGGACAGCGCGATACTGCGATGACATAACAATTTAAATTTCGAATAGGTTGACTTGGGACATTTTTTTCGTGGTTTTTGTATTAGACCCGTCGTCCATTTATTTGTAAGTCAATGCTATTGACGTATCATTTCGAATAAAACTTCATCTCGATTGATATTAGAATTGAGGTCGACTAAAATTGATTTGTTTTTCAAAGATGTTCGAAATTTGAATGTAATAATAAACTCGAATGTGATGTTATTATGAAGCAATAATAACATTTTCACAGATAAGAAATTTGTTCTAACAAAACAGTTTATCTTTATACTGGTCGTAATTTACGGTTTTTGAACACATCATAGAGGGTTTATGGTATGTGTGTCGTCAAAATGTAATTAAAGTTCTGTACACAGAACTATAATGAGTATTGTAATACCTACTATACACAAAAGTATTTTCAAAAAAAGAATGTCATATTTTTGTCGTTATACTACCTTCTGATTGGTTAAATTGACCTAAAAGTCTTGCAATCGGGCCATAAATCTTTATAAAAATAAAGATTGGTTAAAATATATATTTATACTTATATACGGAAATTGACCAGGGTGTACCGCATAAAAGTGCACAAACATTCCCTCCATGTATTATAGATTTTGGCCGTTGATCACTCGTTTACATTTTCCACATTCAGGTCTTCTCATATTTAATGCTTTGGAGCCTATCCGCGTACAACGGTATAAATATCTTTTTTCCACCATATCGGGAAGTATACGTTCTATTTTTCTGAGTCAGGATTTGTAGCTTTATATATATATTGGTTTTATAAAATGTAAATATTATTACAAACGAGATTATATGAAATTAAGTTAATACAAAGTGTATTTAGTCCAAGTAAAAATTGTTATATCTATTAAATTTTCACACAAATGAAGCACACCCCAAACTTGACATTTTGGACTTCGAGCGGTCGAAGTTATTTCAAGTTTCGTAGAGTTGAATTTATATCTCAACTGTCAATCATTTGCACTCTTAATCCTGTACATCTGTTGAGTGTAAAATGAATAAACGTTTTTTTCTGTTTTGATATATTGGGTTTCCGGGAAGATAATATGCATTTCTTAAAATTTGTTTCTTATCAACGATGATTGATACAAGATTTCAAGCCAGTAGATTATTTTAGAACACGCCTGTCAGTCGCCGTCCCAACTGAGCTACAATTCATGTAGTTCACGTCCATTTTTTAACTTTGTTAATATGGAATATAAAAAAGACAATGGCGGAAATGGACGGTACGTTGCAGGACGTCAACCCCAACCAATGTTAAGAATATAATCAATCAGGTCGCTAATCAGGGGCCACTCACTTGCGACCTGCGACATTTAGTTGGGGTTTTGGTAAATGTGCATTGACCTAGCGTACTTAAACGTCTCGCTAATATTTTCTGCCACATATTTTGAATTTTGAATTTGAATATAATTACCAAGCAATTGAAATCGGTCACCGGAAAGCGCGTAAACCCGGATTCATCCCCTAGTTCGCCACTATACGGGACTTGACACAGGAGATAATAAAAATTGGTTCTCACTACTCAAAGTATATTGAAAGAGAAAAACGCCTTGAATTGGAAAATAGCAAAATCAACCATTAAAGTAATTGCTCCTTACAATAAAATGTAAGCGCTATTAATAAAAATGAACGTTCATGCAGAACCCTTGGAGGCACATGGAGGTACCCTTTTTTCCAACAAAAAAAGAATCATTAAAATCGGTTCACAAATACCGGAGTTATCACGTAACATACATACAAAAAAAATGGAGAACCTCCTCCTTTTTTTGAAGTCGGTTAAAAATGCACACACATGCATGCAGTTGGTTTTGAATTTTGTCTCCGTAAAACGTTCATGGTAGTAAAATAAATGTATGAATAAATTGGTAACCTAATGTATTCCTCGAGTTATGGAAAATGTTCGTAGTCGACTTTGTATTATCTGCTTCTTGGAGAAAATCATCATCTATTCTTCGTTTTTCTTAGCATAAAGGCGTGTTCCCATTATGTCGTAACGTTTTATTTATCGTTGGATGCCTGTCGTGTCTAGCCTGTTCGCATGTCACGACTATCTGTCATGAATATGTCGTGGACGTTGATTCTATGGTTGAACGACTGTCCCACTAGACCGTGACGACAATTTATCGATTCACGGCTCCCGCCTTATCGTTTGCACGACAGAACCGTATGAAGCTGCGATTATCTGTTGTCATATTTTAATCGTGACGTTTGATTTATCGTCAGACGGCTGTCGTTCTAGCTGTTCCCATTGTCACAACGTTCTGTCGTCGTAACGTCAAAAAAGTCGTAATCGACAGTTAATCATGTTGATTGACTATATGTGAACAAATTCATTTAAATATACAAGCCACGACACTTTAAACTGCAAAACATAATGGAAAGGCACCCTTATAGACAGAAGGAAATAAAAAAAGTATATTTAATCAAGCGCCATTTCATTCAGTCATTTCGTAAGCAAAGCAATTTAATAAAAAACAAAATTCTTAAAGATATTTACTATCTTCATTTTTTTATTAATAAGGTTTTTTTTACTTGCAATATAAAAAAGATTGTGTTTTTATAAACTTAATCTATTTCAAACTAGCACTATAAAAAAACTTAAACAAACGGAGGTTCCAAACACTTAACATACTTTGGAAACTTTTTATTAATATAAATTTCAAATAATAAGATGGTTTTCTTTTTTTCTATATTTATTTGAAGAAAACAGTTCACAGTACGATCACGGCTTCGTCATTTACAGTTTTTCTAATTCTAATAAAAAAACGAAGTATACCAGTGGTTCGCAGTTTTAACGTATAGAATCCTACTTAATGTAACTTAATGACAGAGAAACATCAATGTATACCTACTATTCGCTTGATTAGAATGACACTATGTCAAAGTTTACGAATCAGTGATGGGACACCATCAGTGAAATCGAGAATCGATGTTGAAATATATCGACTAAACTACGGCATATTTTAGTCAGTGTTATTATATCATGGTAATAACTGAAATCAACTCAATAATTCATTAATAGGGTCTGCCCAACGAGTAATGTTCCATGATTGCAACCGACAATACCACTATTATTAGTAGTTACCTCATAGTATAGTACGTACTACGTAATACATTGGATTAAATTCACCAAAAATATAAAACTAAGGTTGGCTGGCAGATTTTATTTTATGATATCAAGCGATGAGACGAACAAGTCGTGTGTCTGGTGGTAAGTAACAAGCCTGTCTACCATTGCACCCGTCACCCTGAGATTGACAAATCCCAGGTGCCTGTAATTTCACCACCACTCTTACCCTTCACAACCGGAACGCAGTAATGCTCACAACTTGGCGGCAGAAATAGGTAAGGTGGCAGTACTTCCCTGGACGAACTCTTTCACAAGGACGTTTACTGTTACTACAAATTTCAAAACTCTATTGCTACTTAACAATAAACCTGTGATACTTATATTACTGTTCTATGTCAGGTGATGTACTTCATAATTTGCGTCAAGCAAATTTGCCTACAGGGTGTTAACGCTGACTTCATATGACCACCAATACAAATATTTTTTATTGGTCATATCACTATGTCATATTTAATAGCCACTAATAAAAGAGGATTTTTCATGTGCAATGAAGAATATTGCATTCGTTCATTCATGTAACCGAAAATAATACAACGTAGCTCACAACAACACGATTAATTTACAAAAAATTATAATAATTCAAGTAATATTGAAAAAACTACCGCCAAACTATCTCAACTGAAAAGTGTGGATCGACTCGGTACTTTCGAATGTCCAGTTACAAAGTTTTTATGTCAGACATAACTTTATCGTGTGAAGTTGTGAAAATTAACATTGATAATATGTATAATATAATTAACTCGAAAAGTTATTTATCAATGATTTGTGGATTTCAATGATCCTATATCAGCGATAAATAGCCTAGATATATATATTTTTTATTATTTTGTCGTGTTTTAAAAAATATAATTTGTAGAACGCTTCTGTAAATGTACGTCGTCTGTCGTAATTTTGTTGACCTGTCATTCTAAGGAAGCTAAATTACAAAAACATAATTTTGTAATTTTATTGTGATTGTATAATTCTATTGTATCAGACAACTACACCAATTACCTGGTCTCAAAGTAAGGAATTCCCTGTCCTATGAGTGCCAGAGCAATAGAATTCACTCTGGGGACTTCCCAGAACACCAAAACCAGAACTAATATAGAAAAGTTCTTTTCCCAAATTGTTCCTACCGGGAATCAAACCCGGGGCTTCCGCATCCAGCGCCCACAACGTAAACCGTTAGAACACCGAGGTCGTCAATGTTATACGTTGTATTTGTATATAAATTAAATACAAATTATGTACTAAACCTTTTTAATTTTAAGTTTATCATGTTATGCACTGTCTGTTATTTTTTCTTAACTGAAATTTTCGGTTGATTGGCCATTTGCATTGTGTGCGATAAAGATAATATAATATATATAAAAAAATATTTTTGAAATAAGCATTTACGACCATATTTATTCTCATTGGATATAATTATCATTGGATCTGAAATACCTAGAAATCTAAAAAAATCGAAAAAAAATATTTTGTTGAGCGCGGTATTAAACTAAAACGTTCTATATTATAAGAAAACCCTAACAAAATGTATATAATTCGCTGTCATTATTTATTTCACTTACTCAAAATGTTATCTCTACGCGGAAAATCATTACTTTTGCAAACAACGTCGTTTGGAAGTTGCTAAAGAGAATTTAATTCCATTGTTGCCATGGATTTGCCGGGCTCGGGATACCGGTGACTTGATTCACGTGTTTCAGTTGTACTTCTTGTTTTATAGTGCAGATAATAAATGTTTATAATTTTACCGCGAAATCACGAGTGTTGATTTTCTAGTTTCATTTTTAATTTAATATACTTTTTTTTTTAATACTATAATTGTAAAAAGCTATACAATTGTAAAACGCAATCCGGAGACGTGGAAGTCCCAGAAGGAAATGACGTGACGAATTAGATGCTCATATGAGATCTCGGCCTGTAGCGACGTTAAATCGCGGTGAGTGGAGGAAGGGAAGGGGGGTCTTTTCCCTAAAGCGGGATAGTAACAGCTGAAAGATAAAATACAATGGGTTGTACAGTCACTGTAATTTTTTTATGAACCCTGAATATCATTATATATGTCATAAATTACGCATGTCTTACTTTTGTCCTTAAAGACACAAATTTGGTTCAAAGGTTTCTAATTTATACATGTCTTTTACTCTCTATACAAATCACTCGTTTTTTTGGGAAGTAGAAAAATATTATTTAGATGAAATTTCATTTACATGTAAGGTCGAGTATTCGCCAATACATTACAGGTGAAATTACAGGCTCATGGGACTTGTCAACTTATGTTAAAAGGTGACCAGCGCAGGGCAGTGTTCCTCAAATCTTTGCGATTTAAAGCTCTGAGTAGCAGTGGCAACTGTTATGGACAGGCGTGTCGGTTACAGCCAGGTGCATCATTTGTTCGTCGCGTCACTGGGTATTTTGTAAAAACCGACTTCTAAAGTAAATTACGTCTATTTGAAATTGGTTACCGGAAAGTGTGCGAAACCGGATACATCGCCTAGTTTGCCACTCTTAGAGGTGGAATATTTTCTTCAAATTTAAATGGAACCAATACTCTGAGGTAACCTCTTTCCAACAAAAAAAAAAATCATAAAAATCGGTTCACAAATGCCGGGAATTATCGAGTCACATACATCTGGCTCTGTGACCGAACGGCCGGACTGCCACGCAGAGTCCCAGGTTCGATTCCCGGGCCGGGAGAAATATTTGTATGACCTACATTTATTTCTCTTGTGAGTTTGGGTTTAATTTGTGGTTGTCGACACAGGGTTTCCCTAGTGTGGGGTTGAGTGTATGCGTTATTATTATTATTATTATTAAAAAAATACAGTCGAATTGAGAACCTCCTCCTTTTTTGAAGGCGGTTAAAAAGATAGAAGAAGGAGAAATATTCCATTCTGAATCAGTTTAATTATATTTCACTGATGAGTAAGGAATACTAACCTGTACGGAGATGGTTTCAGATACTTATACTTGTCACGGGCACACTTACATAAACATAATAATAGTTAGCTTATTTGTAATCCCACTGCTGGGTACATGTTTCCTCTCAAACTGAAAGATCTACAAGTTCCACGCGGGCGCATTGCGGATGGAAAACTGCACACACATCGTTAAATTCCTTTGCAGATGTGTGCAGGTTTCAGCACGATTATTTCCTTCACCAAAAAGCACGTGGTAGATTTCCAATTAAATTTTCCACATATAGAAACAACCCACGAATCTCTGCTTGATATGCGGTAGGTCAAACCGTTAGATTACCACGGCTTTTCTTTTCATTACTTACATAACACCCACATTAATTAAATAATAATTAAAAACGAGCGCGTGTAAATATATCATGGTTGTTGTAGTAATTACCTTACTCGTAATTAATTTTGACATGAAATTGATTTCAAATAATCCCTCAAATTAATTAGTTACTGGAAGCAATCACTACAAATATCTCAAATTAATAAAAGCTATTAAAATTCATAATTCATTTTGCAACAAAATTAGAGCTGAAAATTTGATAATACCTAATCAAAATTTATTATTTATTTAACATTACGAGTACACTAGTTTAAATGCAATTTATACTTTTATTGTGGGTTCCCGTAGTAAAACTTGTTTGGTAAAACGATGCGACTCTTGATAATTCATATTAAACTCATGATTAATTTCGTAACAAAAAAAAAACTAAAAATTAAAAAAAAATAAGCGAACGTTATTTTATATACGTGTTCAGTACATGAAACAAACTACTACGGGGTCCCCATGGTAGTAGTTGTTAGATATAAGGATGCGAATCTTGATAATTTATATTAAAATTCATAATGAATCTTTGTTAAAGTTCCAAATTCAAATTTGTTAGCTAACATTCATTAATAAAAGTTCACTACATACTAGATCGTACTAGTTGGCAATGAACTTGGTAAATAGGGCGGGGGTGTGTCTTGCACGCCGACTGCAAGCTCAAGGTCATGGCGTCGCGGCCGCATTGTATTGCCACATCGATTTATCGAGCGGCGCGCGCCGTCCTCCCCTCACCTACTTCCCCCACCTCCAACCGCCTGTTTTCTCACTTCTAAACCTCCGTTGACTTTATCTGCCCTTTTTCTGTCTCTGACATAGGATTGACATCTTCTAAAGTTCAGTTAACGAAGATCAACTCTCTGATCTCTACAATTGACTTGTCTTCTAGCGAGGTCACTAAGTGCCTTTCATTATTTATCTATATTTTCTCTTCAATAATTCGATTAGAATCTTTATTAGCAATGTGACTTTTCGAACTAAGAGAATTTCTTCCATATTCAATAAATATCATTGGGTATTTAATCAACTTTACTTTGTTTACTCAACCTTTTTATCATAAATATTTTACCCTCGATGAAACAATATTAAACTGGTATTATCAAGGTATTACTAGTTTCAAAATAATTACAGCTCATTACCTAGACGGTAAAATTATTTCTCTGTTAAATAACAAACACTGGTACTCTCATTTTAACTAAATTAAAACGTTATCGTTATCTAAGGGTATTTATTCTAATTAATATAATAACAAACGTTTAAAGAGAGACAACTTTATCTCGGGACTTCTATAAAGCTCGGAAAGGGTCTTAGAGAAAGTGTTTGACAATTAGATTTGAATAAATATAACGTTAATGCTTTTCGAGTTCTTAGGTTTTCGCGATTGTTACACATAGGAAATGAAACTATTTTTCCGGATTTAAATCGCGTATATTTGTTTTTTCAAACAAAGGGTTTGTTATACGTTAATGCTTTTTTTATGTTAATTTGTTGCAGTTGAATAAAGTTTTTCATACTACCGTCATAATTAAGTTAAAAAATGTATAAGTCCACCTTTTTTGATGATGGAGTAAAACGACAGTTCATTGCACAAAAGTGTTGCCTGCATGCACGCAGCTAGTGATTGCAGTCGATGATTAATATTCTATCGACTGTCGACTGAATCTTGATTACGCTTATGCAATATATAGCCGAACTTGTTTCATTTGAACCAACATTGGCCCTCGGCAACTGTTGAGCACAGGTTCATTTGAATTGTCAATTTTTATAAGTTCATACATATATACACCACTTTTAGAACTATGCCTACCTATTAAAAATAAAGAGGAGACGTATTTGTAAGTTTTTAACCAACTTAAAAAAAGGAGGAAGTTGTCAATTCGACTGTATGTTTTTTGGATGTGTGTTACGCAATAACTCAATACTTCGTTAACCGATTTTGATGATTCTTTTTTTGGGAAAAGGGTACCTCAAAAATGGTCCCATTTAAATTTGATGAAAATGTTCCACCTCTAAAGATGGCAAACTAGGGGTTGAATGACTTTGGAGGTCGGTTTTTTTAATTTTAATTCAATATTGGTAATCAAATCCACCTGTCCTAATTAAAATATATATGAATAAAAATTGATTTCAATACTCCTACCGTCAAAACAAGAATAAAGTAGGCAATATCGCTATTAATAATCATTACAACGTCGTAACGTTCACAATTCAGTCGTTTTAGGCATAACTTTTTTCTCAGTCTATCGATACAACTGTCGACAATAGTTACATGACTATTTAAAATTTTGTGATAACTGGCAATCCTGCTAATGTCATTTTACTCCATCTTCAGAAAATACAGACTATATGAAATACATTTCTAATATGGAAGGTCTACTGGAAGTCGTTTTACAATACTTAAAATGCAGATATATTTCCATGAGATTGTTTATTATATTTGAAGCTCTTTTCTGTGTAAAATGTAATATTAATTCAGTTGTGTGCAATGATAACATACAATAATAATAATAATGATAATAGTAATGCATTTACTCAACATAGCCCCGCACTAGGGAAAACCCTGTGTCGTGGGTGCCATGGACACACACATAGACAACCACACATTACACTCAAGCTCACGAGACAAATAAATGTAGGTCATACAAAGATTTCTCCCGGCCATGGAATCGAACCTGGGACCTCTGCGTGGCAGTCCGGCATGGTAACCGTTCAACCACGGAGGCAGTTAGACAGACAACGATAGGAATTTATTGCGAAATCAATTTATTAATCCATATTTACCTACTGTATTAGACTTATAGAAAAACCATCTACGAACCCTAAACAGTAAATCTCTCGCCTTTTTAACGAAATAACCAAACCCATCTGTACGCTCGGAGGCGATCGGAACGTGAACAGACGTGCGCTTATAGACTATCCCTCATTCTCATGTCAGTATATCAACTCGCATGGGTGCCCTTAACATCATCGTCATACAACCTGACTTCACCCACTGTTGAAGTAGGGAGTGGCACAGTTTTCGCGCCACTCTACACGGGCCTGCGCTAAGCTCATCCAGGTGCTGCAGGTCGATTCAGAACCTTACGATAACTCTGTTGTCGACCGATTCGATTAGATGTCGTACGATTTCTTTTCATTTTTATTCACAATAACCAAATCGAACCTCAATATTCGAAACCGAACCGAAATGACGTCACAGCCGTACGATTACTCGTACTTCTCGACCGGCAAAGGTTACAAACGTTATTCAGAATACATTTATCGAATGAAAGTTACCGAACGTCCTCTTCTTTACAAAGCAAGAATGTAATATGGAAATATCTTATTATTTTAAATAAAGTTTGGATTTTGTTACTTTTACAATTTAACAATATTATTAAATTTATTTTCATGCAAGGCTAACGCATTTCTATATTTAAGGCATTTGAAGTCTTCTTATAATCTATTTCACCGACTAACTACGTAAACGCTGTTGGATAACGATGTCGTATCCGAATCCGAATCGAACGTTTAACTCGGATGTTTTGAATAGCTCGGAAAGCGCTCTTCGATTCAAGAACGATATCCAATGGAACGATTCGGTTAAAATATCGAAGAGTTCTGAATCGGGGTCCTGGACGCCCGACATTCCTCTACCCCGTCCTTGGACGCCACTCAGTTATCGCCCTACTCCATCTTTCATCTTGTCTCCGTGTCAGGTGCCCTGCTAAGCTCCACTTTAGTTCCATGGTGCGATTCCCCACGTCTTTGACTTTAGTTCGATTTCGAATCTGGGCACTGGGTACACGGTCCTACCTGCTTGATACCAAGCCTGTCACGCTCCATGGTTTTCTATGAAACTTTCATCCTGTACACAGCTTCCTACGTGAGCGTCTCATGTCTCGGCACCGTAAGTTATGGTAGGCAGAACACACTGACTATGTACGGGTCTTCAGACATTGTGGATTTTCGGATAACTTAAGAATGTCGCCGAACTTTCCAAACACAGCTTTTGATAACAGCCCTTAATTACAGGGCAAATAATAACGAAAGTTATGATTGTTTATGACAACTGATTGCGTTGTAACGCAACCTACCTTGCATTACAACATGTAAATTGTTGTGCCCGGATGAACACCTTTTATATTCTTGTGAATGTCACCAATTATGGGATTAATTCCGGAGACAGGCAGGCGCACCATCCATTTCTTCGAACGCAGCTTTAGTACGATTGCCAACCCTCCACTAGAACGTAACGATTAGGGATTGTCTCTTTTTTTCTGAAGAAACTTTTACCCAGCATTGATCTACACATTTGGTGGGCTTGTAAGACTATCGCCAAAGAAAATTAAATTATTTTACTTTACGAAATATAAACGCAAATTTTACTTTTATTGTGGTAGAATTTCTATCATTGCAAGACTTACCTGTGTAGTTACCACCACACTATCAATTGCCATCAAAATATCTATCAAAATATATAATATTAATAATAATATAATATCCTATCCAAATAATAATCCGTGGCCGAACGGTGCGGGGCTAAAAAAATTCTGTGTCAAAGCTGCACTACTGTGTTGAGTATTAAACAGCCAGCTCAGTCCCAGCCACGTACGTCCGACGTCCGGCAATAATTTTACGATATTAAAGGCATTAATACATAAACATAAAATAGTGACACGCGGTCGCAAATATGTATAGGCCACAGTTATCATTTTCCATTACATGAGTCCGTCTGCTTCCCGGTTTGAATTTATTGGTTATTTTTATTTATTTTACTTTAAAGCTTGCAATTAATGACATAACATTTATATATATTTACCTGTATAGTTTTTCGCATGTTTGTTTATTTGAATGAATTTAAATTATAGTATAATAAAATATAATTAATTTAAATAAATATGTTTGCGCATGTCGTGCCGTGACCTCAGTAAGGTCCTAACTGACAACCAGTACTAGGAACTCATTGCGTTTTCTAGGAAAGTTAGTTACTCTTTTGTTACAGCAGCTGGCACCTCACAAATTGTCTTTATACTTAATGTCCTCATTCACGTGAATAGTTTGTGTTGTATGTTTAAAAGAAAATATCGTGATGAAACCTGCATGTCGAAAAAGGTTCACATCTCTCGGAAAATGTGTGAAGGCTCGCATTTGGCCAGAGTGGCGGAATATGGCCCCGCCTGAAAGAAAAACTGATGATGTGTGAATTGATGATGACGTTTGAATGTTTCGGATTATGTTTGGTTTTTCTTCTGTTTTGCTTTTGTAGTGTCATTTGTGGTAAGGAAATAAATATATTTCCTCTCTTTCTTTCGTTCTTGCATTATGAACTGTAAGTGGAGTAAAAGGCAGATTCTTCCTTAAGGCGAGTTTATGTATTTACTATTAAATAACAGTCTTACAAAAAATATACGACATACATAATAAGGATACTGTTTAAAGAATGTGCTAATTTGTTGCGCGATAGGATGTACTTCACTCGATCATATGAAATCCCGAAAACTGGCTAAAATAAAAGTATAAAACGAATTATTTAAGAATAAAATATCTAACTTTGCACATAATTTTTATATAACAGATATTTCTCCTTAAGTACTACAGAGAACCTAATAAATTTTGGTTTTTAACTGAAGCCCTATTAGTTATTAAATTCACATTTCTCCCAAAGAAGGATGGTGAAATCTGACCCAAAATTAACGAAGTGCCGTTCATGGACTTTGTTAGTATAATTTGACGTTTTAGTTTATGCCTAGTTATTAATATATTTTTGTATATTTTTAGAAGTCTGGAATAAATAAATTGCAAAACAATGTATTTTAGAATGGATGCAAGAACACAACGCAATTGATTCAGTTCGACCATAGATTAGGTAACATTCTTACCGAAACACAGGACAATGTTATAAGCATTATATCAAGTTTATTACCCCCAGCTTCTACAGGCTGTACTCCATTAGCTTTTTTAATGCTTTGATAATGAATCTCAAGTATAGATAGGTCTCATTAATGCACGACGTCAAAAACACTAGGTCACGAAACACACGGGATGTCGCCATCCTTCTTTGCAAATTGCTTAGCAGTTTAGCGATGCACCGCGCCGCCCGCTGGGGCAGTTAGTCGCCATCAGGCGCTTGTCGAATTAGGATCTGTGTTAAATTTTCTCGGTCTGTTCTTATTTTATTCATATTAATTTAGAGTGCGCGTATTGCAGGACGCGAGAGGCGACCCCCACACCTCCGAAACTCTAGGCTAGCGTTGAAATGCCTCGCCTTTACTGGTTGCTAAGTTGATATACTGCGACGTTCGTGTTACTTACGTATGGAATAACAAGGAACTCCAGGTGGACGCCCTTTGAATTTACGAGTGGAGAGCACGGAGAAGCGCATCAAATAAGCAACCGCGTAACGGTTCTAAGTACTTCCCGTATACACTGTACTACGTAATACACACGTAGACTATTAAATATTTGTTACAATTTAGACGTTTCCTGAAACACCTAGCAAAAGACTATTTTAGTACCAGTAGAGCTCCTTGTGAAAGAGTTCGTCCAAGGAAGTACTGCCCCCTTATTTATTTCTGCCGCCAAGCAGTAACACACACACACACACACACACACACTCAACATAGGCCCTGCACTAGGGAAACCCTGTGTCGCCGGTGCCATGGACACACTCATAGACAACCACAAATTACACCCACATTCACGAGAGAAGTAAATGTAGGCCATACACGTATTTCTCCCGACCTGGGAATCGAACCCAGGACCTCTGCGTGGCAGTCCAGGATGGTAACAGTTCGGCCACAGAGGTAGTTGAGCTTGCAATGTGAGCATTACTACGTTTCGATTTGGAAGGGTAAGGGTGCTGGTGAAAGTACAGTACATGGGACTTTTCAACTTATGTCTCAGGATGATAGGCGCAGTGGCAGTGCCCCTAAGATCTTTGCGATTTAAAACTCTGAGGGGACTGCGACTGTTATGGCAAGGCGTGTCGCTGACCACCAGGCACACGACTTGTTCGTCCCGTCACTTGGTATTATATAAAAAACAGCCTGACAGAGCAAAGTGGATCTCTTTGACGTCTATATATGTGTTGTTATCAAGCAAATGGTACTATACCTGTTTCAATCGCCCATGCGCGAAAACCGTTGGAGCATATTGTAGCATTCAAGTCATGTCAATAATAAACTGATGTAATTCAATAAGTGATAGCCATATGTGTATTTGGTTAGTGGCAAGTATGATAAAATTATATTCGATATGCAAAACGATTTGTTACTTTTAATCCTTACTAATTAAAAAAAAAAAATTTTTCCTAAACCGTGCGTATGAGCAGAAATTACCTTTAAGTGTATAATTTAATTTAATTAATAAGCTAAAATTAAGCTTTCCACAAAATGTACCAAATGTTGAAAAAATCTAATTGATTATAATTTTAACTATATGTAAGTAAAGTAAGCTACAAGTGGATTGATAATAGCTCATTAAATACACTTTGAACACTATTTACCTTCGGCAAAGACAATTGTACAAAGTTACATTATTAGACAATAACATTCTCCACAATATGACGTAGTTATTATCTTGATAACATGACGTGTCATTAGTCCTTACCTTCTAGCAAAAACGAATTTGGCGAACCAAGGATTGGACGAAAGACGACTTGACGAAACAAGGAACTTGGCCTAAAACGATAATGACCAACGTCGATTCTTACCTTGCAAAGAGTCCTTCAAGGTGAGCCGCTGAGGCCGAACTTTTTCTTACCAGGCACGCTTCTACGCTCTTAAGTGTTAATACACTTACATCTATGTATGTTGAGTACGTTTACTGTAAGTTATTAAGATTAGCAATATCTATGCATACGCCATTGAAGAGGCATAAATATATTCTACTCATGTATACAGAGAGCATATCTGAGCACAGTTTGTCGGGATCAGGAGCGGGTCCCCAGGGAACAGTCTACTCTGTAAATTAACTTAGGGTTACTCAGTATGCAGACTGTCACGCGTCTAACGAGGTCCGAGACCTTATGGAACCCTCAATGATGTTGTAAATTTGTAAATAAGGTACTTTATTAGGCAATGTCTTAATCGTTTTAATCCAGGAATCATGCCTCTAAAACTCACATGAACGGTAATCAGTATGATGACCTCGGTGGCCAAGTATCATTGTGGGCACTAGACGAGGAAGTTCCAGGTGCGATTCCCGGTATCGCCAATTTATTTCGATAACACGCGAAATGTTCTTATTGTACATTGGATCTGATGTGAGTGTTTTAGGTACTACTTTATTTTTTTTTATTTTTTTTGTAGTCATATTACAGGAAATTGCCTAAATTGAGACCAGAAGGGCTGGCACAAGAGGGTGCGACTCGTGCGAGAGCTACGTAAAGCGCGAGACACTGAAAAAAACCAGTAACACAGAGATCTCGCAATTTATGTCGCTCTCGCGCAAGTCACGCCCTGTCGTGCTAGCCCTACACCTGTAGGGCTAATTGGTGTGGTTGTATGGCAAAAACAGATGCAAAAGTCACTTATTAACTTTGTCATACTTTCACTTACCTGTTGTGAAGTCAAGTTACCAAGTTGGTAACTTCCGTTACCTGTCTGTCACCTAGCTGACCCAGCTGACCCAGTAAAATATTTACAAAAATACATTCGAGAACAGAATGTAAGTCGTAACAAAACGTCAGCTGTTAATCCTCCATCTCCCGATCGCATATGTATGCAATTTTTTTTTTGCATAAAAAGACAGTTTTTGGATTCAGGATCCTTGATTTTTACTCATATGCGCTGAAAATAATTATCGGCAGACTAAACTTTACGTAAATTCTTTTTTGTAATGAATTAATAAAACGAAGTCAGTAAACATTAAAAAACGGTGATCTTAGATGTCAAAATTATCTAAGAAAAAAAATGTGTGCGATAACAATGACACGTGAATCTGTATGGTATTATTAGTGTTGTCCACATGCAAAAAAAATACGGTAAGGTTGAATGGTTAGTGGCAAATTGTTGTCGGTTTTTGTATGGTTAAATGGAATTCGTAATTCGATACCACATTAAACATATAAATTGGGATAAACGATGTGTATTCGACATACAGTTCTAAGGTTTTCGCGATTGTTACACATCGAAAAATTTTTTTTTTTCTCGGATCTAAATTGCGTATATTTGTATTTGTTAGATATACCAACGTTTCGGGCCCTTCAAGGTCCCACGGTCATGGCTGACTACCAAGTCAGAAAAAATGGTTTCATTACCAAGATATTCCAATTTAATACCAAGTTGTATTTTAAATCAAATTGTAACATTCATTTACTTGTAAGTTCTCTATTCGACTGTTTTTGTGTGTGTGCATGTTAAGCGATTACTCCGATATTTGTGAACTTATTACGATAATTCTTTCTTTGTTGAAAAGAGAAATACTTCAGTACTGATCCCATTCGAATTTGAAGAAAATTCACTTCTAAGGGTGGAAAATTAGGGATTGAATTCGGTTTATTGGATTTCACCCACTTTCCGTCAATAGATCTCACTAAAACTTGGCAAATAGATGTAATTCAACAAACTTTAGAGGTCGGTTTTTGTTTTTATTCATATAAATCATCCATAGTGTCTGTAGAGCAGAAAACTTTCTAAAGGAAAATATTATGTTTATGTATTTTTATAAATTATACTACTAAATTTCATGAAGGATAGTTCAGGTCGTATTTGAGAAGTAAGAAGAAAAGGTTTTTGGCGTTTACATCTACAAGGTTTATAAAAAACCATAACAGAACATAGCCATTAAACCGCATACAATAATATCACAACCTTTTTATTTTATCGTAGTGCTTATATTAATTCAATACAAAATGTTCAGGGTTTCGAGAAAAAAAAACATTGATTGAGCTTCTGGAGTGGTTTACCCGGTCTCCGGACCTAAACCCCATAGAACAATTATTGGATTTATTCAAGCGCAACATCAGGCGCCACTCAATAAACGCATTGAAAGAACTAAAACGCCGTCTGCGCCAAGAATGGAACGTTATACATCCTGAAAACTGTAAAAATGTTGTCCGCTCTCTACCAAAAAGAATTTCTCCCGTAAATAAGTATTAACATGTGTAAATTGTTTCAAATTATTTCATTTTCATATTCCCAAAAAAACTAAGTTGTCATGGGTGCTCAATGCCTTAAGCCTTAAATCACTGAATTTTGTTAGTACGTTGTTGATACTTCTCTACGGAGAAGCAGTAAGCGGTAACTAAACAGAAAGCACTTGCACTCACACTGTAAAGTCTGTAGTCGGTTTTTGAGATCCATATATAGCGAAAAGCTATACTCCGTAATAATATCATATTCTGATATTTAATTTTACGTTAAATACTGGTGCTGGTCATGAATGCGTTTATTGAAAAAGCTATGCTACAGGAGCACATTTATTTATTACCAAATTATTATATATATAATATATTAGGTGCCAAATTAGAGAATTCCCTACAGTAGGAGGACCAGAGTACTGTGCCCAAAATGAATTTTTCTAAATTAGTCTTACCGGAAATCAACCTGTTGTCCTCATCCAGTGGCCACAGTGCAAAGCGTAAGATCGTGTGCGCGCTGCGTTCGATTCCTATACGTTCCGAATTCGAAAATTGACGGTCCGAAATGTCTCAGGATTAATTTTATCTCTAGAAAAAGAAGTAATGTTCGTATTTTCTCGGATTCGAATTGGACTTAGTGCACAAGTGACATCCGAAATGGGTCGAGTTTTCTAGATTTGTGTAATCTTGTACGAATACAAATCGGATGCAATGCGTAAACGCCCTTAAGCCACCGAGATCATTAGGCCGAGGTCGCTGTTATTCTTACGCACACGCTTGAACGACATATACTATATAGTAAAATTAATTACTATAAGGAATTTTAAATGATATCGCTAAAAAGTCATTTTACGAAGTTTATAAGTGCATTATGGATAATTAATTCAATTCGCAAATTTTCATTGTTTGATTTTGATGTGAAATTGCGACCGCCACCGATTTTGTAAGTAATATAATTTACTTACTGTAGCATGTCTACAAATGTGTACAGTCTTTGTATACCTCCCATATAGAACTTAGTGAAATGGAGTGTAGCAAACTTACAGTCTAATGCTCTGCCTTTTCGAAGAAAGTCTTTTCGAATAAGTTAAGAACTAATGTTCAATAATGTTAGTTTAATTGTATGGTTTAACCAGTAATGTTGTTACTGTTGTTGTTGTTCATGGTATTATAATATAATAAACTTCAAGAATTCTTGTTTAGAAATATTGCGAAACTTTTGTTCTTGTGATACAGTTTGGGGAGTAGGTAAAACCTGTCTTAAAATGTAAATTTGGCAGTAGTAGAGCTCCTGTGAAAGAGCTCATCTAGGGAAGTTTTTATTTATAATATAAAGTGACGGGACCAATAAGTCGTATGCCTGATGGATGGATGAAGCTTCACGCCTGGCCATAACAGTTGCAGTGCCACTCAGAGCTTAAAATGGCAAAGATCTAAGGGGCATTGCCACTGAGCCCGTCACTCTGAGACGTAAGTTGACAACTCCCATGTGCCTGTAATCAAAACCGGAACGCAGATCACTGCGAGAATTAGCTCACTTGGCGGCAGAAATAAATAAGGTGGCAGTACTTGCCTGGAAAACTCTTTTACAAGGAGGTTTACTGCTACTAAAAAGTACTGCCATCTTACCTATTTCTGCCGCCAAGCAGCAATGTGAGCATTATTGAGTTCCGATTTTGAAGGGTGACAGGCGCAGTGGTAGTCCCTCAAGACTTTGCGATTTAAAGCTCTGAATGGCACAACTTGTTCGTCTTATCAAATGATATCATAAAAGTAATTTCTCACATTACTTAAATATGTAATCTATTGTTTTAAAAACAATGTTTTTGTTAAGTTTTTTCAGCTATTTCGGTTCAGTATTATTTATAATGATTTAATGCTACACTATTAAATCTTAAATAATACTAGAAAAATCCTCAATCCACAGTACGCAATTCGCCGTTAAATAATAAACCAAATCTAAATTAGTTCATTCAACCATTAAGCAAACAAGAGTTTCCCTCAAACCTCAATATTTAATCTACAACAGTTTCTGGGTAGTTGTGAGTCGTAGATGAGCACCTACCTATACACATACCATTGCTAATTAATAAAACTGAAAGTAAATTTTGATTTTAGCAAAAAATGTGGATTGTCCAATTCTGCCCCTCTTGTGAGGTACTTTGATATATCGCTTAGGGCTCTTAGATGTGTGAATCAACGTAGTGTGCCATTCATGGTGATCAACTGTTCATAAAGTATGACGCTAAATGTGCCTCAGCACTTGATAGATCAAGACTTCTTTCTAGGGCACCATTTGAAAACTGTTCTTTGTAATGTCGTCTTGGAAATAGAAATACAGAAGGAAGAGTTTATTATAATGCAAAATGTGTGTGTGTGTTGTTAAAACAGTTTTACATTTTTCGTACAAAATAACTAAGAGGAGCACTTGGATACGTGCCAAACTGCCCCACTCACTAATGTATAAAAGTACCCCACCAGACAGTTTAGAAAAAATATTTATTTAAAAAAAATCTTTATATAGTCTCTCAAAATCACATGCAATTCTAGCTATTGAAAACACTAGTTTACCCTGTATTAAGACATAAAACCCTGTAAAGTGAACAAAAACGCTGTGGCACTCGTATTTGGCTGTGAAAACATTTTGTGACCTGTCGAACGACAACGGCTAACCGGTGGTCTGCACCATCGTACGTCTATTACTCACACGTATAAAAGCACGTTTTAGTATTATCACAACTAATATTATGTTTGAAGGTATGGAGATAATGTGTGTATGAATGTGAATGTGCCCCCGATATCAAACTGCCCCGCTTCCCCCTAACAATAATCTTCCTAAATCACTTTCGTACATTTTATTTATAAAATATAGATATGTCTACCAGTGGATATATGAGTCCTGAGAAAGGGGCGGCTGGTACTGACTACATGGCCAGGGGCGGCCAGGACTACAAATCCGCCACTGTAAGTATATTTAAAGAAATTATAAAAATATGCGACCTTATAACGTGTAGCCATTTGTCAGAACA
>NW_020653854.1:9695201-9780895 GCF_003589595.1 Hyposmocoma kahamanoa | reverse complement strand
ATTATTAATACAAAGATCGAACACTAAGAATAATTCCTTCGATCCGGCTGAATTGAAACTAGCGTCTTCAACATACCACGCCGAAAAATATTTAAAAATCATGGTAGTAAAATATTCAATAAATTTCATATGGCATATATTTGTGTTTTTTTAACAAGCACAACGTTTCAGGCCCCATTACAGGTCCCATGGTCATCGCTGACTGTATACGCGATTAAATTCGAAAATTGTTTCATTTCCTATGTGTAACAATCGCGGAACCCTGACAATCCTCCTCACCTAAGAAATCAAATCACGATTAACCAGATTTAAATTGGTTTATTCAATAAAATCTTTTTATATGTTCCGAGTTGCCAATTATAAAAAAAAATATCCTACTGCAAATAACTTACACGATGTGTTACCATATTACAAATAAGTTTTAGTAGCAGTAGAGCTCCTTGTAAAAGAGTTCATTCAGTGAAGTACTGCCACCTTACCTATTTCTGCCGCCAAGCAGTAATGTCAGCATTACTGTGTTCCGGTTTTGAAGCGTAAGGTTGCTGGTAAAATTATAGGCACTTAAAACTTGTCAACTTATGTCTCAAGGTGACGGGCGCAGTAGCAGTGTCCTTCAGATCTTTGCGATTTGAAGGTCTGAGTGGCACTACAACTGTTATGGACAGGCGTGTAGATACTACACTTGATATTATAAAAAAAAACAATTATTATTAAACACAAATACGATACGATATCATGTTACAAATAACAGTTCTTATTAAAAACAACGATTAATGATATTAAAATACAAATTAAACTGGCCATAAGTATGGAACATACATCGGTATATCTTACCTGGTTATCATAAAAACATAGTATAACATGATAATAGATACACTAAGAACTCTATACGTATGCAAACTATTTCTAAAAAATGTTAAAACTTAGATATTCTACAATAGTTACATGTAAATAAAAAGCAGTACATTATAAAACATTTATCTACACAATTCATTGCTCAAAAAGCACTAAGGAGGTTTTATGTGTTCATAGCGTATTGAGTCCCGATAAAATGGAAGCTATTCTATCGAGAGACCCTTGACCGTTATGAAATGTGCTCTTCATCGTTATCAATTGAGGCCTTCTATATATTTTATATCTTTATGTTGTCGATATTCTTCCTTGTGAGGTTTTGTAATAATGTTTAAATTCTTTGGAGGATATTGCTCATGAAAATCGATTCTAATCAATTTTGATTCCATGTAGTCTATGGTAGGAAGACTTACATTACAATCGGGCTGCAGTGGACCAATGACGTGGACCAATGACGTAACCCACAAAATCTAGCAACACTGAACAGTACACATCCTGTACAGTCATGAATGAGCATTAATAATTAAATATGTCGACGCTGGAAATGTAGACATGTCGTCTTCCTAACGTGCATTTGGAAAATATTTTAAAAAATCTAATTCTACTTTTATTTGTTAAATGGAAAAGCTGAACCTTTCACGTGCGCGAGTACATACTTTATGATATAGTTTGTTTTTTTATTCATTTACATTTGTATTCAGATGTTTTGTTTTTGTTACTCTCAGTTGTCTTGTAAATAGCCGCATATAAATACGTTTCTGAAAATCCCAAAGGATTATCAATCTCTTCTCCTCCTCCCTCTATTCAAAATCACCAGGCAAGCGTCTCGCCAACTCTAGTTTTCCATGTAACAAATAAAATTAGAGTTAGAATTTTTTTTCTTCAAAAAACTACTTTAAATATCTCTTCTGTAATATTTTCCAAAAGCAAGTTAAACGTTTTACCTTTGCAGTGTCGATGTAGTTATAGTATTACGTATAGTTTTTGTATTACGGAATATTTCTTGAAATCTTTTTTATTGATAAAAAAATCGAACGAGCACAAATAAAAATGTCTTCGACCCGATTGGGCTCGAACTAGCGACTGTTGCCTCAACGTGGCTACCGCTCCGCCAACTGAGCTACGGATTGAGCCCACAGATCTTAGGAATTTTTCTATGTGTTTTTTCTTTGTATTGGGCTTAAACAGCTTTTTTTATCGATGAGAACTTATGAAAGTTTTTTCACTCACCGTAGAATCCTTTGCCAAAGTATTGGCCAATTTTAGAGGACCTCTGGATATTATTTGACTTTAAATTCGCTGTTCAAATTTTTATTTATAATATTTGTAACTTTACGCATTGACACACTGCTGTCAAATAGGCTGAGACTACACTTCTCAACTACTACTCGAACACGGTAAATATTAGGATTTTTTGCGATGTTCAAACGTTAAAATTCATTAAAGACAAAACTAAAGCAAACATGCGAAAATATGTTTTAGAAAATATATTTTCTTTATGATACCACGAGACGGGATTAACAGGTCGTGCGCCTGATGGAAAGCGACACGCCTGCCCATAACAGTTGCAGTGCCACTCAGAATTTCAAATCGCAAAGATCGGAGGGATACTGCTACTGCGCCTGTCACCTTGAGACAAAAGTTGTTATTATGTTGTAACACAAACTACCAGAGCAGATGAACGTGTTCATCCTTGCAGCTAAACACAAACCCCGGCGAGTCCATACTCAAGTCCGGGTCCGCCAGAGACGCCCGTGAAGGCGTATCACTAACGGAGGGCTCAGCCCGGACGTCTACCCGCCGTACCCTGGTCTTACCGGGGAGCCCGCAATCTCCCCCCGAACTCGCTGTCTCAGGTCGGTGGATAGGGATATTCAGTGTCTATGGACAATTAAAATCACTTTAAACTGCGCATAACAAAATAATTAATTGGTATAAAATAAACGTCGGATTTATTTCGACCAGACCCTCTTCGCTAGTCAATTTTCAGAGCACACACTTTATTATTCTGCCAAATAGGTTACTTAAGCCCGAAATTAATTGCGTGAAAATGTATTTAATATTTTAAACCGCAGTTTACTTTATGTATAATGAACTCAAATATCTGTGTACAGATTGTAGAATTCTCTTAAAGAGGTGTGAGAAGCTTTCTTAGAAATCTATTCGATAACGCACACACACACACTCAACGCACACACTCAACATAGCCCCGCACTAGGGAAACCCTGTGTCGCGGGTGCTATGGACACACACATAGACAACCACAAATTACACCCAAACTCACGAGAGAAATAAATGTAGGCCATATAAATATTTCTCCCGATTCGATGATGTTAGTGGTCTTAAAGTGAGTTGGACGAATAACCTTGTAAGGTTGGTTCATTTTTTTCCACATTAGTTGGTGAGCTCTGAGAGTCGCTATGATATATTTTAGTTTCAGACTAAGTTTTGTAACCATAATTGGCCAAGAGAGTCACCAACATTCGGCTTGAGCCGATCACAAAAATCCTTATGTCCGAGTAAAAAAGCTGTTGTGAGTATCGCGTCAGGGCGGTCCGAGCGCAAGCGAAGCGCGCAACGTCTTTTTAGCTCTTATTGCGTACACATAAGCTTTCTCTGATCGACTCAAGTCGATTTCGCGTTAATAAGTGTGACAACTCCCTAACGTGTTTATTTTCGTTAACTTGAAGCTTTAAATAATTTGTGAATCACACCACTGCATCCAATGAAAACAAACTAAATTTCCTTCGCCGAATTTCAAGTAAATATGAACAAAATATTTGTGAAGTGAACACCCATACGGTCAATTGAATATTTGTTTTCCGAGACATATTGTGAACCTGGAACAATTTATATGTCCCCGGCGAGCGATCCGATCGTCCGATGAAATAATGATTGCTTTCGATTGCGACCCCAAATCCGGGATCGCCGGGTCGCCTCACTGGGACGTGAATCGATTGTACAAGAGAAGAACTATCTGTTGAACGTTCTCTTGCCATTTTTAGTGAGCTCTAATGTCTATTTACAAAGAGCGATCACTCTTACTACATAGGTATGTATGTTTTCTTATAGGGATCTACTTTCTTAAGTGATAGTCTTGATCAATTCGACGATTGTGTGTGATTGACAAGTGTATTTGTTTACCTATGAACTAAGATTTTTTTTAATTGGAATGCATTTTTTAAGTGTTATGATTGTAGAGTATCACATAAACAAACAGTACAATAATTATTGAGAAGATAAATAATATTTTTAGGAAACTTATTTTGTAAGAAAAAATTCATCGTCTTCAATCCATTTATACATCCCACTTTAGGCACGGGCCTCCTGTCTGGCAATGGTTTAGTCCGCCACCCTGGTCTAATGCGGGTTGGGAACTTGTGAAACTACTTCGATGTGCAGATTTCATCATGATATTTTCCATCACCGAAAAGCTCATGGTACATGTCATTTTGAATTTCGCACATCAATTCTGAAAAACTCATAGGTGCCAGACCGGATTCGAACGCATGGCCTTTGCTTGAGAGGCGGTAGGTCATAATAATTAAGAAACATGCAGATTTTTGTTTCGTACTTATTGAAAATATTACACTGCTCTAAATATTTTCTATTTTAGCTGCGAAAATAAAAAAAATATTTTGCTTCTGCGAAACAGTTTGTATGCTCTGAAATAAATGAAATAATTCTCTCTCTAATCCAAATTCCCAGATTACCCAGATAAAAACTAATTTTGAAAAGTTTGTTCCTGTGTTTGTGTTTTGAAACTGAGACCTCCTCATTGCTAACCGCTGGGCCACCGAGATTTTCAATTCGTTTTCCATTTACAGTCCCTTGCGAGACACGAAGTGTATGAAGAAAAACGACAGTCGGACGGTAATGCTGTGGCATATCTAACTTTATACTTAAAATTTGAATTCCACTGTAATTTTCAAAGTGTGTTGTTGGCTGTACCTTAAGTATGAAAAATTATTACCAGTAGTTAAATGTATCACACCTATGTCAATTCACGCCAATATACATTGTATTTTAACAAAATATTTTACCATTAAGGTTCTGGTTAAAAACATTTTCCTTTTAGCTAATAAAAACACAATGGCAACACCAAAGCACTTAATAGCAGAGAGCCATAGATGTTATTCTATCGCGCATTACGTCGGTCAATCCACTTACGGGCGCTAAGGCTCGGTCCAGGAATTTGATTGTGATTGATTTATCATTTCCACGACAATAAAATCTTTCTTTTTAAATTCTGCTAATGGATATGTTCTGTACGTTACTAATTGCAACTATCACGATCAATGTAGCGACACGTAAGGCATTTGAATCGAGTGTTTCTAATAGTTCCAATATGAATTCAATAGAAAGTAATATTTATATTTATTAAGTTGTACCATAAATATACACTAACTAAATGTTAATTATAGTAGCAGGTAGATACATAAAAAAAGTAAGAAAGTTTATAAATACAAAATTTCATCGAGTGTCGTACCCTGGGGCATCGTGCCCAGAAGGCTGGCAACATTTCCCCTTTGAATTGCTAAACTTATTCTTTGGCGGAAATAACTACCAGCCTTGTGGTCACCGGAGGCATCTATGCGGCGATCCGACAGCTCATTCGCTAGAAGTTTCTCTATGGTCACCAGGGACCCAGGGTTTCAACTGCAAAAGGTACAAAGCTGTGGTACTGAGCAAAATTGGCGTATTTGAGCCTTTTGGGGTTTCCGGCCACTCTGGCCACAGAGCCTGCGCCGCCCACGCTTGTAAGGGCATGGGAGGGGGCTTCAGTGTCCACACATACATTTATGCCCTTTCTAATAATAAGTATTTACGAGTATTAGTCGATTCTTGTCAAATATTATAATTTATAATATTACGCGGTACAGTTCCCTTATGCCGGCCATACACGCTACGGTATATCGGAGAGGTTTACCTGTGCAGGCGTACCTGTGCAGGCAGCCCGAACGTGTGTTGGAACAGACCTGTGCATTTTTGTATACCTGCACAGGTGATCGGCGCAAGATCGAAACTCAATTCTTTTGAGTGATACCGTACGGTGAAACTGTGCGCGTGTGTACTACGGTCGCCTGCGCAGGTCGCACCATGTGATTTCTAATTATGGTATAAGTTAGCGTCGATCGCATCGTACCGCTGTGCGTAATAAAAAATGACGACATCCAATTCAACTAATAAGAAAATACTTGAAAAATCATTGCATCGTCGTCGTCTTCCATCGATGCCATATCGAAATTAACCGAATACCGGATAGTCCCACATACACTACGACAAGAGGTCTACCTGCGCAGGTATGTCCACAGTGCACAAGTGCACAGGTAGTCCTCTCTGGTATACCGTAGCGTGTATGGCCGGCCTTAAGTACCTATATTAAATGCCATTTAAAGCTCTTCCTATCAACAAACTACTTTGTTTTCTTTCTAATCATGATGGTTTCTAGTCACCTTACCTGCGTTTTAATGAATACATTTCTAACCTGTTTGTGTTTCATTTTCAGGTACATTCTGTTGGAACCCGAGTGAAGAGAGAAATGTGTTTCAATAAGAACCTTATTAAGCTGGCGGATTACTTCCGACTGCATTATATGTCGCGTTAAAGTGAAACAAATTACGAAAATCTGCGAAATGATCTGCCATAGCAGAGTTCTATTCACAAAACTTTTATTGTGTTGCTTTGTATCCGGAGTGTGGGGGCGGTCGTGGGCAAATCATCATGATACCACAACATCAACAACGCAAACAACACCCACCACCACACCCACGCCGAAGAATTTCCACAACGACCCACTCGTTGTCGAGACAAAGAGTGGGCTCGTCAAAGGATACGCCAAGACTGTAATGGGCAGAGAAGTACACATCTTCACTGGTATTCCATTCGCTAAACCCCCTATAGGTCCACTTAGGTTTCGAAAACCCGTACCAATTGAACCCTGGCATGGGGTTCTCGAAGCCACTAGTATGCCTAACAGCTGCTATCAAGAAAGGTACGAATACTTCCCTGGATTTGAAGGAGAGGAAATGTGGAATCCTAACACTAATATTTCAGAGGACTGTTTGTATTTAAATATATGGGTGCCTCAACATCTAAGGGTTCGCCACCATCAAGATAAACCTCTTGCAGAGAGGCCAAAAGTGCCAATACTTGTTTGGATATATGGTGGAGGGTATATGAGTGGCACGGCTACTCTCGACCTGTACAAAGCAGACATAATGGCTTCCTCCAGTGATGTGATAGTGGCTTCCATGCAGTATAGAGTTGGTGCTTTTGGATTTTTGTATTTGAATAAATATTTTTCCCCTGGAAGCGAGGAAGCACCCGGTAACATGGGTCTGTGGGATCAACAATTAGCGATACGGTGGATTAAAGAGAACGCTCGGGCGTTTGGTGGAGATCCAGATTTAATAACATTGTTTGGGGAGTCGGCGGGTGGTGGGAGTGTGAGTTTACACATGCTCTCGCCAGAGATGAAGGGATTATTCAAACGCGGTATATTACAATCGGGAACATTGAACGCTCCATGGAGTTGGATGACTGGAGAGCGGGCACAAGTTATTGGGAATGTTTTGGTAGATGACTGTAATTGTAACAGCACCTTATTGGCCGTCGATCCGAGTTTGGTTATGGACTGCATGCGTGGTGTCGATGCTAAGACAATATCGGTTCAGCAATGGAACTCGTATACTGGTATATTAGGGTTTCCATCTGCTCCAACAGTTGACGGTGTCTTTCTCCCCAAGGACCCTGACACTATGATGAAGGAAGGCAATTTTCATAATACAGAAGTGTTGCTTGGGAGCAACCAAGATGAAGGTGAGTGATCCGATTTAAAATTTTTTTTATACAACTAAGTGACGGGACGAAGAAGTCTTGCATCTGGTGGTAACACGCCCAACCCTAACAGTTACAGTGCCACTCAGAGTTTTAAACCACAAAGATCTAAGGGGCACTGTCACTGCGCCCGACACCCTGAGACATAAGTCGGCAAGTCCCATGTGCCTATAATTTCACCAATCATATTATATCAGTAGGTACTAATGGTCATCTACACATATATGAGTATTTGCTTTGTATTTCCTAAACTGAAATTTTCAAATGTTATACATAATATATTTACAAAAAAAATAAACCTAATATAATATAAATAAAAAATAAATAAACGTCATCAAGTTGCTGCGTAGAAAAGTAGCTCTTTATTCCATTTGGAAGTAGACGGACGTTCATTTAAACGACGAAAATTGTTTTATTGCGTGTTAAGGCGGACGCTCATCACCGTAACGGCATAGTTCCGACAAACGCCGCATAGATTTATAGCGATAAAAAATGTCTTTTATGCGGCTACATGAGATCGAGGCCGATTTGCGTCTTGGTACAGGTCTGGTCGACAGAGTCCGCGCCTGCGCAATACGGTATAGACACAACAACAACACGCGCTGTACTAGTACTACCAAGTACTACAGACTCGCCCACGTACAGGGAGTCCCCGCCCCCCATGCCTCCCACCACGGCCACTGTTGCTACGTACCCCCTAGAGAAACCTTCTGCTAACTAGACTCTATTAAAACGTCGTGCCGTAGGGAAATACTGTTCTCTTTAGCAAGTTAGACTAAACTTTTTATTTTTCCTTTTCCGAAGCAAATGCTTGAGACTAGGCGTCGGCGTAATAACGTGGTTTTATTTCTCTGTTACGTTTAAACAAACAAATACCTGCGTAGATAAATAAATAATACACGTGACGCGTTTAAAATCCTTATAGCAACAGGAACACTTATACCATTTTTCCTTCAGGTCAAATATGGCGCACAAAATACGCGACAATTGTTTGCCATTTTTGATTAAACTTTGAAAGTTCTCATCTCTAAAAGTATTGATTGTGACTTGCAATTATCGCCAAATATTCTATAGTTTTATGGAGTATAAATGACGCATTCTACAATTTTTTCACCGAAATAGTGCAAAGATGTCCCAAATATCAATCAAAACATTTACGTAAGCACTTGAAGCATGTCTTCAATCGATAATAGTTTTGAGAAGAACAGTAAATTTGAAATAAAAGTATATGTTAATATAGGAAATGAAACTATTTTTCCGGATTTAAATCGCGTATATTTGTTTTTTCAAACAAACCGACGTTTCGGGCCCTTTACAGGTCCCATGGTCACGGTTGACTGAGGTGGTACAGTCTTCAACCAGTTATGTATGTATACTGTACCACCTCAGTCAACCGTGACCATGGGACCTGTAAAGGGCCCGAAACGTCGGTTTGTTTGAAAAAACAAATATACGCGATTTAAATCCGGAAAAATAGTTTCATTTCCTATGTGTAACAATCGCGAAAACCTAAGAACTCTATATGTTAATATTTGGTAAATTTCAATATTTGGGAGCATCCTATAATCGCAATCTTCGCTCAGACAGCAAATTGACTTTTTAAATTCCTTCTCACCGTACTGGTTTTCTTTCTAATTCATTTACTCTTTAAGCAATACGACTCTGGAACGCTCTACCGCCCCATATTCAAAAAGCGCTGAATAAACTAGCTTTCAAGCAATTAGTCCGCGATTTCATATTGGAGTCTGAATCTACATCCCTATAGTCTGATATTGTTATATATAAATATGTATATTAAATATATATTGTATGTATTATATATTTATGTTTATATAGATTGCATATATAAGTATAGTTAGTCATATAATACTATGTGCTATGTTTATATTGTGTTTAAACTATATATCATAATTATTTATAAACTTCTTCCTATCTGTTTTCATTATCATGTTATGCACCCCTGTTAATGATTTTGAATCCAGTTCTCGGTTGACTGGTAGAGAATGCCTAATGGCATTAAGTCCGCCATTTGTACTGTTTTGTGTGCAATGAAGTTTAAATAAATAAAATAAAATAAACTAATATATTTATTCTTAAACATATTATACAACACACAATACATAAAATATGCAATATCGTTATCCATAAGATAAACAAACAAAGATCATGTTCGAACATTTTACTGCAGTCAAAGTCTGTCCTGAGGGTGCTATTGCGTCGTATATATTCATCCCACATTCAATTCCTAGCAACAACTGCTGAGGTCATAGGAATACTTTTTATAAATGTAAATTCGTGAAAACCACACAAATTGTTTAAATTCATCTATAAATTAACTGTTACTTGACCATAGCAGGGAGTCACAGATTTTCATGTCAGCATGGATAGCAGAATTTATTTCATTACTGGTGCAGAAAATAACACGTGTACTTTGAATATAAAACATATTTAATGCACAAATAAATAATGAAGATCAAGTGCGGGTAGTTAGAAAAACTCGCACGGCTAAAAGATGCTGACACCCGCCTCTTCAGTGCCTTCGAGACCATGGACGTTGCAATACGTCCGAAACGTCTATTTATACGTGAGTCCCGAATTAAAAATCAAATAATAATACGTGTGTTTTCTGTTTATTTTTAATAATTAAATGTTGATTATTAGTATCTGGCTTTAAACTTATCCAATGACATGATTCAGCGTAAGAAAAATATAAAAACAAAACTGAAAACCCCATTACTATTTATACAATTTTTTTCAATTTATACTCTGTTGTATTTCCGGACACAAAAACATTATTTGAATTTTGGTCCTCTTTTCTTGTAATGTTTTTACAAGAATGGTACCTATGTATTTCAGCGAGAGTACCTCGTAAGAATAAAACGTCGTACCCTTTCCATCTACGAAAACTAGTCTTGAGCCAAGATTTCAACCTTACGTTATTGGCATTCACGAATTCGCACGAAGCGTTTTTCTTTCTCTTATCGTATGGAGTTATTTGCGCATTGATCTGTTCTTCAACAAATATATATAACGTGGCTTCTTTCAAGGTGCGAGTGAACAGGCACTTTCTAGACAAGCCTACTCACGCTCCATCTTTAATCATATCGTCAATTACCATCAAGCGAGGTTGTTGTAGAACCTTTGCTTTGTTGTAGAATATTTTATAAAAAAAGAAACTTTTACATTAAGACTTTTGAAATTTTTTGTCTGTACTTAGTACCTATGTATGTAAGAGACGTAAGATTGAGAAGGGTGTGGACTCGTAGCTAGAGAAAAAGGCTGTGTTTTAGGAGACAGGTATTTTATTACTAGGTTCAGATGTATGGAGTGGTTTTTCACGGTAATGGAAAATGTTTTAACGGTCGGTAATGTACCTTTGTTCTGGTAGGTCCAAATAAATTATGTGATCAAATTAAATTTGGGTTTGTTTTAGATAATGAACAGCTTATTTAGTTCATACAGAAATAACTAACGTTATTTTATTTTATACGGTATAATAACAGATAACAGACTACAAATATTTCTTTTTTTTTTTGTAAAAAATAAGTGCACGTTTGACCTCCATCTCAATTCTCACCTGATGGAAATTGGTGATGAAGACGTCGATATAGCATGCACATCTAATTAATGCCTATTTACTCTCGCTTTGAATAGGTCTGAGTTAGACTTACCTATTACATATGTAACATTATAAATTTGATATCCAATTATAATTGTACATAACATTCATATTAGGAAAATATAAAATAATAATAATATAAATAAATATATAATAATATAAAAGGAAAGACGTTAAACAAAATAGGGCCGCTATTTTTTACTTATACTAGTGTACATTTTGAAGCACTTAATACTACAGAAAAATGTCATGGTGGGATGCTATTATACGATCGATTTGTGAAACATTGTTTTTTGTAAGAGGTGCGTATCCCACAGCTGAGCAGCTGTGGGATACGCACGGAGCGAGTAGGTACTCTAAAATACAGGTCGCACTTGACTACTATCATAGTAATATCTCAAAAATTGCATTATATTATATTTTACCTCAATTTTGCGTTATATAAATAATTTATCTCCAAAATTTCGCTATATTGATGTGTCATTCATATACGATTTAATTTCAAAATGACGTGACAACTGTCGCTTTGAAACTAAATAGGTAATATTAATATAAATTAAAGCCATTTTGAGATGATACTATGTTAGTTGTCATGTACGAGGTAATCGATCAGCTGAGAATTCAGGGTACAATCAACAATTTCATGCAAAGTATATAGGTCTGACATTTGCCTACGATCCTCGAGACTAATCATGTTGAATTTGCGTAAGCGATCGGTGTAATTAGACAGCTAACGTTGTCGTCCGTATTTTGCACTTAAACATCTCAAGAATCAAAGTTGATCTAGTGTTACGGAGGATTAAAGATAACAACCTACATACACACATCAAAAAAAGTTTGCGATCACTTTTAAAACTTGAAATATTTTTTAATTTCTAAAAATATTTCAAAAACCTCTTTAGTGATACTATTATTTGTTTTTAATTTTAATTATTTGTTTAATGTTGTACTTTTAACAAAAAACTATTTATTACATATTTCTTAATAATATTTCCACATATTAAAAATATGTTAAGTTTTCAAACTGATCGCAAACTTTTTTTGATGTGTGTAGGTTGTTAAGCACATGCTTTATTGCATATGAAGTCTTAATGGGGCCTAAACGAAAGCACTGCATCAAACATGACACCCAAGTCCCTCCCAACGCTTCCGATACACCACTGTTAATGCTGTAAGCATAATTCAATGGCTTTTTGTTTCTGGTGAAAGTGAAGCTCACACTTTTTTGCATTCAGAGTAATGCAGCTGTTGTTGCACAATTTGTTATTATGTCAAGATTGAATTGAACAGCCAAACAATCCTTCAAGTAATTCATTCGACACAAAATTTTGATGGCGTCAGCGTATGCCAGACATGCACACTTAATCATGTTCAAAAGGTCATTAATGAAAGCTATGAACAATAGAGGGCCAAGACTTGATCCTTGAGGCACACATGATAGCGCATGGATTAGAATAGACTCAAATTCACTCAAAATAAATCACACTCAAGTCACTCAGTCAACCGTGACCATGGGACCTGTAAAGGGCCCGAAACGTCGGTTTGTTTGAAAAAACAAATATACGCGATTTAAATCCGGAAAAATAGTTTCATTCCTATGTGTAACAATCGCGAAAACCTAAGAACTCGATAAATTGTATTAGCTTTTTAATTACGGAATACAAGTAACGTGAATATAATATGATAACACAATATGTGTAGGTTTTAGGGAATGAACAGCTTATTTAGTGCATACAGAAATACGTAACGTAATTGTACTAGCTTTTTAATTACGGACTGTAAGTAAGGTGAAATATAACATTAGTGTGATGGATGAGACAAAAAACAAGTACAAATATTAGGTTTATATTTACATATACTGTACAGATTTTTACAGCATTGACATCCGTATCGTACCCGATATTCTCTAGAGAACTCATGAATCTCGCAACAGCGCAAAAGCAGTAAAAGAAGGAGGAAGAAACGATACGTATTTAAATTTTCCGAGAGCTTCCCACTGTCTCTTGCCGTGAATCAGGCTCGCAATCAACCATTTCAAATGCAGGAATTGTGATTTCATTTACCTTTGAAGTCGGAATAAATTAATACGAATTAGAAAATGTGATGTAATTTCGCTTGAGTTAGGTATAATTCATTATTTCGAAATTTCATTTCATTTGGATAACCTCGTAACTTCGATAAAGAGGGAATTAAGTGTTTACAATTATCATTAGTAATACCATGTTATGAGTTGTGGTTTATTCATTGAATTATAATAAATAATTAGTTAGATGTAATTTGGACGTACAAGAGTTTGAAGAAAAATAACGAATTTAATAGAATATTCTCGAAAGTCGATAAAGCACACTAGCTACAATACAACAGCAATGCACACACGGTAGTTTAATGAAGGTCAAACACAACACTGTCGTTCGGCTTATCGTGACGATAGCCACAGACGAAACTTGACCTCTGGCCTTATGAGAATAAATGTGAAATTAGGGTTGCCATTCGTCTGCGTGTCTAGGGGATTTTGCTGTTATTTGAGATTATGCAGGATATCTTTTGAAAATTATTATGACTCTTCGCTTCTTTTCCAGGAAATTCTTACATTATGAAAGAAATTATCATGGATACTCGTTTTTCTTTGTTGTTCTTTGGGAATAGAACAAAGTTTTAAATAGTGGAAAATTCGACCTAAGTCAAGGACAACTAAAAGTATTGTTTTAAGTTCTACGAGGTTGTAAGGTTGTTAATTACATAGCTCGTTGATTTTGCCATGATAAGTATAGGATGACGTAGATTACTAGCTCGTTTGTCAGGACTCCAACAGTCCATTATGTCAAAGTTCAGAGTTCATTGAAATTGGACCATCTACGTGTCTGTACTGTCTGTACCCTGAATGTGTTCAAAGTGGTTTCGTGGCAGGTCGCATTTTGTCGACTGCATTCGACAGGACATGATTGCTTTAGATCTTGTCGGGTCATTTGCTGATTAATTATGAGCTCCACCTCAAGGTAGTGGTACTATCAATAGCATTATGTCGGTGACAAATGCAAACCATCGTTTGAGTGACGAATCATTTCATCATGCGCTTTTCTCTTGGTATTAGCTTTTTTCTACGTAAATTTTAAATTTTCCCTTCTTTCGGAATAGATGATGAAAAGCAGGTATTCTAAATTAAAATTACTACAGTTATAGTAATTAAAATTAAAAGTAATTTAGCTGAAGTTTCCTTTTATAATTTGATTAACAGAAGCGATTAATCGATAATGTTATTAATAGAAGAAATCTAATTATTGACAATAACTTCTTTTTAACCGTTACGGAACAGATTTTATTTTCGGTAAAATATCCTTGATAGAAACAATAAATTTTCCCTTAGATAGGTATTCAATGTCGAAGAAAACAAGTTTGAAAACACCTGCTCTTTACCACGAGTTTTCGGGATTTTTTTGTCTGAAATTCGCTTTTTGCTTTCACCTTATATTTCCTGAAATATTAGTGGTAATGTTAAGTTGTATAAATCCACGTTACTTAGAAAACAAATTACTCGATATTTTTACAGTTTTAAGAAGTACAAGTAAGAACAAGTAAGGTACACTTCTTACATTGTATGTAATTCTATGTATCTATGTAAATCTCAGAAGATGTAAGAACAACTTGGTATCAATACTTAGGTTTGCGACATAGAACTATAATTATCTACGACGAACATGGTGGAGTTATTGAATCCTGGAATCCAGACGTAATTCTAAATCTTGTCGTCTCTACCCCGTCGTATAAAATACAAATATATAAGACTACTCTGTAGCAGTAGTGGATAAACAATGGCACTAACAAGCAAGCAGCTTGTCGGTTTGTTGCCCCGATTAGGACGCGGCATCTAGTTCGTTAGACTCGCTTGTCTTATACATATATAGCATAATATAGCTTCGCGAGGTGTAGATGAAATGTAAATGTACTTTCGAATTGTACACTCAAGTTTTATAGAAGAGAAAAAGAAATGTTAGTCCAATTACCTTACTCATATTCATTAACAGTTATATTTACCTTATTCTATGTAACAAATTTTCAAAAAGGTTCATTTCTGATTAGGCAGTATTGGTTTCAGTTTAATTTAAAAGAGCAGCAATTGTGTAGAGAACAAAACGAACGATGTAGCATACACATCTAAATAATGCCTATTTATTCTCGCTTTGAAAAGTTCTAAGTTATAGCGTTTAGGGAATAAGTCCGCAGATAGGGAACTCTACTCTCTAGCCGCTCGCCACATAACTGTGGGAGCGATACTCTTCGTGCGAATCCTGGGAATATCCACAACATAGGGGTGGAACCCCAGCCCACGTCTAGTTCCCCGATGATGGAAAGGGGAAGGCGGAATCAAATTATACAATTCCATCACACACTCTCCGTGATATGTCCTGTAGAATACTAACTAATACCGAGTCACCTGTAAGCCTATCATCTATAGGATAATACTATTGATATGAAATATAATGCTCCATTTTGTCTTTAAATTATGAGAACCCCGAAAATGTAAACGTTATATGGTAAGCAATTTTCAATTTTTCGTTGTCTTGGGCACAAAAGAAAATTTTTGCAGGGAAATTTTTCATGCTTTTTTGTTAGAACCTTTTAGAAAATGATATTGATAACCCAGAAATGCTCATGCCCTAATCCCACAGGAGGTGTAGGCCTCTGCCTACCGTGTGAGCAAAGTGGCGTTCCGTGGTCTCTACCATGGAACGCCACTTTGCTCTATCCTAACACAACTCTCGAGTCTCACATATATCAACTACCCTTTTCATACAACTTCTTTTATTCTTGTTACTTCGGATCCCAGCTTTTTTGAGGACATCACTGATCTGACCAATGTAAGTACTTCTGAGACGTCCTCTTAAAACCGTTTCATCCACATTCCCATCATAAATCTGTTTGGTAATTCTTCTTACATCCATCCGCTCTCCATGCCCAAACCACCTTAACATTCCTTTCTCTATTCTAGTCACCACATCCTCTTTCAAGCCACACATTGATAACCCAGAAATGCAAAACGTGTTATATAGAATTGTTACTCCTGAATTTAGGTAGGGGCAAATATAAACTATAGCATGCAGCTGCAAGCTTTAAGGGGCAGCAAATCAACTGGCCAATGCGTATTGATTTAGATCTAATGAACTTTGCTAACGAGATTGGATATTTGTTAAAACTTTTTTCAAGACGTCACTACCATAAATGTTGGTTGCTATCAGGTGTTTATGTTAGTATGACATCGTAGATTTTCAACAATAAAAAGCCGCAAGTGTAAGTGATACATTAATAACAGTGGCAAGAAAGATACGCTATTGTTTATTGGAAATATTAATTTTCTTCAACCTTATTATTTAACTAACGTTTGGAAACGTGAATAAACGCGTTTACATACGAATAGGTATTTTTCCACACCTACCTAGTTTCCCGACGTTTCGGCCAGGTTGCACTGGCCGTGGTCACGGGCTGACTGGTGATGCGGTGTTTACATATCCATCTCGGCGGTGGAATTTTCATCCACCCGCATAACATTTTTTATTCATAACATTAGATTTCTTAATTAAATATAAAATATGTGCGGTTGTCCTGTCCACAATGGCCATTTGCTTGAAGCCAAGTCACCGTAGGACAAGCGGTAAAAACTGTTTTGCTAGATCAAATGATTTAGATATTTACTATTAAATAATTGTCTTACGAAAAATATACGATACACCTAAGGATATTGTCTAAATAATGAAACGTATTTGTCTAAAACGCCTACCTTTTTATCACCTTTTTATTTTGAAGGGTTAGGCCGCATTTATGCGACACGAATTTCATAGCGCTCACCCCATGCGGCCGCCGCGCGGTCGCCGAGTGGAATCCGCGTTGCCGTCGCGCAGCGACTTCGAGCGTCTAACAGTCATGGCAAAATATGTTCTATTCATTTAGCTTTTACGTTTTAACTTAAATGAGCGTCCCGGGCACGCGGGAGAGACTGGCTTGAATTTGGTCTACGCGGCGACCGCACCGTTGTTATTATTCAGAGGAATTTAAATGTTGTTGCTTAGACTATAGAATTCAGATACGTCATTAATGTTCAAGAAGGCGTGGTAACTGGGCAGACCACGCGAAAACAGTTGTTAACTTATGTCTCAGGGTGACAGGCACAGTGGCAGTGCCCCTCAGATCTTTGCGATTTAAAGCCCTGAGTGGCACTGTAACTGTTATGGACAGGCGTGTCGCTTAACACCAGGCGCATGACTTGTTCGTTCCATCACTTGATATAATAAAAAAACATATTTTTTTTCTAAATGACCAAACCATCGAAGCATTCCCTTGTCCTGGTCACTATTTCATACTTCATACCACAACGCTCTCATAATAATATTTCACTAACATGTTATTTTTTTCAGGCACCTACTTTCTCTTATACGATTTTCTGGATTACTTCGAGAAAGACGGGCCAAGTTTTCTACAACGCGAAAAGTTCTTAGAAATCGTCGATACAATCTTTAAAGATTTTTCCAAGATAAAAAGAGAAGCCATTGTATTTCAGGTAATTTTCTATCCAATATGTGAAATATTGTATTGTAGGAACTCGATATTGTAAAAAATAATGTACACACTCATAGCCCCGCACTAAGAAGACTCAGTATCGCGGGTGTCATGGCCAAACACACAACCACAAATTACACACAAACTCACGAGAGAAATAAATGGACGCCATACAAATATTACTCCCAGTCCGGGACTTGCACCCGGGACCTCTACGTGGCAGCCCAGCCACGGAGGCAGTCAATTTGATAGACTACTAAAGGTCATGAAGGATAGTCCAGTATGGTATATGAGGAGTAGGAGAAGGTTTATGATATTTATATTTACAAAACCTTATTAAAATCATAACAGAGCTCTCCCATTAAGTATCTCTATCATAGCGTTTCTGTAATAATAATAATAATAAATACAGAAAGCGATCCTGCTCGCCAGGACTCTTATTGTTTCCTGGTTCTTGAACCTGAATCCCTGACCCCGGTCGACTGTGCTATTGCCGGGGCATACCACCTCTCTCAATTAAAAATTTAAAAACTCTAAATTAATCTTTTAGGCCATGAGAGAGGCGAGTCTAAAATAGATAGCCAAAATAATATTAGTAATATATAAGGTAACCACACCAAGTACTTGGTCTCAAATTAGAGATTAGACTATGAGTACTATAGTACTGGAATTCACCACGCGAATAACCAACCAGAATCAATATAAAATAGTTAATTG
This sequence comes from Hyposmocoma kahamanoa, assembly GCF_003589595.1. Classification (NCBI taxonomy): domain Eukaryota; kingdom Metazoa; phylum Arthropoda; class Insecta; order Lepidoptera; family Cosmopterigidae; genus Hyposmocoma; species Hyposmocoma kahamanoa. The sequence goes on along the minus strand of NW_020653854.1, from coordinate 9,762,318 downwards.
CCCAAATTTGTCTACCGGGAATTGAAACCAGGACCTCCACATCCGGCGCCCACCGTGCAAACCGTTGTGCTACCGAGGTTGTCTAAAAATAGTAGACACATATATATAATGTAAATGTAGGTCGACTGATATTTTTTACATATGGCGCAGTATAAGTTTCCGGAACTGGCCACTTACATAAATAATATTTAAAAAGTAATTACAACATTTGGAAATGGAACTCTTTGGCTGTAGAATACAGTTTCATCTGACTGTCACTTGTTTTTACATTATAGCGTCATTTTAGAAATTGGTTGTCTACATCGTCATGGATTTAACTAGTGAAAATTTTGGTAGTATGATTTCTACGACTTTAAGTGTAATTTAACAGCTCAGCGGAGCTTCGCTCGGCTTCAAACTGCTTTTGACGATGAAGCCCCATGCAAGACTATTTATAGCTGGTTTGCAGAATACAAAACGCGGCCGTGTGAATCTCAGTGACGACTTTCGTGATGGTCGCCCGTCCACTGCTGTGAACAACAAAAACATCGATGATGTGCGCCGTATGATCAAAAGAGACAGGCATGTGACATACCATGAGATTTGGGCATCTCCAGGCGTAGGCATGAGTCAAATACAATCAATATTACACAAACATTTGGGTGGGAAAAAGCTGTGCTCTCGGTGGATCCCACACAATTTGACTGAGGCTCAAAAAAAGGATCGCGTCACTTGGTGCAATGCCATGTTTACCAGATTGAACGAAGGGACGTCAAATTTGGTGCGGGACATAGTGACAGGTGACGAAACGTGGATTTATAGTTACGATCCCAAAACAAAGCAGAAATCGAGCGTATGGGTGTTTCGAGATGAGCCGAAACCAACCAAAGTGGCGCGCGTGCAAAGTGCCTTTAAGCGGATGATTGCTTCTTTTTTTAATAAAACTGGACACGTGGCTACTGTTGCTTTGGAGAATTTTTGTACCGTGAATAGTGATTGGTACACGACCATTTGTTTGCCGGAACTTATTGACAAACTCCGTAAAAATAATCGTAAACGCCGTATCATCAATACCACGATAATGCTAGTTCTCACACGGCCAGACGGACTAACGAATTTTTGAAGGTGAACAACGTTGACCGTATGAGCCATCCCGCGTACAGTCCCGACCTGGCACCTTGTGTTTTGACTTTTATTTATTTCCAAAAATTAAGAACCAACAACGATTTTCATCACCTGAAGATGCTCTCGAAGTGTATGAAAAATATGTTTCAGGGATTGTTACGGAGGAGTGGCATAAATGTTTTCAAAATTGGTTCATTCGTGTGAAAAAGTGCATTAACGCTAACGGAGAATATTTTGAGAAGCAATAAATTCAAATTCATTTATAGTATTTTTTTCTTATTCATTCCGGAAACTTATAGTGCGGCCCACGTACTTCCTGTAAGCGGATATAGAAATGTATGAATGTTTCAGTGCGTAGCAATCAATGACTGCGATTTCTTTTACAATTGCATATCTTTACATTATGCAACTGTGAATTATGTGCCTTTAATAATAAGGTTTGAAGGTTACTTTCACAAGAGTTTAATAACATTATACAATGCAATAATTCTTGTATTATTAAGTTATAAGATTGTAATCTTATAACGCAAATCTTAGAACCCAAAAACCTCAATTTATCATTGACACAATTGCATGCTTTGTGACTTGTGGTCTTTATGTGGGTAGATAAGTATTAACGAGAAGCGCGTATTGTTTTACATAATAATAAGATATAAGACGGAAATTGATTGCAAAGTAAAATAGTGACACGCGTTAAAAAATCAGGCGCTAGAAAGAAACGTCAACATGTTGTTTGTTTCGTTACAACCATAATGGCGCCATACTAACTACATAATAATGATCGTTTTGCTAAAAAGGAACAGAATGTACTCCCACCTCTGTCTTTAACCATTAATTCAGTATTAGCAAAGATATCGAAAACAAATGATACTTTCATTTTCAGCATGTTCAAGGCAGTTCATTTAAACGAAAAAGAAGTGGTATAATAACTTAAAATATGCATTTAAATCTTGGAAAATGATTTTATGCTAGTGTAAAGTTGTTTATTGTTTTGTTCATGTTTTGGATAGTATGGGCAGCTTACTGTAGTCACTATTACAAACATTTGGGTCAGTATAGTCCGTCTTTTTTGAAGACGGAGTAAAATGACAGATCATTATGCAAAAGTGTTGTCCGCTTGCGAGCAGCTAGCAATGCAGTCGATAAATATTCTATCGACTATCGACTGAATGTTGGTCATGCTTATGCAATAAATAGCCGAACTTGTTTCATTTTAATCATCCTCGACCCATTATTAATCCAATTACTGGGCACGAGTTCATTTCAATTGTCAATTTTTGTAAGTTCATACATAGGCACATACACTGTATTTAGAAATAGATAAAATAAATACATAACAACTCACATTTACACCCTGAAATGACAGCGCTATTGTTGACATTTTAAAAGTGTTCATGATATCTGCAGATGAAATTAGTTCTTTATAATTTCGCAACATGTTGAAGATCAAAATATAATTCTCAGTCTTAGCATACCTATAAATTCCAATTAATCAGAAATACTTATGAAATTTGCAGTACACAGATTGGGAGGAGATAACAGACGGCTATCTGAACCAGAAGATGATATCAGACATAGTCGGGGATTATTTCTTCGTCTGCCCCACCAACTACTTCGCTGAGATTCTCGCCGACGCTGGTGTCGACGTGTATTATTACTACTTTACTCATGTAAGTATCTTTTTCAATTGTTTATACAACTTAGAGGCAGAATCTACCTTTGTCTTGATTTTAAATACTAAATATATCATCGATAATACGATAATCTAATGGGTTTATTATGTTCTTCTTACTGGAATCTTCCTGCCTAATTTTAATTGAAGAAAATTCAGTAGCACTACAGCTCCTTGTGGACGAGTTTGCCCACTTTACCTATTTCTGCCGTCAAGCAGTAATGTGAGCATTACGGCATTCCTGTTTTAAAGGGTAAAGTGATGGTGAAATTACAGGCACGTGAGATTTGTCAACTTATGTCTCAGGGTGACGGGCGCAGTGGAAGTGCCCATTACATCATTGCAATGAGACTTGTGGTAATATAGACATTTTGAGTTTGTCTTTAGTAATACACTGTTAGTTGTGGTGGTAATTTACGTAAGAGTTAATAAAAGCCTGTCCAACTCCGAATTTCGTTACTCCACGTTCGCTAAGATGGCGAGCGTGTATTTTCCGCATTAGTAAATCCATTAAAGCAATCGTTCCTAGAAATACATATTAGTTTTGAGGCCAAAAGTCTATGGAAATGTCGTGATCATAGTTCCTTATTATTCATTCAAGCAATATTGTTGCATAGACACTAGTTTTGAAGAAGAGATTTTCTGTTTTCTTTCTGCAATATTCCAAGAAATCCTTATTCTCATTTTCTCATAGCAGAAATGCAATATGGATAATCTCGAATTGCCGTCGTACAATTCTCTACGCCGTAGGACAAATATCACATATTTAGAGAGTGGTAATAATATTTGCCCACGTCGTTGTTAATTAAAAATTTAAAACTGATTTACCTCTGTTAATACGTTAAATATCTAGACCATAGACGTTTTTATCAAGAAGTATTAATTTAAAAAAGTACCAAACACAATAAGTTCCTTGAATAATTGAGCACCTGTGATACATTTACCACTTGTTTAACTTAAACTAGCTCTAGATTTTATTTGAATTTATAATTTTTTTATGATAGCAATTGACGAGACGAACAAGTCGTGCGCCAAAGATCTGAGCGGCACTGTCACTACACCCGTCACCCTGAGACATAAGTTGATAAGTTCCATGTGCCTGCAATTTCACCAGCACCCTTACCTTTCAAAACCGAACGAACAAAAAAACATTTCCCTGGACGAACTCTTTCACAAGGAACTCTGCCGCTACTAATGGTAACATAACAAATGAAAATCTTTATACTATGCCCATTTAACATACAAAAGTTGGAAACAGGCGTTTGTTTTCTTTGAATGTGGTTTGCAATCTGAAGCGGATCTGGGGCGCGGTTTTATGTTGTATAAATCTACACACTACACACCGGGCGCGCCGTAGAACATTAAAGCAGGAAAGAACGTAGGTTCCATTGCTTTTTGCTGCCGCCGCCGCCGCTATCAAGCAGCGCGAGTGCGCGAGTTCGCACCCTATGGAATCTAACTTCAGAGAATATATTTCAAAGACAGACAGTAGCTCTGCCAACAGAACACCTTTGGGCTAACTCGTTAAATTGTGAAACGAACCACATTCAAGGGCCTTCATAGGGGTTTACACACGCTTTTTCCTCTCTCATTAGCTCAAAGGAAAAATTGCCGCAATCTGATGCGAGTGGTATAAATTGTGAAACGTCGTGGCTTGTAGGAAATATTTAAATTTGATATGAAAAATTGTGAGATAATACCGGGCTTGACACTAAGAGGTTTGAAGCTATGTGTGTATTGTAACTATTTTCTTCTTTTACTTTACGTGTAGCATCAAAAGGGTTAGTAAAAATGGCAGTAAATTAATTTGCTACTCCGTGAACCCAGTGAAGGTTCCGTTTTTTAAACCGTTTATTAACGGAGTTCTGCAAAAGTAACGACTAAATTTATCAAAAGTTATTATTATGTATTAAAATACCAAATATCATAAGAGGAGTCATCTCAAAAAATACACCTATAAAAAGACTTGTTTGTTGCGAGTCATCTCTACTAGTAACATGTAATTTTTATGTAAATATTTTCATATAAATTTTGCTTGGCTATGAACCCTTAATTTTCATTGTATTTCTGATTTACCAACGGTTAAAGCATTTAAACGTTCCCTAAACGATCTTATTTGTTGATTTTCGCAAACTTTGTCTGAAATGCCAGCCCATTATAACGTGCAAACTCGTAAAGACGGTGTAAATTGAGTTTTAGAATTCATTGCTTTATAGATTTCACAAAATCATGCTGAACTTCGTGCTAATAAAAAGTTTACTTTGAAAATAAAATCAAAACAGATAAAGTAATATTGAAAATAAGTTACATTATTGGTAATATTTTTGTTTTTGTGATTTTGTTGATATGGTGTATTTATTTATTATGTAATTTTTATCACAGTGACATTTCGACCTAATAAAGATATGTTGTCTATCACTAAACCTTTTACAACAATGATAATGCACATATATTAAAAACTTGCGTGCGAACTAATATGGGCGTTTAAGGTATATATATATATTTCACCTCACTAGCTCGGAAAAGCTTCCTTTCTCATTAGAAATCTGCGCGCAAAAGCGTTTTTTGCACACTAAGTGGAAAAGGTTTTTGAAATTCGTACTTGTCGATGGACTGTGGTGCACCTAATTTTTTCTTTCGATGAATAAAAAAGATAATGACTCGTTCCACTACGCGATTTGTTGTGTTGTACATTAATTTTGTATATAATATAAATCCGTTGGTATATTTTATTGTTATTGTTGTTGACATTAAATTGACAATGATAACTAATTGTTTTTATTAAAATAATTTAATCCGTCGAAGAACTAAAATAATCACTTCACATAAAATAAAAGTACAAGCAAGAATAAAAATTGATGAGATGTATATTCAGAACGCATCCGAAGATAAAATTTATGTTTTAGTCATTGACTTACAATTTTATGGACGTCGGGTCCGCGCTAAAAAGTGTTCGCACTTGTAAGGCGCTAAAATCGTATACGGAGCGCGACACTCCGCTTTAGTCTTCATTTGTTCTACTGACAGCGCGATACTGCGATGACATTACAATTTAAATTTCGAATAGGTTGACTGGGGACATTTTTTTCGTGGTTTTTGTATTAGAGCCGTCGTCTATTTATTTGTAAGTCAATGGTTTTAGTGATGTTTTAGTTCAACTATTTTTCTTTAATCTACCATTTTCCTCGCTGTAATGAGGTGAAATGTTATGTGTTTCGCTCGGTAGCAAAGTTGTTTTGCATCTCGTGCCTAAAACCCTCGCTACGCTCATGAATCTTTTTTTGTATCTTGACCTCCTTCGCTTGCGTCAGATTTCAATAAAAGCACTAGCGACAAGCAAGCTTTGCAACCTTGCGTAACAAATAACTATTTACTGGCTGAAAGATGCCTGAATAAGTTAATGACTGAACACTACAGACAGGCTGATTTGTTACAAACACAGTGCCTATTTACAATACTGTCAGTAATAAATAATAAACAAAATGTTAGCTAGATTTACCTGATATGTATTCGATAATAACTACAGTATAGTCAATAAGACCGTGTCACAGCTCTGCAGTTATTGTAGCCTCACTCCGGATAACTCTGGAATGAGTGTTTCAATTTACGTTGTAACAAAATTGTTAGTTTAATCCATATTTATTTTGTGTTTTATGTGATTTATTGTGCATGTACGTGCGGGCGTGCGTGAGTGCGTGCATGCATGCGTGCGTTAGTGTGTATGTGCGTGCGCGGTGCAAGAGTGCATGCATACGAGCGAACAGTATTTGTATCGGTCAGTAACTGCCTCCGTGGCCGAACGGTTACCATGCCGGACTGCCACGCTGAGGTCCCAGGTTTGATTCCCGGGCCGGGAGAAATAGTTGTATGGCCTACATTTATTTCTCTCGTGAGTTTGGGTGTAATTTGTGGTTGTCTATGTGTGTTCCATTGCATCCGCGATACAGGGTTTCCCTTGTGCGGGGATAACCCCGCATGAATAAATAACGCACACACTCATTATAGAATGAGTGTGTGCGTTATTTATTCATTATTTATTTAGTATATACATATAGTATACTTAAATATAATTTTTTAAAGGCATGATGCCAAGTTTATCAGAATTTTAATGCAAAAATTCTGCTACAAATTCAAGGTCAACAATATGTTGCCAGGTTTTATTTTGGTAGTTTTCTGCCGAGTACAAAACCAATGTCTATCAATACTCCATTAGCTTCGTAAATGTTCAAAGTTACGTCATCAAATTGCACACTCAATGCTCTCAATGTGCGCGAATATCCCCCTTGGGTACTGCTCCTTTTGTTGTTCAATTCTTGTGAATAGTCACATGCGTAGTATGGATTTCTTTATTTCCATTTAAAATGTGATCTTATTTAAAAACAAGACGCAGGTTCTACACACACCGCCACGTTTAGGGTAACACTTGTAAAATCTTTTTATTTAAGGTCTAATTTGAAAATACAGAAATAAGTCGTCTTATAAAATATTATAAAATATTTTTTTCATTTGTTTTGATTTCCTACAAATACAAGTTTTGTCGAATGTTTCGCGATAGATTTTATAATAATAATAATAATAACGCACACACTCATCATAGGGCACTAGGGAAACCCTGTGTCGCGGGTGCCATGGACACATACATAGACAAACACAAATTACACCCAAACTCACGAGAGAAATAAATGTAGGCCATACAAATATTTCTCCCGGCCCGGGAATCGAACCTAGGACCTCTGCGTGGCAGTCCGGCATGGTAACCGTTCGGCCACGGAAGCAGTTGTAATGCAAATATCGTAAACTTTAGTTCAAAAGGTTTCTTTGTTAATTAAACTTTGATTAAATCAAGTTTCTGCTGTTTCTGCTTTATCACTAAGTCTAAAAAAGCACTTTGTTTAATGTCGATTAAGACTGTACTAAGTTGATGTTAAAAGATGGTAATTTAGTTGCTACTTTATATCTGATTCTTGTTTATTTAAATTTTAAATGTTGCTATTTTATATTTTTATTTTTTGTTCCGCTAAATATGCCGATGCGTGTTTTAGAACACATACACTTTATGCCTTTTACCCTTAGGAGTACGCAGATACCATGGCCTTCCATTTGATGTTATCCTAACACACATCTTTCGTATTATCAACACGCATTGATGCTTTCGTAAACGTTCGCTTGTCCTGGCGTTTCTCTAGGACGTCAACTTAGAAAAGGCACTATAATAAAGCTGAGCTTTGCGTCGTGAACCAAATCTACAAGCACATGGGACTTGTCAGCTTTATGTACCAGCGTAGCGGGTTCAGTAGCATAATAGAAGCACCTCTCGTGTGGTAGTACCACCCTTACCTTTCAAAATCGCATCGCAGTAATGCTCGAGATATAAGAGTGAATACAATAATACCCGAATATGCAAAACCCGTCTATTCTGGATTAAAGAGTAGACAGAGACTTAAGATCTCGTGTCCCATAGGTAGCAACGCGTAGAATTCTTTTTTAGAGAATCACCACTGTTATCGACACGGAATTGCATTAAGTCGGCCAGAAAGAGCCATGAAATAAGTCCAAAAAAAACGTGTTTTCGCCTTAGCGCGGGCCGAGCAGAGTGTAAATATGTAATCATTCATACTTAACTACCGCGTTTGAGTTAAGATTTTTATTTATGTGTATTAATTATGTGTTTATAAGGTTTAAATTTAAATCTTAACACAAACGCGATATTTGATAAACTAATGCCCCAGAAGCGAAATAAGCAACGAATTTTTCGTTCTTATTGCATGAAGACAATGCATTTTCTGACCGGCTCAAGTCGATATCGCATGTGGTGAGTTGGTAACTCCCTTAGTATCGCATACGACGATGCTTTTATAGTGTAAAAATATAGAATAACTGACACCAATCATAAACTTGATTTTAAGTATTCAATGAAGCGCCTTTCGTTTAACAAACGACTTCGGTCATTCGGTCTTCGGGCATTTAAAGAAAATTATCATGACCAGAGATTAGACCTATTTACCTAATAAAATCGGAAAAGACAAATATACATGACAGACTTGTTTACATAATAGTACCTATATTTACAAAATTTCTCGAATATGCTTGTACCAGTAATATCATGTTACGACGCAATTATTCCGACATTCGTGAACCGATTTCGATGAATCCTTTTTGTTCCGCCTATTGCAAAATCTGGTCTACATACAAATTAACTCGTCTGGGTTTCAAATGTTACAGAACTTAAAAAAAGTATTTAATGTACACGACAGTAAATCCTTAGCTATCTTTAAAATGAGAGTCCAGGAGCACTATTTCTCCACTGTTCCATTCACTTTATAGATATTATAATGTGAAATATGTATTTATGTAAGTATTTATATAGTCTGTAGTAATTTAATACTTTTGCCGTTTTTTTATTATTATTTTATTACATAATTTAATTTTGTTTTGTTATGCACGTAAACCCGATATTGTAATTATTTTGTCTTGTATTTTGGTCTGCAGGAAGAAATTTCTTATAGCAATAAGCAGTACCTTTTGTTTGTGTTTTCCGTTTTACAAAATGTGATTTGTGTTTTCCTATACAATAAATAAATAAATACGTTGTCCTTGGTTCAGTTAGGATGTGGACGGTGTGAATTCTCGCTCTCACTTTATGAAATCTTCATTATCAATCCATTTATACGTCTCATTGTTGGGCACGGGTCTCCTGTCAAACGAGAGTTCTAAGCCATAGCCCGCCACCCTGACCCAATGCAGGTTGTGAACCTTCTTCGACGTGCAGGTTTCATCACGATGTTTTCCTTCAGCGAAAAGCTTTTTTTTATAATATCAAGTGACGGGACGAAGAAGTCGTGGGCCTGGTGGTAAGCGGCACACCTGTCGTAACAGTTGCAGTGCCACTCAGAGCTTTAAAACGCTAAGATCGAAGGGCACTGCCACTGCGCCCGTCACCCTGAGACATAACTTGACAAGTCCCATGTATGTGCCTGTAATTTCACCAGCACACCTACCCTTCAAAACCGGAACGCAGTAATGTGAGCATTAAGAAATAAATAAGGAGGTAGTACTTCCCTGGACGAACTCCTTCACAAGGAGCTCTACTGCTACTAAGCTCATGATAAATTTCAAATTAGATTTTGAACATAAATTCCGAATAACTTAGAGATGTGAGCCTGGATTCGTACCCACGACCTCTGCTTGAGAGGCGGTAGGTCAATCCATTAGGTTTCCACGGCTGTGTAGATTAACACTGGTTTATTCGAAATCTGATTCTTGCAATGAAATGGGGTGCGGTGATCTCATTTGTATTTTCAAATCAGTCCCTCGCAGTCTTTTTCTTCTTATTGAAGACAGGTTAGGTTAGCTTAGGTTCTTATTGATGGAGTAATTGCCAACTATCTCTGTTCAGCGCCGTAACTTTGATTTCCTGGTACAACACGAAATTCACTTTTTCCTTTATCTGATCTTAATAACTTCGTCTCGGTCGTTCTTTGCCTCTCTTTCTTTAGATCTTCTTTTATATGTTTCTATTTTTAACACCTCAATGGTTTCTCTTTCCATCCAAATAATTCCCTTCACTTTTATCCAGTACCACATCATAAATGCTTTCAATCGGTCTCTGTCTTTCCGTGCTTTTGTCCATATCTCACTATCACAGAATACAATACTCCAAAAGTACACTTTTATTAGGTTCCATTGCTTTTTTGAAATTTTTACTCTATATATACACATATACACACACACACACACACACGCACGCACGCACGCACGCACGCACGCACGCACCCACAACCGCACCTGCACCCGCACCCGCACCCGCACCCGCACCCGCACCCGCACCCGCACACGCACACGCACCCGCACCGCACACGCACACGCACACGCACACGCCAGGCCAAGCGAGCGTGCACGAAAGCATTGATATGCGTTGATGGGGTGATGTGTCTCAGCATCTTAGCGGTAATGGAAGACTATCATCTACATCTGCTTACTGCAATAGGAAAAGGGCGTACAATGCATGAGTCGACGTCACATAACACACACATCTGCACATTTAGTGGAAGAAGAAAGTAAGAATATAAAATAGTAAGGTTTAAATTTAAATAAATAAGAATTAGACACAAAGTAGGAAGTAAATTAACACCTTTTAACATCGATTTAATACAGTCTTAATCAACGCAGTCTACAGTCTTATTGAAAAAAATCTTCTTTTTAGACTTTGTGATAAAGGAGAAAAAGCAGAAAATTTAATAATTGTAACAGTTAAACATTGATATAATCAAAATTTAATGAGCAAAGAAACCTTCTGAACTAAATTTACGTAATTTACAATACAAAATCTAACTGGGTTAAGTATTTGTAGAAAATTAAAACAAATGAAAAAATAGACGACTTATTCTTCATTATCAAATTAGACCTTATTATATTCTATGAATTATAAGTGGGAAAATCATCACGCCGGCAAATTTGCGGATCAGACATGAAGTAGCAATTAAATTAACATCTTTTAACATCATTACAGACTCACACAATGTTTATTGCATAAAACAAAATGCAATTTGTTCAATGTCGATTTCCGACCGACTTCAAAAAAAGAGGAGGTTGTAGGTTCGACTGTATGTATATTTTCCGACTTCGTCAATTGTGGACCGATTTTGAAAATTCTTTTTGTTGTGAAAGGGTATACTCTCGAGATAGTCCCTGATGTCGACGGTGCTGTTCCGAGTGCGTTTCGGCTATTACAAATGAAAAACATATTTCCCGCAAATAAAAGCCGACTTTTCACTTGACACAATATATGCAATCAACAAATCACCATCACCGTGACGACGTGAAAAAATTAAAAAAGTAACAGTCCCATTGTCACCAAGAAGTCAGAATCTGACGACGGGATCCCATGGCATTCGAAAATTATTATATGTTGAGATAGAGCAACAGTTAAAAATTTAAAAATTTTAACAGTTCAACTTTGATTTAATCAAACTTTACTGAATAACGAAGCCTTTTAAAGAAAAGTTTACGAAATTTAAAAGAATACGCAATCTATCTCGACTCAAGAACGACACCACGTTTTCTGACCGGGTTAATGTGAATCCGTGTCCATAGCTATGGTCATTCCATAAGAAAAAAGTCTTATCGCAAATCGTTGCCACCACTGGGACATGAGACCTTAAGTCTTTCTCTACCTTTTAATCCGGACCAGGCAAGTTTTGCATATTGGAGTATAACACTCACATATCATCGGGGGTAATGCAAATGCGTGTATGTAGCATTGGCAAAAGGCGCGTATCTACACAAAACCAAATTTTACAGGACAGTGTTCTAACGTTATTTATTACTTTCTTATTTCAATAGCTACTACTTTCATTTTTGCACAGTACGCATTAATATATAACGTCTACGGATTGATAACAATACATTCCAGTAAATCATGCTAATTCGGTTGCCACTTACCCGGATTTGATTGGTATTGTTCAATCGCAACTGGCGTTAAGAGATCATATAATTGTTCAATCGCAATTGGCGTTAAAAAGGTCCCTGTCATATAACTACGTGCACTAGCATGCAAAACGCAAATTGGCTACAATTGTGTCAGATACTCGGAATTATCCAATGCTAGTTACGCGTTATTGCATTATCCCCGATGATGTAGCGCAGTTATGCTTACAGTGTTAAAGGGTAAGGGTGAAACTAGAAGCACATAGCACTTATCAACTTCATGTCTCAATGTAATTACCTGGTGTCATACCAGGAGTATTATAGCGACCAAATTATCTCCATGAAACAATTCAGAATACTCAATAGACCAGGGGGCTTCCCATAACCTTTAAAAATAATCTTATTTCAATGTAAGGTTACTGTAAGCTTATAACAATATTACTCACATTCATACTCTGACGAACCAGCAACCAAGTAATTAATTAATTGTTAAAGTGATGGGAAAGAACGAATGATTTCTCAAGATTGTATATTCCTTGTTAAAAATAGAAAAAAAAAAACGCTTTATTAACTATGTAATGCCTATTGACTGCGTAACCTGTTTCTTTTGAACGGACGTCAAAAAAGGCTGAGGTTCTCAATTCGACTCTTTTTTTTGTATGTATGTTACGGGATAACTCCGGCAATTGTAAATCGATTTTGATGATTCTTTTTTTGTTGGAATGAGGGTACCTCAGTTTAAATTTGAAGAAAATATTCCACTTCTAACGTTGGCAAACTAGGGGATGAATCCAGTATCGTGGACTTTCCAGTAACCGATTTCAATTCAAAACTTGGCAAATAGATGTAATTCCACGAACTTTTGAGGTCGGTCTTTTTAGGGCTCTGTACTGAGATTATTTGGTGGTCCGAATTATCCAACCGAAGTATAATTTTAAAATATTTGTACTCACTATGTTACTTATATTCAGATAATTGTACCTGTAAAAAAGTATGTAATAATCACATCTATTAAGATTATGTTGGATACGAACAATCCAAACTAATATTATAATTGCAAAAGTTAATAATCTGTCTGTTACGTTCGCGCCTCAAGCGCTGAACCAATTTTGATGAATTTAGGTATAGAGATAGACGGAACCTAGGAAAACGACAGGCTACTTTTAGTCACAAAAATAAATCTTAAAAGGGGTGAAATAGGGGATGAAGTTTTGTATGGAAAACCAAGAAAACTGAAAACTAGCGTAGTATTCGAAGTATTTATTCTACGCAGACGAAGTTACGGGCACCAGCTAGTATTATTGTAAAGTCAAAGTCGCGTCATAGCACGAATTGAGTGAATCGATCGTCACAAAGCTGCCTATAAAAATATAGTTTTAACATTTTATAATTAGCTTTCTTTAAGCGCGTTATGGTGCGAAAATATTACATCAACCTTAATGTAAGGTTAAAGTAATATTGTTTTAAGAGGTTGTGGTAGGCCCCCAAGATCAATTTAGAAAACTTCGTTTTGCAAATGGTGACCTTTTCATCTAACGACCACAGTACTACCCACTGGTTAACCCCTGTTATAGCACTGTAGAAGTCGTATAACGATCTATCCAGGCAGAGCGAAGGAATGTGTTTCTTGGTGTTCAATCTTTGTAGTTATTATAGGTAGTTAAAACCTGTGCGTAACAATAATGGCGACCTCGACCTGTTGACCTCGATAGTCCAACGCTTGGACTGTGGGTAGGACCAATTAGAGAAATTAACTTTTCTAAATTGTTCTAGTCTGTGTGTTCTGGTCAGTGCCCCGGAGGTCTTTGCTCTGGTAATTGACTTTTTTATGATACCTAGTGATGGGATGAACAGGTCTCCTGGTGGTGAGCGACGTGCTTGTTTATAACAGTTGCAGTGCCGGTCTGTGCTTTGAATAAGATGTGAGGGGCATTGCCACTGCGCCCGTCACCCTGAGATATAAGTTGCAAAGTCTCCTGTGCCTTTAAATTCATCAGCACTCTTACCCTTCAAAACCAAAACTCAGTAATGCTCACATTACTGCTTGTACGCAGAAATAGGTACGTTGGCAGTACTTCCCTGGACGAACTCGTTTACAAGAAGCTCTACTGCTACTTAAAAAGTATACTATTATGATTATTATTGATGAATGGTTCTCTACAGTTATTTAACTTGTATTATTTGTTGTTACCAGTATTGTAGGAAATACTGTATCCATTATTACACCGAATCGAACGACATAAGGTCTAGTTGTTTATTTAGGCCATATATCTCTCATAAATATGTATATCTTTGGATAAGTCGAACAGATAAACCTTTAGCGATTTTGGTTGCCCAAAGGACAATACTGGCAAAGTACAAGCTCCCAATATTGAAAATCGACCCCTCGTGACTAATAGTATCGAAACTAAACTACGGATTAATAACTATCCCAAACTCAACACGGCTTAAAGTTACGCGTACAAAGATTTAGACCTCTATACAATATATGGGTTCACTGTTGTCACGCAATGTGTAGTTCGCAATAAAATGTACAGTGTGTGTTTGTTATGACGTGGTAATAGTTTTAATGCTTATTATTAGTTGTTCAGTGTTTTAACCACGTTCCTACATTAAAAAAATAAACATTTAATTAAATAAAGTATGTTATAAATTTATAATTTATTGGGTCTTTACAGTTTGGGAAATTTTATTACGCAATAAGTTAAAATATACTGGTAAAATATTGTACTTTACCTGTATATAATAAAAGCGTAAATACTAGAAATTAAAAGTAATAAACTAAAATTGGGTTCCCGCGGCCAGGTGTCTCAGATGTTGTAGTGTACCCCCTTTGTATAGCTATGCTAATGCATTGGTCAAGGTAGCTGGGCCAGCCCTTGGGTTTCCCAGACAGTCTATATTTTTTTTAGATTTTTACAGTTGTATAACAATATTTATTTTGTTGAATATCATGATGTTTTTAATACATGATGTTTATTGTTATTATTATACAATGATCGAACAAACCGACCGAGATATGTGATTTTGCGCTTCTTGATGGTTCGCATCAGTTGGCGTGAGGTGTTGTATGACTATAGAGACTTGTATACTATGGAGTTGTATAACAAGTTGACTTGGGGCCCACCATCCAAATTTCTATTCCCTGTTTTTAATACCAAGTGGCGGGACGAACAAGTCGTGTGCCTGATGGTAAGCTACACGCCTGTCCATAACAGTTGCAGTGCCACTCAAGAGCTTTAAATCGCAAAGATCTGAGGGGCACTGCCACTGCGACGTCACCCTGAGACATAAGTTGATAAGTCCCGTGTGCCTGTAATTTCACCAGCACCCTTACCCTTCAAAGCCGGAACGCAGTATCGCTCACATTACTGCTTGGCGGCAGAAATAGGCAAGGTGGCAGTACTTCACTGGACGAACTCTTTCATAAGGAGCTCTACTGCTACTAAAAGTAACTGAAGGAGTCAGAAATACTACATACGAATGGAGCGACAAAAATGGTCTCGTTTCAAATCCGTCTTACTAAGATAATAAACTAGTTTAGTATCGGGGTCGGTTTCGTTGTTAGGAAATATTGACCCGTCGGGTAAAGTATCGACTAAGACTATGGTTTAAGTTTGAATTAATTGCATATTACACCGTTTATAAGAGCCATGACAGCAAAGTGGGAGTTGGAAAATCAATTTCTCGATTGAACTTATTATGTAAATAAACAAGTTTATTTGGAAATAAAGTACTGGTGTAATTACTTTATGATTCCTCTATTTAGCTACTGGCATGAATTTCATTCTTTTATTATATAGTATGGCAACGTTATTTCATTATATACTACATATATTATATTTGTAGAATACGTTGTTGTAAAATACTGTCGTTATGGTGTACAATCATAAACATAAATAAATATTAGACTACATGACGCACGTTGACTGATCCCGAAGTAAGTAGGTAACTAAAGCACTTGTGTTATGGAAATCGGAAATAATGACGGCACCACAAACATCTAGACTCCAGACAATATAGAAATGTTAGTTTCTACATTGACCTGGCCGGGGTTCGAATCTGGGACCTCAGACATGGCGACACCTTGAAAATCGATGTGCAAACCTCTCGACTCCATCGTCAAAATCTCTAGTGTAACAAGTTTTGCGTGTGATCGCTACAGAAATAGGTGTAAAAACTTTAAAAAAGCGTTGGTATATTAACTAAGTTAGTGGTAATTGTAATAAATAGTTGCACAAAAATTAAATTATAAAAAGTGGCAGCTAACTCTCAGATCTCTCACTCGCGTCCAGACCCAATTGTCTCTTGTGAGACTATTCAATTAGTACCCGAATGAAAGATTTCATAATGGGTAGGTTATAAATATCAGGTATGACCTGTAAAATGGTGTTGGTGCTGCCCCTCAGTCTGCTGAGCAATGAGGCTGTCTTTTTTAAAGGCGAATTTTTTATTTTTATATTGCAAACAAACTCACATATTCACACAAAAGTTAGTTTCTACATTGACCCGGCCGGGCGTCGAATCTGGGACCTCAGAGGTGGTGACAACATGAAAACCGATGTGTAAACCACTCGACTCGATCGTCAAAATTACAAGCGTAAGAAGTTTTCCTTGTGATCGTTACAGAAATAGGTGTAAAAACTTTAAAAAATATACGATCGGAATGAAACTATTTTTCCGGATTGAAATCGCGTATATTTGTTTTTACGACCATGGGACCTGTAAAGGGCCCGAAACGTCGGTTTGTTTGAAAAAACAAATATACGCGATTTAAATCCGGAAAAATAGTTTCATTCCTATGTATAACAATCGCGAAAACCTAAGAACTCGATAAATATACGATCATTAAAACTGAATTTAAGTTTGCTGAAGTTTGTAAGTGAAGAGCCCTAAGATTCTGAGAGATCCCAAGATCTCTTATACGACTAATCTTAAAACTAATCTTTTTTCCAATAGACCGAAACCCATTTTACTTACAAGCGGAAGCCCAAATCTGAGCAAGGATAAAAATATCATCAGATATGATATGTTAATAAAATCAAAACACACGATGATAAATGTCGTTAATAATAAATGGTCCTAAGTGAATGCCGTGACATTTGATTTTGAGCGTGGATGTGTAAATTACAAATATTCAATGTTATTTTTCGTGTCGACCGAGCCTCCTGTAAACTAGGTCAAATATCACGTTGATTTAATTAATGTATCTGCTGTTAGCGATACTGTCTCTCTCGTCTATTATTACTGACAAATAGCTATCTTTCTCCACATATTTTTTGATTATAATGACACAACAAGCGTTACTGTTTTTATCCATTTTTTTCGTAAATGTGTTTATATAAATGCGACTGTAGATAATCAATTTTCAAACCATGGATATTAATTCCACCAAACTAATCAAAGTGGAATAGTGTTAGCTGGTCTGAAAAGCTTTATATCAATCATACAAAAGGTGTAAACAATGTGACTTTATGATGATGTATCGTTTTGGTACGGAAGACGACGTGAAATCATAAAACAGGAACTAAAAAAATAATCAAATATTTTAGATTAACAGTCATTAACACAGGCAGCGACGTTACTATGTGCAGTGCAAATTGCTGCTACAAGTTTTCGCTGATAATGCTATGGTTAAGCCATACTTACTTCCACATGTGATAGATGATTCTAATACAACTTTAAATTGCAATTCGAAACACACCCGTAGTTACGGCCAGAAACTAACGGTGCATCAATATAGACTGGTATGCGATTTCTACAGTACCTATTCGTAGTCGCTTATCGATCATTCTAAAAATGAACAGATGTCATTCATACGATACCTGTGTGTCGTACCTATAAACTTTTTCCCGACATCTATGACCGCGAGTGTTAAATGAAGCATACCGTCGACTGATTTTATGATGAACTCAATTTCCCACGTACCCCTAACGTTCCTCATGGCGGAAATGTTACGTAAAATGTGATTATAAATGACAAACTCGGCTCATGTTATGTTTAACAACAACAACAAATATTGACCCATTCGGCCTTACATATTTTCAGAAATACTAATAGAAAAAAATATATTCTGTAAGACACTGAAACGCGTTCATGCATTTGTATAAATATACGAGAAATGTCCAAACCACCACACTATTGTGATTATGAGTCCATCTAGGAATTCGATAATGGTAGCAGTAGTGTTGTTGTAGTTAAATAATAATATAATTAAATAATTTAATCAATAATATAATGAATAAATATCCAGACAACATATTTTTCTTTAAGTTCCAATGGTGTTAGTAACTTAAAGACTAGGTTAGTGGTAACAATAATAAATAGTTGCACAAAAATAAATTATAAAAAATGTCAGAGGACTCTCAGATTTCTCACCCGCGTCCAGATTCAATAGTCTCTTTTGAGGCTATCCAATTAAATCGGTTTCCCATACTTTGTGCTATCCACCTCTATCCACATCTACCTGTGACTTTGAATCGTCAAAGTCGATGAATAATAAAAGAAGTAAATAGGTATTTCCGGAAAAATTAAATGTAATATCAGTTCCAAAACTTTGTAATATAAAAGAAGACAAAGAATATATTCATAATTACAGACCTGTATGTATTTTCTTTGTCTCTCTTTTCTTTTAGCTAACGTTTTTGCGGAAGTTATATATCAAAACATACTTAACATAACAAGAGGGCTTTAGAAAAGGTCAATTATTGAATTTAACTAGTTATGTGTTACTGTCTATATAGTTCTAAAAGCAAAGTGTAAAAGCAAACTTTTCATAGCATTATACATGGATTTAACAAAGACTTTTGAATTCGTTAACCCTAAAATCTTGTTAGACAAATTGTATAAATGTGGGATCAGAGAGAATATACACAACTAATAGAATCTTACTTGACTAATCGGAAACAAATAACGCGCATTTCTAAAATACCTAAAATTACTAAAATTAGAAGTAATGTATTATATTTTTCAACTTATATAACAGTGTTACATGGCGTACCTCGAAGAAGTATATGAAGCCCGCTATTGTTCTTAATTTATATTAATGACTTTCCAACATCTACGGGATATCCTATGCTAATGTTTGCGAATGATAGTACTATAGTTTTTGACATTAAAAGACACAATATACTGACCAATATACCAAGGTATAAATAATGAAATTATATCCATAATATAACGGTTACAACATAATTGATACCAAATCAATCTGAGCAAAACAATATACATGAATTTTCAACATAAAATTAATAAAACACACCATACTAAGCACGACTTTTTAATTCCTTATATAAATAAGGAATTAAAAGAGGTCGCGGTCACAACATGTTTAAGAATAAATGTAGACAAATATAATACATTTATTTAAATACGCTTTCTAAAGTTGTAGAAATAATTATAAAAAGGAGCAAGATGAATTACAAGAGGTCTACCATGGATATGTCGCCTCATATATAAGATACGGCATTATGTTCTAAGGTAATGCATAATCCAGATTTACTGATTGCACAAAAAAAAGATTTTCAGGACATTTGCACGTTTCATCGTATGGATACCACTCTTTAAAGAACTGATATTACTTAAAATTCCTTCAATATTATATATCTGAAACAGTTCTTTTTGTCCGAGGAAATCCTATACTCTTGGCAGAGTGGAATGTACAAGATAACACAACAAATTGAAATTAGTATCCTGTAACACAAGCAGGAAAATATTTGCGATGGCGCCAAAACTGTATGCCTGAATCATATTCTTGGTACAGTTTAGAATAGGGTTTATTGATTCCAAAAGCATATAATACATTTAGCGGTTATTAATATATCATGAACATAGAATAAGAATTAATTAGGACAAAAAATGACATGGATGAGATTGAGAATTAAAATTAACAATTTACATTTTATAATTATTTAAACTTTGTATAACTTCATTTAATTAAATAATTTGTTGCCATAAACTTGGCAATACGTATTGAAATGTTATTTAAGACCTTCTAGATGTCCGTAGACAATATTATTATTTGATTAATTGATTGACATGAAACAAGAAAACAGTACACTAAATATAAGAAAAGAAAAAATAAATAGTAAACTAATAAATCAATTCAAGTCTCTGGCTACAAAGTAAACAAATTATGCCGATGATGACAGCATAAAACACGGAATATGTGGTTGAAGCGTGTACCAAAATGATAAGAAATTCTATAACGGCATATTCTCTAAATGGACATTTTTAAGGGAAAGATATTAAACTTGACCTCCTCTCCGAATACCATCTGATCCCTGCTGTTGGTTGGGTTAGTTGATGATTAAACTTGAACACGATAGATAGTACTATACATAATAGATACGATACATAATAGGTACGATACATAATAGATACGTGATAGCTTTAGTTAGGAGAATACTTGCCTCATATGGGCATGTATTTCCATAGTAATTTTCGAATCATGGGCCATTTGGTTAACTGTTGTCATGGGATCATTAGTCTAGAGTGATGAACAGTGGCCTAAATCCTACCCTGAAAGGTGACCCGAGCTGTGAGGCGTATGTAGATTTCCGCGTCAATGATTATATAATTATAAAATGACGGTTTGGTAACCATTTCGGAAAGATCTTGAATGTACTGAGATTTTGGATATAATTACTATGTAAAAAAGCCATGGTAGCCTAATAGTTTGACCTACCACCTCTCAAGCAGAGTGTCGTGGGTTCGAATCTGAGTTTGCACCTCTGTATTTTTCGGAGTTTATGTGCAAGGGTGATGCCAGACTAGCGTAATTTTGTGAGTTGGGAGTTGCGTTCTTGAGTTGCGCAGTTAGCGCTCGACGGAAATTCGGTTGGAGCGCTAGACGAACGTATTTTATTCAGTTGCTTTTTAAGCGTTCATACCAAAGTGACCCGTTCCCTCACCTCCCTACCTCCAGCCGCGCCAGCCCGTCTCACGATGCGACCGAAAGACAGTCGTTATTAAGCCCGTGAGTCGGCAGATAACTCATTTTGCGTCGTCGTGTGAAACAAATCGTACTTTTATATGAAACCTATTGCAGCGCAAACTATGCAACTCATAAAATTACGCTCGTCTGGCCTCACACTAAGGTAAAGGAAAACATCGTGAGGAAACCTGCACACATTTGCAAAGCAATTTAATGATGTATGGGAACTACAACACAAGCCCTCTTATTTTGAGAGGAGACCTGTGTTCACTAATGGGACTATATATAGGCTAATAACTAATATCATTTATTGTGAACTATTCTGTAGTCATCTTTATTGGCATTTAAGAAACAAAAGACGAATAGATAGAAAATAAGAGAAAAGGTAAAGATTTCTTCAGATTCAAATACTTGGAAATTTACATCAAGTTTATCGGCTGCAATGCAAGCGATTCGAGCAGATCACAATGACCTACATTTCTCGCGACTCCTTGGAAATAAAGAGGACAGTATCAGATTCTAGAGCAGTTATAATTTCAGTCCGTACTCAGTTTTAATAGTAAAGTCAGTTTTATAATAAAAACTAGCTGTGGCGTTGCAATGCCACTTAAAATGTATGCAGTCGATATAGAGCGCAGAGTAAAAAGTGATGGATTATTTCCTTAATTCTCTCGTTAGCGGACATCCTTGCCCTGCAGTGGGATCTAATACTTTAGGAACTTTTGCGGGCGTGTGAAAACTATTTACGAAACAGTTATCGCAATCGAATGAAATTTATTGGAGTGCATACGGGCGAAAATACAAATAATAATTTATAACCATAGGTAAAAAAACAAATCAGCCTTATGTGACATACGTACTTTCTCAAACTGGTCTCATAAAGCACAAAGTTATTGAAATGCAAAGAATGGAGTCTATATTTATATTTACAAATTTTGCAGACTGATTTCACATCACAGTTCCTTCATATTTACACAAGCTTTTACGTATTCGTAAAGTAATGCATCCAAATTAACACCCTTGATAAGAAATTTAAAATAAATAGAATGTTTTGCCGTCTCCTGAATGATCACTCTTTATAAGATACGAGTTTGAGAAAGTAAGGCGTCGATATCAAATCACGTTTACAATTATAGACAAATTAGAATCATGATGTCCATTGTATTGGACCCACAGATCTTTTCTAAGCAGAGTGTTTAGTCTCACGACGCCATCTACTGACACTCTTTTAAGATTTAGTAAAGATTTCCAACATACATATTGTGTGTGTGTTAATTTTTTTTTGCGAATTTTAATCACATTACAGAGCGTTGCGGCGTGGAAAAAAATTGTAGTGATAAAGATAGAGAAAGGGATGCTTAGATGGTTCGGACATGTAGAAAGAATGAATGAAAGAAGATTGACAAAACAGGTTTATAAAGCGAGTATGAGCGGGAAAGTTTGTAAGGGTCGACCAACCTGAGGCCAGGCTAAAGAAGGGCCACTTTTAACCTACGAGCGTGTATAGAAGCCCTGATGCGTGTTGATGTGGCGAAAGATTTGTGTCAGGACTGTAGCAAGTGGAAGATAGTTGTCTCTGCTTACTCCGATGGGAAAAAAGCGTGAAGTACATGTATGTATATATGTAAGTTTAATCATGTCAATTATCCACAACACGCAGAGGAGAATCAATTTAGAAAAGTTAAATTTCTACCAAGAATCGAACCTGTGATCTCCTCCCACAGCGCCCACGTTGCAAGCCGTTAGGTCATTGAGGTTGACTCAAACGATTTGTTTTGGAAGCATTTACATAAATATGCATATACAATAGTTATGCCGCCGATAAATAATGTAACTTGTTAATATGTTACTTATGTCGCAGGTGGTTAATAAAAATAACATTTTTTGAACAGTTATTAACATAACCTGAAGCTGAAAATCAGTGGTTTGCTTTTGGGCAAATTCCTCACTGACCTGTTGTAGAGTACACACAAGCTGTTTATCGTTAGGTTCATAATCATCATCATCAAACCATTTAGATGTCCCACTGCTGGGAATTGGTCTCCTCTAAGGCTTGGGTTTAGACCGTTGGGGACTTCACACGTTTTTCGAGGGTTGTGAACCATCTGCGACGTGTAGGTTTCATCACAACGTTTTTCTTCACTGAAAAGCTCATGGTGAATTTCAAATTAAATTTCACACATAAATTCTGAAAACTCAGAGGTGCGAAACTGGACTCTAACCCACGGCCTCTGCTTGAGAGGCGGTAGGTCGAACTATTAGGCTATCACGGCTTCATCATTAGGTTAGTGTTTTGTATTTTGTGTATGTTAATTGTTTGTTTGTTTTTATTCTCACCTTTTATATTAATTTCTGTGCGTATCTCTTTTACACAATTTGTTGTATTATATTGTTGTTTAAATCACAAGGCAACAAAGTTAAATCTATCTAACCAAGTAATAAAGAGCAAAGAAAGTGATGTTTTCTGCGATAACTTCTAAAAAATGGATATTACGCGACAGATTGTTCGCAAAAAAGTAGAAATTCGTTTAATGCGAAAAAGTGTCGGTAACATGAAAAAAATGATATAAACGGTCGGCAATAAATCAGGAAGTTAGCGGGGTCGCCTCGGCGATTTGTCGTGGAAATAACGACTTGACAGACGATGTCTCTCGTCCAGTTACATTATTGTTACAGTAGCTCGTCTAAAAATATAATTCGACTCCTCCTACGTAATCTATCGTAAGCCACATAAAGTTATTTTTTTTAATAATTCACTTTATTTTTATGTAGACCTCTTATAAAGCATGAAAAATAATGAGTAATTGTAATACCTCAAGAATTCCAGGTATTATTTATTGACCATTTCCATGGTCGAGTAGCTTGCACACCGGTTTTCATGGCGTCGTCATCTCTGAGGTCCCGGGTTCGACGCCCGTTCGAGTCAATGTTGAAAACTAACTTTACATGTATGTATTGTCTCGGGTCTGAGTGTTTGTGGTACCGTCGTTGTTTCCAATTTCCATAACACAAGTGCTTTAGTTACTTACTATGGGACCATAGCTACATATGTGATGTTGATTTATTTTTTATTTATAATGTTCATTTTAGTCCTTTCAATACATTAAAACTTTCCCTTGTAAAGTTGTGAATTTGGGCTAACGATTTTTTACGTAGGAGGGATCAATATCTATCTACGACATATTTTATTACAATACATAACCTTTATTGCACAAGAGAACAAAACACATAAACAAAAGACAATAGGCATTGTACAATCAAAGTAATCACACACTACAACATGACAGACGGACATGTTACATAGTACGGGTTTCAAAATCAAATGGCTACGAACTGTTAAGACCATAGTTAAACCATTGTCATTAGGTCCAGTTTAGCAGTTTAAAATTGATAGGTAGCTTTTGTGCACTGAAATTTTGCGCTAATGTCTATGTAAATGTTTTTCGACGTTGATATTCGTGTCGTCATCAAGGATACAAATTGACTCGTAATCTCCATTAATATGAACTTTTGAATAGGAACAAAAAACAAAATTACTAGAAATAATTATATGACAATCTATGAATATACTTTTATTTTATAACTAATTTTTTTTACAATATCAAGTGACGGGACGAACAAGTCGTACGCCTGATGGTAAGCTTCACACCTGTCCATAATTGTTGTAGTGCCACTCAGATCTTTAAATCGCGAAGATCTGAGCCACTGCGCCCATCACCCTGAAACATAATTTGACAAGTCCCATGTGCCTGTAATTGAACCAGCATCCTTCCCTTCAAAACCGGAACACAGTAATGCTGGCATTACTGTTTGGCGGCAGAAGTAGGCAATGTGGCAGTACTTCCCTGGATGAACTCTTTCACAAGGAGCTCTATTGCTGCTAATTTTAAGCTTTAGTTATCCGATATTGCGCTTGAAGAGTAAAAAACAGATTTCGTCCAAAAACGGAGTTACGATGTTTTTAAATTAAGCCGACGAAATTAAGTTCATTACAATTTCGGTAGCAAAACTAAATAAAAATGTTTCGCGATTGTTACACACAGGAAATGTAATATTTTTTTATGTAAGTCGCGTATATTTGTATTTTTCCAACAAACCAACGTTAAGAGAGTTAGAAACGTTTTCTTGGCCGAATAGTACAATGTTCAACTGCCACTCAAAGGTCCCGGATTCGATTCCCAGGCCGAGAGAAATATTTGTATGGCCTACATTTATTTCCCTCGTGAGTTTGGAGATATTTAACCGACTTCAAAAAGGAGGAGGTTCTCAATTCGGCTGTATGTTTTTTTTGTATGTATGTTACGCGATAACTCCGGTATTTGTGAACCGATTTTCATGATTCTTTTTGTTAGAAAGGGGGTACTTCCATAGTGGTCCCATTTCATTTTGAAGAAAATCATCCACCTCGAAGGGTGGCGTTCACGCATGAAGATTTATTTTTATAAATAGCGCCTAACTTTAATTTAGGAGCAATTACTTTAATGGTTGTTTTTGCTATTTCTCCAATTTAAGGCGTTTTTCTCTCGATATACTTTGAGTAGTGAGAACCGATTTTTATTATCTCCAGTGTCAAGTCCTGTATAGTGGCGAACTAGGGGATATTTCAATAAAACTTAGCAAATAGACGTAATTCCACGTACTTTTGAGGTCGGTTTTTTTATGACTCTGTACTGAGATTATTATTATCCTAAATTATGTTGTTAGAAAATTGTCTCATCACCCATGCAATGGTCGGGTATCTGTTGGGCAAATAATACCTGAAATTGATTTACAAAACTTATAAAACGTGTTTGGTCAAAAATAAGTTGAAAGTTGTGCTACTGCACTACAAATGTACTACATTGACCTTTGTGGGTCACACGACTAGCGGTAGCGGTGGTTAAGTATTTGCTTTGCCGGTCACTGAATAATAAAAAAAAAGTTTTCAAATGCTCCAATTGGAAAGTTCCAGGTTTACGTTACGTTAATTATACTTACGTTACTTATTGGTTGAATTTCATGATGTTTGACTATTATGCTTTTATTTTATCAAATTACTCCACTAGTTTGTTATTATTACTGATACAAAGATCGAACACAAAGAAAATTTCTTCTTTTTTGAATTAATAGTAATATTAGTGTACAAAACATTTTTCACCAAATTTGGTGTGGATGTTTGGCGCACTAATATTATCGTTACCTATCATATCATTACCTGGTCTCAAACTAGGGAATTCCTACCATGACTAGCAGAGCAAAGGAATTCACTTTACAATTCACAGGCCAGACCCAATTTAGAAAAGTTCATTTCCCAAATTGGTCTTACTGGGAATTGAACCGGACCTTCATATCCAACACCCACAGTGCAAACCTTGGAGCCACCGAAGTCGTCAACTTTTCTTTGTGTTAGATATTTGTATCAACAATCATACGTTGTTTATCCCATATGTGGGGTTAAAATAATCGTATTTTTTCTCATTGCTATTTACTGTGCTTTTAACAGCTAAATCAAATTCGAGTTCATTGTTTATTGTCTCATATGGTTATAATGGACTTACAACTGACTCTATGTTTGTTAGTGATTAATTTATATTTTGCCCTGTATTTGGCGGCAAGCGAAAGCCGTGGAATCATATAAGAATGTCGATTTCAACAAAAAAATGTTTTGTACAATGCTCTCTTTCTTTGTGGTCTTCATTTATTATAGTGCCTGTATTTTGAGTAACACTAAACGAATTATTGGATTTCTTCTGTCCGAAATAATATTACACACTTACTTATTAATACGTACACAACAATAATAATAATATTTATTTATTTCTCACCACAATATGTGGTGCACTCAGAAAGTTTGGGGAACTAAAAAAATGTTTTATGGGTATAATTTTTTTATTGAATGTTTTGAGAGAACTCTCTACCACTCTCGCAAAGTTTCATGCATCTGAACCAATTTTCGAAACACTTTTTCCAGTCCGTCTCAGACACCTCTTTTGTGACCTTTTCGAACGCTGCTAGCGCATCTTCCGGCGATGAAAACTGTATCCCGTTGAGAAGTCATAGTGCCAAATCAGGGCTGTAAGGAGGGTGACCCAAAAACATTTTACCTGATGCTATCATGATGAAGCAGTAGCTCGCGAAGCTCCGTGTTCGGTCGTTTGTTACTCACAGTAGTGAATACTTCTGGCAAACATTTGGTAGTATACCATTCGGCAATAATGCTACTTTGATTTCGTAAAGATTGATACCAAGTACCCCGTAAAAATAAAAAATTAGAGATCAAAAGCGCTTCTCGATGGTTTAATTTTGGTAGGCGTTGGTTCGATTTGAAACAGTCAAACCGTCGACTGGCGCTTCGATTCTGGATCGTATTGACAAATCCAAGATTCTTAACCTGTAATTATAGCGTAAACGCATCGAGACGAGCCTACTTCAAACGTAACAATCATGTCGCGGCACCATTCCACGCGGGCGTGCTTCTAAGCACCGGTGAGATTGTGTGGCACTCAGCGCGAAACACCTCCTCACGTGAAGATCAACTGTAGAATATAGTGAACACTTCCTGATCCGATCTGCAATATGTGCTGAACCTTTTCATATGTGATTCTCCTAATCTCCTCTATTAAATTTTTCCCACTAGCACGTTTCTTTCCGTAAGGGTGACCACTTCTTTCTTCATCCCTCAAAGTTTGTCGAAAACTTTCTGAGTGCCCTGGTACAAACCTAATAAACTTAATAAAACAAAAGTACTACATGAACTATTCTAATAACAGTACATTTATTTTAATTATTTTTATTTTATCATTTATCTCCCTATTTTAATTATAAATAAATTATAAATTTCGAACTGCTGTTGCTGAACAAATCTGCATGTTTTTAAAATATACCTTTACACGAACTTTGATGAAGTAAAGAGGTAACATGCATACGTCTGTTAATTGTTGTGTTCTTATTTAATAATTTAAACGGACGCGGCCCGGCAAAGGTCACGGATTAACGACGACCTTAATTTTCGTATCGTCTTAGATTATTTGTCGCCTTTTTCATGAATTGACGCTGTTAACGGTTTGTAATACTTTTTGTGTTAGTTGTCCAAACCTATCATATCCCTGCGCCTGATTAGTCTGCAAAAAGAATTGTAAATTGTAAAACTAATTTTATTATTAACTTTAATTACAATTTACGTATTAATTATTATTATATTATTATATTTACATATCGAGCGTTTCGGTTTTCGCGATTGTTACACATTGGAAATGATACTAATTTTTTCGAGTCTGAGGGTCGTATTCTAGAACTCTACTCAATACTCAAGTCAGGACTTGAGTATTGAGTAGAGTTCTGGATTACGACCCTCAGTCTCGTATATTTGTTTCTACAAACAAACCGACTTTTCGGGCCCATTACGGGTATTATCGTGGAAAAAATTCCATTTTCGATTCCATTTTCCAAATTCATGCTTTTCAGAAAAATAAATATTTATCCTATGTTTTTCCACATTTGATAGTGTCGCCTGTCAAAAGTGGAAATTATTAAACTCTACTCATACGCTAAGCACGACTTAAAAAATTACATTTCATTTTAGAATTTTACTCTATAATTGATGCTAAACAAAAATTTATTTGAAATATTACTACTTATTACCTAATGAAGGATTGAATATACAATGTTTTCTTTAAAGTATTTTTAAATAGTTAAATTTTTATTAAGGCTATAAGTACCTAATGTGAAATCGAAAGTTGTAATCTTTGAAGTGATTTGAATTCCACCAATTCACAAATTTAATGATGGCCACACGTCATCTTTATAAAGATGGTTACTTCACACAAGCTTGTTTCGTATTTTTCTTTCATTTACCGTTACATATATTTTTTTTTCACATTCGTGACTTATAGTATTGTTACTTATTATTACAATTTATCGGGTTATTTTACCGCATTTATACCTATTCTATTTAACTCTGCATAAACGTGTTAATGACTTTTGAATATTTGGTACTTGGTGTAACGGGCTGGTGAACTTTTGAATATTTAACAATAATAATAAAAAAAAGGACATTAAGGTCAATCAATTCAATGAGGAAAATCAATGGCTGGTATGCATAGGTCAATGCTATGACAAAAAGAATTTTTTTTAAGGTGTTTTATCGAGCAAACAATCAAACGATCCATCTGATTGGTAGTGGTTACAACCGCCTATAACATTAATCGTATTTATTATCCTTATTATATACGATTAATGTTTGTATGCCGACTTTCAGATATAAGATTTTAGTTCTTCTGAGCGTGTAATTGTGCTGGCTCTTTGTATCCCGCATTAGTGCGGTCACTACAAATCTTTTTATACTTATTTTATACTGTCTTTTTAGCTCTCGAATTTTAGATTGAAATTCTAAATTTTGATATATTTGTTTCTGGCTTTTTTTTTCTTCATTTTGTCATTGTCTTCTTTGTTTTCGTTCTTACGTTTACTTTGTTTAAGAAATTGTAAGTGCATTTCTTTTGACCTTGATCACTTTCTATAGCACCCGAATCCTGTATGGTACAGTCCGCTACAATGGGATTGTTCACAATTTTTGACTTATACATATTAAATTTTTTTTCGAAAATTTAGATTATTTTAAGACACTAATTTAAATATTTTATTATTTCGTAGCTTATTTGCCTTGTTATGATTTTTCGTAAATTTGACAAATTATTTATTTGGTGACGTCATCAAAGGCTCTAAAAATGTTAACCTTTGCGGCAGGGAATATTTAACAAAATAAATTGACGTCTCTCAGAACGTCAAAAACGAAATTCTAACCTATAGATGTAACAAGTTAAGTTATTTTTGTTCTCCTGTTCTCTGGTATTTCTTTAAAGTATTGGGGTTTTATCGTTCTACTATTTTTGCACGCGTTTTTGTTTCTTGTGTTATTTAGTGCAGTTATATGATCGACGAAATCATGAACTTTATAAAAGCTGAATGTCATAAATTGCCAAAAGTCGAAAATGTAATGATTATGGAATACATTTTATTGAAGTTTTATTGTAGCAGAAATAAGAAGAGTAAAAATTGTTCAAATGTTGAAACATCTATAAACGGAAAGGTCTGGATGAGGCCTATGCCAAGAGCCACGGTGAGTTAAGATATACTTATAATGTAAAAATGTGCTGATATTAGAATTATTATTTATTAAGAATTCAGTCATTTCAGTCACTCTTTAATAAAGAAAAATTGCATGCAAATATGGCACATATTTGTAGTTTAGTGTTGTTTATGCAGTGAAAATTTCAACATCGAAATCATTTCAACATTTGAATAAGTTACTTTAAATACATTTCTTTTGAATGAGAAGTGCAACATTAGATTTTTTTTTCAAATACCTAAATTTTCTATACTGATCAAAATCCTTATTGCAAGTTTAGTCTGAAAATTCAAGTTGATCATTTATCCTGTATACTGAATCAATTAGTTTTGTTTTAAATAAAGTTACAATAAGACATTAATATTGTTTAGACAGTCATAGATACATCTTAGGTTTTCTGAATATCTATATCTATCTAACAATGTTTTCTACTTTTTAACACTTGTTTTGCTTTGTCCATAGTAAAGTTTCAATCTTCCCTTTCGGGTGTAGAGCCAAACAGAGGAGTAGCTATTGAAGAAACTTCTCAAGAAGAAAGTATTTCAGCTGTCGTCCTAGCACTTGTTGTTTCCTTTATTCTATAATTTGTACTCTTGTCAACCATTTTTGCTTCACACTGTTGTGCAGCAAGTATCTAATAAGTGGATTGGATACTTCTTAATGCAACCAACAAGATTTTTGTTATAAGAATGCTTCATAGCACAAGAATAATGATATAACTAAATAAACTTTACAAGTAATGTGCAAATCAGAGACGTATTGGGGACTACACAAACTCTCCATATTTTCTTTTTTTGCTCTTATGCTGGTACTACGTTGCAATAGCAGTTTTTGTAATTCACTGTCTTTTGATTCACTCGTATGTTGAAAACATATTATTATTAGCTTTATATGGTATACAAAAGGTGTATTACAATCATACAAATCCAACTGTTGAATTCATACCCTATTTAATATACTGATATTGCGTATCTTGACTGTGCGTTTGAGTTTTTGCTCATATTTCTTAATTTTCACTTTGAAACAGTTTACCAAATTTCCGGTCGGCTACAAAACTAATAGAATACTATTACCTACTATTTATATATATTATTTATTACTTATAAATTTCACAGTAGTACTAACAGTGAAAAGAAAGACAAAGTGTTGTTTTATACAGGTTTATCAACTTATTTCAAAGTGATCTTCTCAACAATAAATAGTGTAAACTTTGAAGTATCTCACGTTTATTTTACGACACCATTCTCGTAGGTATGAACAAAACAATTTCTGTATTCCAAAGCTGTGTTATATTTTGTTGTATTCCATAGCTGTGTCATATTTGATATTTTGTCGTTTTTGCTTTACATTACGCACGGACAAAACATTATAGAGCCACTGATGACGTCATTGAATGTCAAATAAAGGTCAATACTATTTTTTTTTTAATATAAAGAATCTCAATGTAATATTGACAAATACATAGAAAATATTAATCAGCAACCTTATTTCTCGAAATGGATTTTGAAAAAAATGAACAATGCCCATTCAGAATACTTCATTCTTATGTAATTTATTTGCAACCCATTCGCAAGAACCTATTTGCTTCCTCCTTCCTAATACGTACGGCAGAGGTATGGAATACACTGCCAGCATTTATGTTCCTCAAAAATCAGATTTCGGGCTATTCAAAGCTAGTGTGAATAGGCATTTTTTGAATAAACGCGTACCGTCGTCAGTCACATCACTTAAAAGGTGAGAGTGTCTATCTTACGTTAAAAAACATTCGGGCACACCCCTGCTTTCAGATAGTAAGTAAATAGGTAAAGGTGCCTACAGAATTGCTAATTTTTTGACGACCGGCACGTGAGATCAAGGAAATTGAATAAATATGTAAACAACAGACGATTGACAACGTAAATTTTGTCAGTCGACTCTGTGGAATTTTAGTTATATTATTAATAATTTGGTATTTTTCAATCGCTAGTAGGTGACAGTAACGATTGATAAAATCAAGCAAATCTGTTACCTGAGTTTACCTGACACAATTTATTGATCGTCAAAACACAACATATTAAGCGATGACAACGATCGTCAATAATCGAGCAAATCTATAGGAACCTATTGATCGTCAAAACATACAATATCGAGCGTCAATAACGATCGTCAAAAATCGAGTAAATCTGGCATCTTTGGCGGATAGTTCCTATCCAGGCGGGTTTTGTACAGAAACCCCTACCTTCACATAACATGTATGATGACTCTGTTGTTTATATCCATAGGAGCATAATTTAAAGCATTCATATTGTTTTCTACATAGAGGTAATAAAGCAGACAGGTTTAGTGTTAATAAACATTACTTAGTGGCTAAAGGGGAAAAGGTCACATATTACAAGAATAAGCATAATTTCTTTAGGCACTTAGTTCTCTGTTGTACACCATGTGGACTTTTCGGTACGATAATAAATGAGTTATAATATAACTAGAGCACATTACAAGAACCATGTGTTGGTTGTACCATGGGCTTGGTTGCACTATTGTTATTTCTTTCGATGTGAAAATAATCGCTTTGTGCCAATAAATAAATAAATAAATCAATAAAACATTGCTTAGTGGCTTTCAGAGCAGTCTTTCGTAGTCTTTGTGAAATGATTGCTATAATTAATCAATTAGCTGTAATTTGTAACTGAATAAAAGTGTCTAAAGAAATACTGGTGCACTTATATCGAGAGGCTTACTTATATATCGGTTGTTGCGTCAATGACTCCTGTCTGTGCATAAATCGAGTAGTAATTGATAAGAACCAATTACTACTCGAACCAAGAGGTTAAGATCCCTACCAATACAACCTAAATATGTAAATTTTGGATTTTTTAATTAGAACGTTTGCGTTTTTTGTTATAAGAGTAACAAAACCTCTGTATAATTATTTAGTGTGTAGTATATATATATATATATACTACGCTTGCCGGTATGGTGTAGCAAGCGAACATAGCTTCGGGGATAGTGCCATTACACTTAACTAGCATTTGGTTATGAGTCTCCATTTCGGTAATTTAGTGGCCAAATTAAATTCGCGTAAATCTCGTGGCAACCAAATTAGCGTCATTTACGGGAATCTATTGTTATCAGTCCGTAGACAACAAAAATTAATGCTTACTGTGCAAAATAATAAACAAAGTAATAACGTAAAATCCCTCTCCTGTGAAATTTAGTTTGGTGCAGATACGCGCCTTTTACCAATACTACATACGCGCATTTGCATTATACCTGTTATATTTTTGGTGAAGACTGAAAACCAGCAATGCCGAGCCTTCACACTTGGCTTTTTGTCCACATTACTGTTTTATTGTTTAATGGTTCGCTTATACAAGTATTATGGTTTATGAGTTTTGTGGTTAAAATTAATGTCTTTTTATTAACCGACTTCAAAAAAGGAGGAGGTTCTCAATTCCACTGTATGTTTTTTTGTATGCATGCTACGCGATAACTCTTAACTAATTTGTGAACCGATTTTGAGGATTCTTTTTCTGTTGGAAAGAGGATACCTCAGTAATGATCCCATTTAAATTTGAAGAAAATATTCCATCTCTAAGGGTGTCAAACTAAGGGATGAATCCGGTTTCGCGCACTTTCCGATAACCGATTTCAATAAAACGTGGCAAATAGATGTAATTCCACTAATTTTTGAGGTCGGGTTTTTTAGTACTCGGTACTGAGATAATTATATTATTTATTTAATATTTTCTTCCGAGTTGTTAATTTTGTAGAGGATTACGTAATAACAAACATATTTATTTTCTTCGATAATTATCCGATAATTGACCGATATGTATCCGATAATTATCCATGATGATTCATAGGTTTATCTCTTTGAGATAACGATTTGATTTGTGACTTTTTTGAGATTGCATTTGACAAGTTTGGATACGTCTCTGACACAAGCACTTGGCATAATAGCAATATTGTGCCAAGTGTTTGTATCAGAGACGGAACAACAAAATGCTACCGCTAGCAATAGCGGTAGCATTTTATTGTTTCACCGAATTTTATAAATATCAAAGTTTATTAGCAAAATAATATTCGTAACATTTAACTATAATTATCACCTCGAACCCTGCATAAGACGTATTTATAAAGACTATACATTAGAATATTGTATAGCTCATACATTAAAGATACTCAGGCTTTTAGTTCTATATTCTATTATGATACTTATACGTAATGCGCTTGTATTGTTTCCTTTGGTGTGATAATAAAATGAGTGGGTCCAGTGTTAATAAATTAGGCATGCCTTGTCGATAGCCGACGGGCAAAGGTCATGGATTAACAACTGGCTATTTTGGGTCCTGTCTGTGCTCTTACATGCCGAATCCGTCTCGTATTGCATTTGTGAAGTAACTTTTGAATACAAAAATACTTTATGGGTCACAACACAATTTTGTTGGAGTTATAAGTTATACTTTTAAAAATCTGCTATATTTTATTGGGTTCGCTAAAATATTTGAAATTATGTAGGTTTTTTAAACTCTACACAAATATGAAACTGAAATTTTATAAAATGGTGTTTCTGATATTTCAACGAACTTAGAGAGGGCCAGTAAAATCATAGGCACAGAACAAGTAATGTTTTATACTTAATGACCCATTCTTTTATTGAATATCATGATGTAATCATCGATTTAAAAGCCGAATAACACAAAGAAAAGTTCCTTCGATCTGACTTTTTTATAATATCTAGTGACGGGACGAACAAATCGTACTGTCTATAACAGCTGCAGTGCCGCTTAGAGCTTTAAATCGCAAAGATCTGAGGGGCACTGCCACTGCACTTTCACCCTAAGACTTAGGTTGATAAGTTCCATGTGCCTGTAATTTCTTCAACACCCTTACCTTTCAAAGCCGGAACATAGTAATGCTGACATTACTACTTGGCGACAGAAATAGGTAAAGAACTAACCTGGACGAACTCTTTCACAAGAAGTTCTACTGCTACTAAAACTGGATTCGAACCAGTGTCTGTCGCCGTATCAGGGCGACCGCTCTTTCCAACTGAGCTACAGACCGAGTCAGTTGATAAGAACAGCACTTGCATGGCAATAGACGCTGGTAAGAGTTCAGTCATCTCATTGGAAGAAGTTTTTCTTCGTGCTATTTAGTCTTCGAATGAATTATTCATTATTATCATCATTATTATCATCATATCATCATTCATTATCATTATTCATATCACAATAACTTGTAACAGAGATCAGAAGTAGTAGATAAGAAGTTGTCTGTTTTAATGGAAGAAACGCCAAAGCGTGGTAATGATAATTTACATTATTGCTACCAAGCAAAGAGACATTACTTATATTTGCACAACACAATTAGACAGTAGCAATAGAACAAGTCACAAAGCAGGTAGGTACTTAACTTTAGCTTATGAAAAAGAACCTTGTATACATGGCGATATTTATTCTACTATGTTATTATTGCTATTATATCAATAGATCTATACAATGACGGGTCAAAAGAAAAATATCAAAATCTCCTTGAAGTAGAAGGACAGGTCGTCGGTTGGGATTCTCCCTACGCTACTTATATTCAAAGAGATAGCGTGGGCCGATAAGATTACTCCACGACAACCCCATTTAGAAAGATAGTGTTGCCTATTTTTTATCGATAGAAAAAAAAAATCAAGAAAGGTTATTGAACTCAAACGAGATTTAAAAGCTTAATCTTTCTAAAAATCTAAAACCGTGTACTCACCAGCGAGCTGTAATTGTAACGTACCGAAAATCATAGTCTGCCGCGAACGGTTGTTCGTCTTTTCATGCCTTAGATCAGGAACTTTTCAATTTGGTTCCACCCTCACCGTTCCTCTCACCTCCTTCGGACAACTAGAAGGTCCGGAACACTCCATCCTTACGTCGTAGATATACCACCCATTAGCACTAAGCACTTTGCTTCCTCCTTTTTGATGCGTACAACAAAGGAATGGAATACTCTACATCGGTATCTGTGTTTCAGTACAGTTTGGGGCTGTTCAAGGCTAGAGTGAATAGGCATTTTTTAGGCAAACACGTACTATCGTCGGTTACATCGTCGCTTAACATCAGGTGAGATTGTGGCCAAGCGTGTGTCTGTTATATAAAAAAAAAGATGGCTACAGTAGCCAATCTTATCTGCCTCTGTGGCCGAACGGTTACCATACTGGACTGCCACGTCCTGGGTTCGATTCCCGGGCCGAGAGAAATACGAGTATCTGTACGACCTACATTTATGTCTGTCGTGAGTTGCGATTCAATTTGTGAGAAATTACTTGGTTGTTCCTCAACCAATATGTTCAGAATTGTGAAAAAAGGAAAATAAGAAAAATATTTACGCGTATGTTAGAAACGTCCTATTTGTGTCTACTAATTACTAGATTCTAAGGATGCTAACATTTATGAAATTCAAAAGCATAATTTTAGTAAACCAAATTAATTTCCATTAGAGGGTAGTACAAAACGAGAACTAATTTTAAAAACAAAATGGAAAGCAGTACTTTCAAAATCATGACTCAGTTTTAATTTATAAGGTTGGTACGAACCAATAATGTTTGTAATTTAGTTGTAGCAAAAAATAATATAATAGAATAACAGGTTAAACAAAATATAAGTACTTCTCAAAGGATGGATTAAATGTACTAGTTAATACAAAATTATAGCTGTGCTACTAAAAAGAAATTAATTAAAATGGACAAGTTAAAACAACAAGTACCTATAACGGATTGCAAGACTAATCACACATTTAGGTATATAAACTATGCCAAAGCGTGGTAAAGATAGTTTACATTATTGTTGCCAAGTAAGTAAACTTATATTTGCACAACACAATTAGACAGTAAGAATAGAACAAGTTACAAAGCAGGTAGGTACTTTAGCTGGTTCTCGGTTCGACACTTTATCAACTGCCTCCG
This sequence comes from Hyposmocoma kahamanoa, assembly GCF_003589595.1. Taxonomy (NCBI): domain Eukaryota; kingdom Metazoa; phylum Arthropoda; class Insecta; order Lepidoptera; family Cosmopterigidae; genus Hyposmocoma; species Hyposmocoma kahamanoa. The sequence goes on along the minus strand of NW_020653854.1, from coordinate 9,725,153 downwards.
TGGCCGCACGGTTACCATGCCGGACTACCACGCAGAGGTCCTGGGTTCGATTCCCAGGCCGGGAGAAGTATGTGTATGGCCTACATTTATTTCTCTCGCAAACTTGGGCGTCATTTGTGGTTGTCTATGTGTGTGTCCATGGTACCCACGACACAGGGTTTTCCTAGTGCGGGGCTATGAGTATGTTGCGTTATTATCTGTCACCTCCAGCTTTACATTCATTTTTATGCACTTCAAAACCTCCTTTGAAATTCGCTCATACATACATACTATTTTGATCAATCACAAAATAATGATCATTTACTTTTGTACAGTGCTGAAGAGAATGAAAGCATTTACCTAACAAGTTGTTGAAACATATTTTAAGAACTATAACAATTATCATAACCTTGTAGTTGTCTTTAATTAAGTAAATATTATCAATTTTATATACCATAATATCATCCAATTACAGAGCAGCATTGTTCAGTTCACTTGGTTGAGCATTTAATAATTATTATACAGTACAAACGTGTAAAGTTTTTAATTAGTGTAGCAATTACATTTTTATTGAATTGATATTCAATTAATTTTATGTGAACTTACTCCACTAGTTTGTTGTAATTATTAATACAAAGATCGAACACTCAAAAAAAAATCCTTCGATCAAAATTCAAAATTCGAACAAAAACATAATTATCAAAATCGGTTCCCGAATCGCTATCGAGTTATCGCGTAACATACATACAAACATAAAATATAGGCGAATGGAGAACCTCCTCCTTTTTTTTGAAGTCGGTTAAAAAATAAAATTCCTGTATGTGCTTCCAGAATGCTTTAAATGAATAAATACTCACGGAGAGTATCGACTTCTTAAGTTTTTACGATTGTTAAAAAAATTTGTTTCATATCCAACATAAGAAGAGGTAGATTTGCAGCATCAAAATCCTTTGAAATACAGAAAAAGAAAGGCTAACACATATGCACAAAAAAGCTCTCAGCCGAAAGGTATATCATCGTTCAGCTTGAGCCCGTTACATAAGACGCTACATTATACGCCTGACCTCTACAGTGGCGTTGGTACCGTGTGTACTATGTTCCTTCATGACAGCGCATAAAGCTTTAACGAAGTACAGTATATATATGGCCCATACAGTACATTTACTTGCTATAACATGAAATTGATAGAGTATCTTTATATATTAGATTTATGTTTTCTGTGTTTCATTATTTTGCCCAAAATCGCTCTGATGTCAACGCGAGCCTGGATTTTAGGAGGCGAGGTGTAGGGGTCGCCTGTCGCGTCCCGCAAACCGCGCGCTGAAAATTAATATGAATAAGGAAATAAAAAATAAAAATAAAAAATAAAAATAAAATAGTACTTAAGGAAAATATTTATATACATATATATAAATATAATATCTAACTTTGTACAGTCAAGAGCACATCAAGCTTGACACTTTGTACTTTGAACCGTTCTTATCGTAAGCGGCATAGAGTTGGATTTAAGTCTTAAGTGTAAAGCTTGACATGCTCTTGACCCTGTACATAGATAATATCTATGTACAAAGTTAAATATTTTATTCTTAAATAATTGGTTTTATACTTTTATTTTAGCCTGTGTTCAGGATTTTTTAATGATACAATACAATATATCCTATCGTGTAACAAATGAACATATTTAGATAATAGATGTATCGTATATTATTTGTTTCTTAATAGTAAATGCCTAAACCATTTTTCTAGTTTTTCCCGCTTCTCGTTGGGTGACTAGCCTTAATCTTTTATATGAGGTGACATGTTAGGACATGTTTTTATTATACGCATTAAAGTAATAAAAGAACTACAAACTAAATAAAAATGACTATAACAAGTACTACGTACAAAGTACGTGACTAGACTTTTGAGCATTAATAAATAACTACTCTTAGGGGAACGTCATCGTGCCTATCAGTGAAATAATGTTGGAGTTTTGGTGTTTTATGTTTCGTATAGTACTCACAAGATCTTATCCAAACAAAAAAACAATATCCTCGTACTTAAAATTGAAGATTTCAGTTTTGTACTTACTTTTGTACTCGTAGGTTCTCAATTCGATTGCTTTTTTTGTATATTACGCGATTACTGCGGTGTTTGTGAACCGATTTTGATGGTATTTTTTTTGTTGGAAAGAGGGTACCTACGTCAGTATTGGTCCCATTTAAATTTGAATAAAATATTCCACCTCCAAGGGTATAAAAACCAGGGGATGAATCAAGTTTCTTGCACTTTCCGGTAACCGATTTCAATAAAACGATGGCAAATATATGTAATTATCGAGTTCTTAGGTTTTCGCGATTGTTACACATAGGAAATGAAACTATTGAAACTGATTGAAAAAAAAAAACAAAGAAAAAACAAATATACGCGATTTAAATCCGGAAAAATAGTTTTCCTATTTCCCAGATGTGCGGGATTCACCTATGACTGGTTTATAAATTAAACAACGATTGTATATACTGTGAAGATCTGGAAGCTGACTTTTGTCTGGTAAGATTGGCTGCTGGATCTTCTTCGGGTTTTTCTATGTATCTCGAGTTTACGCTGTTTTTGGACTGTGTATCTATTGGCGCCAGTGCGCCTTTTAGGGGCGAGCGAGCCTTTCTTTTCCCGCAAAAGTTACCTCACCCCCTTTGTACTATTTATTCATCTTTCACATATTAATCTATTATAAATACTTTTCTATTATACATTTCTTACTGCTAATTTGTATATAACGTCTTAAAAACTATATAAGTGGTACATAACTGCCTTAGTTGTGCGCCCGCAGGCGATTTGTGCCGGGCGTCCTACTTATGCTACCCTGCCCCCCGCTTCAGGTGTATAAGTAGTCGCCCTAGCTGCGTATGCGCTTATCTACGCGAGTCGGATCAAACAGGCATATTCTCTATTTTACTCACTATTTCAACCGAATACCTGTTTGATCCTTATTAGAATAAAACGAGACACATATACAAACTTTATTTCTACCACTTAAGACTATTAGAACAAATTAGCGTACAACAAATAAACCATAAACTATTTACACAAATGTAACGCAATACTTTATACAATGCGCAGACTTAAAACCACTCGTTGAGTGCAGCCGTACCGTACCCTAGATGTAATTAATTCTATTTATTAATTTTATTTATAAAAAGTTATAATTATTATAATACCAAGTGACGGAACGAACAAATGCGCCTGGTGGTGAGCTACACGCCTGTTATATAGTTCCAGTGCAACACAGACCTTTAAATATGAGCGACATTGCCACTGTGCACCTCATCCTGAGACATAAATTGACAAGTCCCATGTGCCTGTAATTTCACCAGCACCCTTACTCTTTCAAATTGGAACGCAGTAATGCTCACATTACTGCTTGGAGCCAGAAATAGGTCAGGCTGTACGTCTCTGAACGAATTCTTTAACAAGGAGCTCTACTGCTACCAAAATCGGTATCTTTCCTACATATTAGCAGGGAACGAAAATAATGCACTTTAGTTCCACAATAAACCACTAAAGTACCTACTAAACAAACGTGCAATTAGATGAGCTTTCAGCTCCACAGAAAGTTTAGTAGCAGTAGAGCTTGTGAAAAGGATTCGTCCGGCGAAGTACTGCCACCTTACCTATTTCTGCTGCCAAGCAGTAATGTCAGTATTACTGTGTTCCGGTCTTGAAGGGTAAAGGTGCTGGTGAAATTACAAGCACATGAGACTTGTCGACTTGCGTCTCAGAGTGACGGGTACAGTGGCAGTGCCCCTCAGATCTTTGCGATTTAAAGCTCTGAGTGGCACTGCAAGTGTTATGAACAGGCGTGTAGCTTACCATCAGGCGCACGACTTGTTCGTCCCGTCACTTGATATGATAAAAAAAAATTTAGATCACGTGTATCTACTGGTGTAGTGCGTCGTCTGAGGAACGTGCACTACCCGTGTATTATTAAATGAAACTCACGTAGTTGGCCGTTTTATACCGGTACAAAAGGTTAGTTACATGTGTAGTTATTACGTACAAAGTTCAATTGCACTGCTTCTGGCTCTTTTATTACCAATGAGAGTAATAGCAAATAAGCTACAAGGTATTTAAAACACCATATTATACTCAACAATTGTTGTGATGTTATATTGTCATTTCAACTCTGCGATAAATCGAATGAGATGATGGATGTTGCACTTTAATATACTGCCTGAAACAAAAGCTATTTCCATAAAGTTCTTATGTAACTTGTAAAGTAAGTTGCAAAAAAATTGAAACATCTCCGTAACATAGGCACCAAAAGATGTAGTTTCCTAGAATAATGGACAATCTAAAAATATGCGTTACGACCTGTTGTTATTGTTTGCTTGAATATTTCTGAAAAAATAAATAGGAAAATATGGGCAATATTAAATTTTAACTTTATAATAATAGCTGTTTACTCATAAAACAGTCTTAATTTAGCTCGTAGAATTATGAACGAGGCTATCAGTTAAGTATGAATATTAATCTCAGTTTGGTACGACTTTATCGAGTAGGCGTTACGGTAAAACGTTATCGGACCGTAATTCACTAAAACTTAGCGGAGAAGCGTTTTTGTAACAATAGTAGGTATTTCTTTATTTTGACAGCTCCACGCCGCGCCGTAGTAGTAAAAGTAACGAATCTCTATTCGTTGATCTCCTTTCCGTTCTTATTTCGTAAATAATAAGCCGATATCGTAATAGGCTGAGTATAATTTACCTAAACATACGACTACATACTCGTAGAGTAGTTCCATAGTAAAAAAAATAGTGCAGTTCTCCCCTCTTCGGCGCGTTAGTGCTTACACTTCGCTCGAAGTTTAGTGTTGTCACATTATTACTTTGTACCCACATGTTGTAAACACAATTGGAAAAAAATTAAGATGTTCACGTATACTAGAGGGTCACGTATCTTTGACATGGACTGTACTCTAGTGCCATACTTAAATAACCTTCGTTGAATGCAGTTTACAGAGTACAACAAGAAACACGTCTACTATTTGATATCAGTTTTAAAACACCGAATGAACGCTTCAATTTTAATGAACAACGCGTGTGACAACCCGCGTTATGCAATGTTAGTGCACCTCGAGATTATGCGAATGTGTGCGCACACGCACAATGCGTGTACACGGCGCCAGACACCCACATACAAGCCGTGCTGCTACGTTTGAATGGAGTTACACTACTTGTCTTTTTATAGTAGTAGTACTCGGAAATACCTAAATAATTAAAATTAAAGGAGTTGCTACAGATTCCAAATGAACGTATTTGATGACTTTACCATCTCAGTCAGCCTAGTCAGTGAGACGTGTAAAGAGTCCGAAAAGTTATTTTGTTTGAAAAAACAAATATGCGCAATTCAGATTAGAAATTTTCAGTTTATTTCCAATAGCATTATTTTTAATGATAATTATAAAATATTTTTTTCTAGATACACTATTGTAGTATAGTAATTACTAGTTTTTCAGCATAAAACAATATACAATACAACTGTATTAAGCGTTTAAAGTACAGGGAAATAAAATCTACATAATCCGATCTCTGCTAACACGCTTTTGACCTGTAGGTGTAGTTCTGCTGTTTTGCCCTTAAAAGAAAAAGCAATATTGTTGACTTTATTTTGTACACTGTTGTTGAAAAGCATGACCTTTTATCTAGTTCTAAAATAATAAAAATTATAAACAATATTTACTTTATTCAAGTAATTTCCATTAAACCAGATAAAGCAGCGAATTTTGTTTAAAAGCTTCAACTACTATGTTGAATATTAGGGAGCTTTCCCATCATGTCGCAACGTTTTATGTTTTCTTTTTTCTCTGATTACTATGTTACGTAGTTTTGTGAACACAGACAAGTTAATTTAGCAACTGATGCGGAATTATTGTACAAAATGCAAGTATCTTTATTTTGTACGCTAATTTTGACTTGCAATCTTTAAATTGATTAAGCATTGCCACTCATTATTAAAGCAGATTCCCTTGAGTAGAATGAGTAAGGTATGCATTTTGTAAGTAAATTGTTCAAATTTATCATTTACAAAATATATATAAAAATGTACGTAGACATGAGACAACCTTAGAGAGCTAAAAGGTCACTACCATTACTAAAAAAAAATAACTGTCGTAGTGGATAAAATAAACCAAGCTATAAAGCGATGTCTACTATTTAATATACTCTGCAGAGTCAGAGAAAGTCTAAGTTAAGAGATTTTACTCTTTCAGGGCACGTTCTCATTATGTCGTAACGTTTGATTTATCGTAGGATGACTGTCGTGTCTAGCCTGTTCCCATATCACGACTATCTGTCGTGACTGTGTCATGGCCGTTTATTTTATCGCTGACCGACTGTCGGGTCTAGCTGTTCCCACTAGATCGAGACGACAATCTATCGGTTCACGGCTGCCGCCTTATCATTTGCACGACACAATCGTTTGAAGCTGCTATTATCTGTCGTCACATTTTTATCATGACGTTTTATTTATCGTCATATGACTGTCGTTCTAGCTGATCTCATTGTCACAACAGTCTGTCGTCGTAACGTGAAAAAGTCGTGAACGACAGCTAATCGTGTTTTACTATATGTGAACAACTTCATTTAAATATACGAGGTACGCCACTTTAAACTGCACGACTATCTGTCGTCATGATATCGCATTCCCATTATATGAAAGGTATTCGTAAGGTTAGCGGAACAAAAATTGTTGTCTAAACCGAAAATTACGGATATAGCTTGTACGTTAGAAGCACATCAAGCGTGACATTATGGCCTTTGGATTCTTTTCATTGTAAGTGGCATACCGAAGAATTTAAATTTCGTATCCTTGGCATAATAAAACCATACATGGATCATCGTTGAGAAACCGATCAGCACGCGGAAACACGAGTTTGGTGTTTGCTGTTTTTGTCGAATAAACAAGGCAAATACTTTGTCACACATACTATCTACACGTGGTGATTGTTTGCAAATATGTCAAATAGGCAATACAAATAACCATGTAAAGTACCACCATCACAATAATATTCAATGTTGACTTGACGACCTTGGTGGCCCAACAGTTTGCACAATAGGCGATAAGTGAGGAGGGAACCTGGAAGGGTTCTACTCCCGGTAGGACCAATTTAGAAAATGATCTTTTCTATTTTTTTTCTGTTTGGGTGTTTGGAGTAGTACCCCGGAGTAAAATTCGTTGTTCTGCCCAAAGTACAGAGAATTGCCAATGTGTGACACCAAGTGACGGGTCGAACAAGTCGTGCGTCTGGTGGAAAGCAACATAACAGTTGCAGTGTCACTCGAGAGCTTTAAATCGCAAACATCTGAAGGGCACTGCGCCCGTCACCCTGATTCATAATTTGACAAGCTCCATGTGCCCGTACTTTCACCAGGACTCTTAACCCTTCAAAACCGGAACGCACTAATGCTCACATTACTGCTTGGCAGAAGAAATAGGTAAGATGGCAGTACAATCCCTGGATGAACTCTTTCACAAGTAGCTCTACTGCTACTAAAGCTACTACCTAGTGTGAGACAAGGATTTGGTGTGGTTGTCTGGCACATAAATGTGTAGTTAGAAGTCAATGGTTAGTTCCTTCATATTGCTATCCCAACGTATTTTGTAATAAAGAAAATTCTATCATGTTTCAGCGTACAAGCACCAGTCTATGGGGAGAGTGGATGGGCGTGATGCATGGTGACGAGATGGAATATGTTTTTGGACACCCTTTGAACATGTCTCTTCAGTATCACACAAGGGAACGGGACCTTGCCGCTCATATTATGCAATCTTTTACCAGATTTGCTCTCACTGGGTAAGTTCTCCATAAGATCTTTTGGGTGACAAATTTCTTCTCCATAGTATTAATTTTACAACATCTATGTTTTAGTTATTGGTAGAAGAATCAGGAAAAACATTCCTCCAAGATTCCAAAATTCTTTAACGAGTCTCTTTTATTTCAACTACAAAAGTGGAAAAAAAACGCAGAAAAGTTGACCTGCCCGCAAAGGGAAATAAAAAATTCGGCCATCAAGCCAAATGAATGCCATTTAGTACTTACTTAAGTAAAAAAAGCCAGTGGAAATCGTTTCATGTGGATGGTTTGCTACTGGTACCTACTGTAATATAGTGGTACTTAACGCAAATTGTTTTTCCATAAGCTGATACACTTTATACTTATTTACTCAGCGTGTATGGAGTAGTAAAAAATGGGTCTAAAGAGAATCAATAACTGAGATATAAATAAAGACGTGACCGGAATTTGGTTCAGTCTAAATTTACCTTTGTTCTCTTTTGCTACTGTTATTATAGCCTCGGTTACTTTTATACCTTTGGTTCATTATTTTATTTCAATCGATTACCTCTAGTTACTTATTTCTACTGTAACAGTTAAATGCTTTTAGCTTTCTTTTGTAGTTTTATAATACCAGACAACGTTCTTATGGTAGGGCTTACAATGACATCTACAATTTTGCATTGAAATGAATATTTAAAGCGACACCTGTTGGCAACCTTGCAGAACTTTGTGCAGATAAGGCATCAACCAACATTTTTCACTCCTGACCTAACAATGCTATTATTGCAACTATTCTCCGTATTAATTAATATTTTTACAGCCTTTTGTAAATGTACTTACTTCAATTTAACGTTTTGTATTAAATACTTTTTAATTTCTGCTATTCCAGAAAACCGAATAAACCAGATGAAAAATGGAGTTTATACTCTCGTTCATCGCCCCATTACTACACTTACACGGCAGACGGCCCCAGCGGTATGGCAGGGCCTCGAGGGCCTAGAGCCTCGGCCTGCGCGTTCTGGAATGACTTCCTGAATAAGCTCAACGGTGTGAAAGGCACATTTCCTTTCTCCTTCCCTTTTCGATGTTTTCTGTTTCCGTTTTCGTATTAACATTCTTTAATCAAGATATCTGCTGCTCGACCTCGTACACGTCAGTAGGAATCCCGTTATTCAACTTTAAACGACTATGATGTAAAAGTCGTTTCAGATAAAAGTATTATATCGATGTGACAAAAGCGCATTTAATAAATTTTTCGATTAAAACATTTGAGCAACAATATCTTGATTTAAGATCTACTCACACCACGTATTACAAACATACCTATTTGTTACCTTTCACATATTCACGATGTTTTATATCCACCAATCATAACGCCTCTTAACTTTATTGTAGTTTGGTTTTTCACATTATTAAATTATTATAACTTTTTATAAAATAAAAACCGACTTCAAAGTTTGCTTATCCGCTTTGGCTGTGTTCGTTACATCTATTTGGCATACTTTTATTGAAGTCTATTAACGGAAAGTGGGTGACATTCACATAAACCGCATTCGTCCCCTAATTTGTCACCCTAAGAAAAAAATTTTCTTCAAATTCGAATGAAAAATAATCGTCGAAATCGGTTCACAAATTTTGGAGTAATCGCGTAAGATACAAATAAAAAAAAACAGTCTAATTGGGAACCTCCTCCTTTTTTGAAGTCGGCTAAAACTTATATCGCAATAAATTTTATCACATAAACACTGAACATATTTATCTTTATTTCGCATATTTTTTATTTGTTTATAAAATAAAGAAATTAGATTCTCGTTTTACAGAAATGGAAAACAAACCATGTGATAGAGCTGTCACCGGACCTTACAGCAGCGTGGCTGGGACAAGTCTACCTATAATTTTGCTTACTGCCCTCGCAACAACCGTTGCACTGTAAATCGTAAATAATGACACTGAAGTGATAAGAACTTACATGTTTTAGATCTCGAAGACCGTAGGTAGATGAATATTTATATACAGCTTTGGTATATTTAGACGACCGTAAATACAGAGCTACTTTTGTATAGGTAATTAACAAAATTTGTGGATTATAATATGAAACACATTTTCGTAAATAAAAATACATTCATAAAAAAAGCGATGTTCTCTACGTTATGGTTCAGTAGATAAACATTTTGCAGATAAAAACAATTCCGAGATGAAACCTATAATAATAGCGTCTAAGAGCGGTTACACACGACTACTTTAAGCAGCGATGCAAACGCGCGATTGCATCGCTACACTTGTGATTTATAAGCCGTTGCATCGATGCACACCTGCGTCTGCATCGATACAATCGCGCGTTTGCATCGATGTAATAGCCTATAAATCGCAAGTGTAGCGATGCAATCGCGCGTTTCACGAACGCGCGCTATGCATAGCTGCTAAAAATCGCCGTGTGTAACCAGTCTAACTCTTCCCATAAATTTTGTTTATATACCTGTAAAAGTAATCTTTTGTAATAAAAATGCTGATATCTGTTCGGCTTGTTTTCAACACCTCAATGGTTAGAAGTTAAAAGTTAACATTAAAAAATAAGTTTAAATAGCGTTTGTAGATGACATTAGGTAACTAGACTCGATGAAATGTTTGGAAAAGTATTTTAATGAGAAGCGATTTAAAGAATTGCTGCGAAATATTTTTGAAATAGAGATGAAAAAACTTGAAAGATTTTAGTCGTCGATTGTTATAAGAAATTTAAGGGAACTGATCGTGTTATTGTAATTAGAAAGATTATTTATACCTATATGTACATAAGAGGCTTACACTTTCGTGGTAAATATACAGAGGTATATAATACTTTATAAATGTAGAAAAAAAATCAAGTCGATTCTAATTAAGTATTATAGTAACTTGAATATTAATTGATTATGTTAGTTATATGTTGGAGGTAATTTAGTTCCACGATGTTCCTGTAAGTCGTAGTTGATTTGTATGTTTGGTGTTCTATTTGTTTAAAGATGTATCTATTTCATGTTTTAGTAATGTAAGTACAAGTATTGGAAGATAATTATAAGTTCATATAATAATTGGTGTGTGTAAAGTAACTAGTACAATGTATTGTCAGCTTTCGTTGAAGCAGCTGTGCTTTCACACACAACAGATGGGTTAGTGTCACTGAACATATCAACGTGTGCCTCTGCTTTAATAGCAAAATGATACATATCTTTATTATAGCAAAATTTTAGAATTTTGTATATCAAAATTAAATATATGTCGAGTGTATACTGAGATGAATTTTCATCTAGATTTACTAAGTACTAATATGTATTTAGAATGCTACTAAATTCGTACCACTTGCGGATCTTATGAATTCCAAATTCTTATGACTTCGAACAGATAATAGTATTTTGTAAATAATCCTTTCTTAAGGTTAGGTCTTATAGACTATTTAAATACTCGTATGAATATGATATAATCAAGAAATGTACCTATTTATTGTCAAAATTACGAGGCGTTTTTTTAAACTTGTCAGGCCTTTTTCTTAGATGACGTAGCAATATATTTTATATTATAATGCTTTTCCGATTTACTGCCATTTGGGACAAACACTGTGACCAAATCGTTTGTAGAGTTAATTTTCTTTAGAAAAATTAAGTCCCTTATGCATTTTGCTGAAAAGACTAATAGACTAATCTGTGTTACTACCCACTAATCGCAATGTTTTTCAAGATAAGTGGTTATTTCCAAATGTATTTAGTTGTAAATTAATTTATACACTATCAACGCCAGAATTCAAATGCCTACACTTCAATAATTAAAATATACCGATCATTTACCTAATGACCGACTCATAATTTCAGAGTGAAATAGCGCCATATTATTTGTTGGTGTTTTACGACTCCATTTCTTTAAAACAAAAAGTATTATTTACGTGTCAAATGAAGAATTTTAAAATGGCTACGTAGTAAATACATAACGATTTTACGCAACACAATATCAGCAAATTAAATGATCGAAGAAAAATTAATAGCGTATTGATATTAATATCATTGTCTAATTAGACGCCTTAGCCTGATCTGAAAGACGAAAAATTGTACCACTATTAAAATTATTACAACTAAATTAAATTAAATACCTGTTATTAAAAAAACGCCTCATCGCGAGAGTTGTATGTATACATTTGTATTATATTTATACTATGTATACTGTATAAACATATATCACACTTATACATAATGCAGATTGCAAAGTGTAGCATTATAATAAATAACAATTTATATAACACTGCAGTTTTATACATTGGATTCGATACTATTACCTGTATAAATAATCAAAATGAAATATTGGAATTAACTATGGCGATTGAACCTACAAATTATTATGCATCCTATTGCGCATTTCAAGTCAAGATTGTTATCGTCGCTAATGAGAGTCCTTGGTATTTAAATCAATAACTAGCTTCTGCTTGTGACGTCATCCGCGTTGAAAATTCACCCAATCTACTATCTCAGGTTATTGACCAAACATAAACCAAATTTTATCTTAGTAACGGACTGTTTCGACGATAATTAGGAACAAACATCCATCCGATCATCCACAAATTCTTATTCATATTAATATTTCTACAATCACTTGAATTTTCTTATTTTCACCACACGCCGTGAATATTTTAAAATAACGAAGCACGATTGTTATTACTATTGATACAAAAACCCAATAAACACAAAGAAAAATTCCTTTGATCTTGCTGAACTCCGAGTCAATGGCTGAGTGAAGAAACTTTCATTTCGTTTTGGTTTTTTGACCTGTTATGATGACAGTTCTCTAAGGTCAAAAAGCCTTTTAGAATCCAATACAAAGAACTGCAACGAGAATATAGCAAAATTCGCAAGATCTACTGCTCGTTCTGTGGCACTGTAGGAAGAACTGGTTCGAGTGTAGTCATGTCATCGAAGGAATTTTTCTTTGTCTTTCTATCAATAATAATAATAATAGTTCTTGGTCTTTGTATCAATAATAATAAATATCAAGGTAATAAAAACATCAAGATATTCATTTACAAATAAATGAAACACTATTGGTTGCTGAGACAGCTCTGCTTCGTTACGTTCTGGTAGATGACATCAACGTCAGACTTGTCTTCAATTAAATCACTTAGATATTTCTAGATCCGGGAATGCAGTTCCATGAAAATACGAATTTTAACAATGTAATGCAATTATTTTTCAACCTGACCTCTATGTAGCTTACCAATGCTTTAAGTGAAAATTGTCTTATGAACTTAGTAAACACTTTAATAAAATATTTATATAACTAGTAAATATTAGTTTTTAACATTTTATACGAAATTGTCAATTACTAACATTGGACGAGCTCAGAAATTGTTTGGGAACAGTGACAAAATATTACAATTTTTTTACAAAACATTTCCAAAAGTAACGAAGTTTGCTTTTGTCATTTGAAATGAGGCAAGTATAAAGGAGCCCTCCAAAAAGTATTCTGAATAGTGTGTTCACTGTGTCCAGTGTGTTGTTCGCTTCCATACCACAAACCACCTACCTATAATCGTCCCTTACAGCAGTAAGGGCGCCTACAAATTAAATGCTTGTAGCAGCACTGCAGTGGCGCAACAGCCACGCGTCTCTTCAGTAATTTTTAGTTCACTAATTGTGACTGCAAAAGTGGAACGCGTGTCACAACTGTGGCGCTGCCAAATATTGTATGAAAATTGATAGCGGCGCGGCTGCCACAAAGGTGCTACTGCAGTGCTTCTATAAGCGTCTATTTTAGAGGCGCACTAATAGATGTAAATTATAAATTTAGACGACTAATTACGTCAAGACACACAACATCAAATTCTGAATTGTACGTATCTGAATTGTAATTTACCTACGTAAACCATGTTCTCCGTCAAAATTATAAGTTGCGTCATTACTTGATAAAGGAATCGTAATATAAGTATGGAAAGTACTCATGTCAGTTAAAACACATAGACTGTTGAAAGGTAAGAGAAGCTAGGCGGCAGTTAGGACGAAAATGAGTTATATGTACCTAAGTTGAAAAGGTGGTAAAATGAGTTATAGGTAAGCTAAGTAACAAAATTTGTGAACAATATAGAAAGTCCACCACAACAAAATTTTCATAATTTATAACAGGCTTCTGATTAATATTAATCGTTTAAATGGTAATCACCGCAAGCTCCATTTAAAGAAAAGGGTAATTGACAATGTTTTGTATAATTTAAATGATGTTTAAAAAGGGACATCAAATAATTGAAAATTGTGTAGTATATTCAATTTTAATTTATAAACTTTTAGTTTGTATTACGTTTTAATTGAATCTTGATAACTGTAGGTAATCTTAAGAGATTGTACGCGCGACTTGGGTAAGAACTGTAAATCAAATCTCATGTGACACCTTTATTTTACCGGTTCATTCAATAAATGTTTCTAATTTGCGAAAAAGATTAACTGTATTTAATAACATGTGATAGATCTTCCAATATTATCCACAAACACTACCTAAGCGTAACTTATTCTTCTTATTAATTATCAACCTAGTCGCTTAGCTTCTACTGACCATCAACTGTCTATATGACACTTTTAATTTCTATCGCAGCGAATCTAGACACTCAAATAATGGAATAAAATATTTCCAATGTAAGTAAGAAAACGCAGCTTTGTTTTTAAGTAGAAGTTCGATGTTCTTCGAGAAATATAAAGAGGATAACTTCTAGAATCCTCGAGAGTTGCACAATTTTCGTTCTATTAATTTCTAAGCACAATTTGACAAGTTGTATGGGATAGCTTTAATTAGTTAAAAATTAAGACGTTAAGTGTTAGTAAACCTAATCAAATGTCATCGTTTTTATTCAACGCATTATATTAGTATTAATAGGGTGTTTGACAAGTACCGAAAAATAAATTTTCATTAACAATGAAAATAAACTAAAATTGATGGTCGTAACGGAAAGCAGAATAGAAATTCAATTAAACATAACATAGTACACTGTAACTGTTCAATAAATCAAGAGTTAGACTTTAATGATAAAAGTCCCTAGTGTTGAGATATCAGAAAACGAATTTCAGATTTATTTTCAGCATATACGTTGATAGACGTTTTTTTTGTCAAATACCCTATTTCTTTCTTATGCAAAATGTTACATGACTATCTTGACAGATTATTATAATCCTTTCACAGGCCTAAAACAATCATTTACTGTATTTCATTAACACCTTGAATAGTGAAATAATTCGCAATTAGTACTCGGTTTTCTTTTTTTTGACATTTAAGAATTAGTTACTCATTTTATGTAGTAAATATGTAAAGTACAATGTTAATATATAAGGCGTAGATTGAATGTGAACGCTATTAGTCATTGTATGTACCTACTTAGATAAGAACTGTCCTCTTAACGATAGTACCTATAATAAGAACAAGTATGATAACTACGTACAAACGTGGCAGCGCGGTTTGTATGTGCGCACGCCCGCTACGCGCCATGTAAGGACGCACACATTCGTATAATAATGAAAGGTGCATTAGGGCCAGAGCTATGCAACGCGAGTGCGTACGTACGCGACACGCGGCGTGCGCGCGACACATACAAACCACGCTGCTATGTTTTTACGCAGTTACCATAGTAGTATTTTTTTTATAATATCAAGTGATGGGACGAACCAGACGTGAATCTGATGGTGAGCTTCACGGTTGTTGCAGTGCCACTCAGAGCTTTAAATCGCAAAGATCTTATGGGCACTGTCACTGCGCCCGTCACCCTGAGACATAAGTTCACAAGTCCCATGTCCCTGTAATTTCACCAGTACCCCTATCCTTTAAAACCGGAACGCAGTAATGCTTTTATTTCTACTTGGCGGTAGAAATAGGAAAGGTGGCAGTACTGCACTGGACGAACTCTATCACAAGGAGCTCTAATACTACTAAAATTATTATACATCTTAACACTCAGTGTATAATGCTGCACATATACCAGTTTATGACTATTAAAATATACCTGTGACAATGTACCTGTGTAAGAAATGTAACACTTCTACGTTTACTAGATTACATAACCAAAGATGTTTAATAATTGTTTTTAATTCCTTTTTAAGTACATTTATGCAATTAAAGATCCTAGAGTAATTTTTATTAGTGACTGGCTACGCTGGTAACGAATATATTTAACCAGATTATCTATATACTGTATTTATATCGAATATTAACTATTATCGTACTTTGCTTTGATGACAGCTATATTTGACATTTTTATTGTATCTGGATAAGACGTTCTCAACTTTCAAAACATTTTATGCAGAGTTATTTTTTATATATTAATAATCTAGCAGGGCTATATTACTTATTTTTTTATTTTTGTTCCATGACATTTTACAAAACATTTTCAATTTAATTAATTTATCACTGTTTAGATTGACCTATTTAATTTTTTTTCTGTACGAAAGTAAAATTTGATGAATTATTAAAGGTCATGGGAAAATAAATTTGTTATTTATGATATTCGTAATATATAGTCCTGGAAGGCTGTTAGTATTTTACAAATAACACTATACGTCTATACATTTTTAATTTCATTGATTGGTCGTGATTGATAAAAAGTTACGCACACAACGTAAAGTGCTTAAACATAAAGACAACGCCTTGAAAAAAATACATTATGTCAGTTGTAGAGGCTATGAGGTAACTATAAAAACAACCGATAAAAGCTGTTAACCAAATATTATGTAGACTAATTTTCAAAATGCAAAAATTTAAATTTGCCAAATTCCAACAAACATGAGCTAATGACACTCGAAAACCGGGTAAATATTTACAACTTTTTAATGCATTTCACAAACCATATACTGTGAAGTGATCATTAATTTCAAACCATCAATAGATTTAAAACATTGTAGTCTATTAGAATTGAATATCTGTGAAGTTAGTAATAAATGTTCAATGTTATTGTTACGTTTATTTGAAAATATTCGGTACCGCTTTATTATTAGGTGCTAATTATGGACGTGCTTTTATTTAATATTAGTCATTTTTGTTCAAAAATATTTGAAACGTAGTTTCTAATTTTAATATCTGATTTAACGATTCTCACATAATAATTTCTATCTTTTAATCTCCACTACTTTTAAAAGTTGGATTTTGTTTAGAGAGCAAAACAGTTTAATAAATAATAGATGCCTTTATTCCCCGCCTTACCCTCATCCCATATAATTATGCTCCTTTGCTGTGGACAGGCCTTTTCTACAAAAAGAGTTTATCTTGGGGTCGAAACATAAAACTGTAAATCGGCGCGATGCAAATTTGCAACGCAGATAACTGCGACACGAATTACTGCGATGCGATTTCGTTCGGCAGGGTATCTAATGCCACGGTTCCGGTAACCATCCCTTGGACGATCGTAAACCGTACTGAACGTATTTTTTAAACTAGGTAGCGACATGGATCGCAAAAAGAGTGGTGCACTGCTGCTATTTATAAAAAAAATATAGGGGAAAAAACTCAAAGAAGATTACCATCGCAGAAATGCGCGATACAGAGCAATTGGCAAATTCTTGCGATGCGTTGTGCGAGCTCGTAGATTTCTTCGCGTTGCAGTTTTGTGTTTCGACTGAAATTTATAATCTACGAACTTGAGTGAATGTAGTTGATGCAAAAGTTTACCAATCAATCAACCAATATTACGAAATGCTTAACACTTGTAATCAACCAGCACTTAAAGCATTTCTAATAATCAAACGGTATGATTCGGAATGAAATTTTGCTTGTACTTGGTTACAACATATTGGAAAGTCCAAAGAAAGCGCATCGGCGAAAAGTACCCTGAGGGTTTTGGACCCCACATGTCATCAAACTTCAGCACAGCGTCCATACTAAACGCCTATAACAAAAGGAGAATTCCACGTTAAAAGTTTCCATACCACATATCGGTTTTATGTCCAGTATTACTGTTGTGGATATTAAATGGCCGTTGCTAAGGAGTGGAATTCCCTATCAGCAGACTTATTCCCTGAACGCCATAACTTGGGCCTTTGCAAGGAGAGAGTGAATAGGCATTGTTTGAGTGCATGCTACATCGTCGACTTTATCATCATTTTCCATCAGATGACCTAAAGATCAAATGCGCAATTATTTTTTTATTTAAAAAGAAATACTATATACTACACGTCAATTTAAAATGTAGTTTTATGCTGATAAGTGTTAACCCCATGTAACCAACGCGTATAGTATGGATGCGATAATAAAACGTGCTGGCCTATTGGACCTTATTAGGTCCTATTCGAACTTAATACTCCGATGATCGAATACTTTTGTTTTCTTCATATTTACCTTTACCTTGTTCCTTAGTCAGGTTCTAATTTTACATTTAAAATAAAAAGCGTAGAAATTTTTAATTATACCCTACTATTTGAAATAATACCTACTATCAAGGAATTAGTTAGAATTATTATATATTAAATTAGGATTTCATTCATCATTGTATAATTAATTATAAATTCGTTTGTACAGTTGCACGGAGATTTATTTCACTGTAGTAAAATACAAATATTTTTATCTGAATGCTGTTAGACAATAGTTAAAGATATTTTGCTTAAAAATTGGATTATTATCTCTATCCTGGAATAAATAAATTAATGTAAAATATGCGTTTCTTTACAAACCTTACGATACCTAGCACAAGCAGTTTTTGTCCCTATTACCACCTCAGTCTTAACTAGTTACACTATGTAACACGATTTTTGTTTCTGAGTTTTGAATATAATTTTCTAATTGGCTCTATCATAAAAACATGAAAATCTTTATTTCCCTGCAAAAAACTTGCTTTTGTGGTCAGACTAACGAAAAGTTTAATATTTACAGAAATTTATTACATTAAGGAAAAGGACAAATGCGCAGTTATTTTTAGTAAAAAAAAAAAAGTTTATTCCCAGTCATCACCACTGGCGTTGTTCCCACTGGCAACAAATGGGGGGAAAACACCCATATGTTACCAGGTGATAAAAAAACATGGGATAAAAAAAAATCAGTTGTTGCCAGTGGTGATATCCACTGGCGACAAATGGGAAAAAAAACCCCTTATGTTAGCAGGTAGTTACAAATGGGATAAAAATATCTGTTGTTGCCACAGGCGACAAATGCAATTTAAAATATCCCAGTTGTTACCAGGGGTAATAAATGGAATAAAAAATCCCAATTAATGTTTGTTTGTTAACGCCATCAAAAGGAAATAAAAATAAAATTCGAGTTTAATTATATAAATACAGATCTTATTAATAAATTGAGTCTTAAACATCAGTGATATTTTTTTAATAACGCACACACTCAACATAGCCCCGCACTAGGGAAACCCTGTGTCGCGGGTGCCATGGACACACAACCACAAATTACACCCAAACTCACGAGAGAAATAAATGTAAGCCATACAAACATTTCTCCCGGCCCGGGAATCGAACCTGGGACCTCTGCGTGGCAGTCCGGCATGGTAACTGTTCGGCCACGGAAGTTAAATAAATAATAAAAAATAAGATAGATATATATATAATAAGGTATGCAAGAAGACGTCGGTTCTCGGAAGGATTTTTTTCTGAGTGTTCGGTCTTTGTATTAATAATTATAACAAACTAGTGGAGTAATTTCACAAAAAATAATTGAATATCAATTCAATAAAAATTTAATTAATACAGTGAATAGCGACATCTCTCGCCAGGACTGGTAGCTGTAAAGGTACTAACTGGGTGATAAATCTTTCATAGATTTCTCATAGCTGGCGTTACGACTAAAAAGTCGTTGAAAAACCAAATACAAAGACACGACGCAAGCACATAGAGAAATTCGTGAGGTCCGTTGGTTCGTTCCGTGGCTTAGTTGGTATAGCGTCTGGCACGGTATGCAAGAAGACGTCGGTTCGAATCCGACCGGATCGAAGGAATTTTTTCTGAGTGTTCGGTCTTTGTATTAATAATTAAGATATTGTATATTTTTATCATGAAACTCGATAATGACTCGATGAATAATCGTACGGGTGTGACGTCATTTCGGTTCGGTTTCGAATACGACAGTTTGACGTTGGATTCAGGTGTTGTGAATAAAAATAAAACAATCGGTCGACAACTGAGTTATCGTATTGTTCCGAACCGACCCCCACAAATAGAACCTCTTTTAACAATTTGTTACATAGTGTATACACAGGTAGTTACTCCAAAATATTACAGTATAATATGATGAGTAAAAATTAACAGTTCTACAAAAATGCAATAGCAGAAGGAAAAATAATTAGCCAACGCATCAATCCTATTAATTTTATTGACAAAACTTCATGTGTGACTAGATAACATACCGATAATAATGATACTTATTTCTAAACTATGTAATTATATTCTAGAATAATAATCTTACGTAAAATGATGTTTTCTTCATATTGAAACTACTACATAGATCCTAAAATATTAGGGACATTATGGATATGTCTATTAAACAGTTTTGCTTTGGAAAATATTAAAATGTTTACATTTTTTTTTTAATTTTTAGAATTCTTTCTACGAATTGTAATACGAGTATTCCTTAAAAATTCTTTTCATTAATATACACCAAGGGATAATGAACAGTTAATTATTTTAGTACCTAATGAAATACATATATTATACATATTTGTTTTCTACGTTTTACACGTATATCTAAATCGAAATAAATACTAATTCAACCTTAGGGGTCACGGAGAATTGTAGCCTAAATAAAATTCAAAAGCTTTTGGTAACTTCACTCAACTGCAAGTAAGTTTATCTAATGGTTACAAAATATATTATAAACAGTTTAGGGAAGTGCCCCAGAGTGAATTCCTTTGCTCTGGTACTCATAGTACAGGGAATTCCTTAGTTTGAGACCAGGCAATTGGTGTGATTGTCTGGCACATATTATTATTGTTATATTTTTAATACGTAAATAATATTTTTATCAGCCATTAAAAACATACACAGTGTTTTAAGAGTATAATCGAAAAGCAAGTGAATTTACTTATAAAAAAAACAACCGAATTGCAGGAGTCAGTATGTATGGGTATGTCGTTATCCATTTTCTTAGAAAGGACACATGAAGTCAGCACTTTCCAAATTTTCCATGGGGAGGGGAGCGAAGGCCAGGGTGACAGAGTTGTAGTATTTTCCGCTGGACACAAGACGCACCACTGAATCTTCACAGGCTATTTTTACCGCCTGATGTCCTGGAAATAGAAACATGAGATTAATAATTATTAACACAAAGATTGAACGCTAAGAAAAAATTCCTTCGATCCGGCTGGATTCGAACCTTAACATTTTCACAAGGTCGAACGGAATCAACGTCTTCCAGCAAGCCGTGCCAACTAAGCCACGGAACGAACTAGCGGACCTTACGTATTTGTCTATGTGATCTGCAACAACCTTTTTGTTTTTGATTTTAACAACTTTTTTTAAAATCCGCGTTGTTACTTTTTTTTATAATAACGAAGTGAAGGAAGTGAGGGACGAACAAGCTGTGCGCCTGATGCCTGATGGTGCGCCGGATAGATGTTCCGGGTGCGAACCGGAACGCAACAATGCTCACACTACTGCTTGGCGGCAAGAATAGGTAAGTACTTCCCTAGACGAACTCTTTCACAAGGAGCTCTGCTGCTAACGTTCAACGTTCAACGTCCATAGAGTTAACATACTTGTCTTATCGTGTGTCGTAAACTATGGTAGAACTGATTTCCTTTCTACGAGCGCACACTCTGACTTCTGCAAGCCGACACTATGTTATAGTAAATTATTCATAACAATGGAAGTAAGTAATACTAAGTTTAAATAACATCACAATGTTAAATTATTTTTGTGGAATCCGTCCACTAGTTTACGAAGACTGCTCTCAATTCGAAAAAAAATGCTGCCCCATGAATTGCCGTCGTCTGGCCATTTTAGTAGTGCCCCTCAGATCTTTGCAATTTAAAGCTCTGAGTGGCACTGCAACTGTTATGGACAGGCGTGTAGCTTATCACCAAGCGCACGACTTGTTCGTCCCGTCACTTGATGTCATAAAAAAGTGTCAATTCACATTTTGAAATAATAATAACGTTTTCTCCCTGTATTACGAGTACAAACACTACCAGAGCGCTAGCTAGAATATTCGAAACTAATTTAAAAACGGTCGTTTCTCAAATCGGTCCACCTCATCGAGCGCCCATAGAACAAACAGTTGATCCGCGCGGCGAGATCGTCAATTCACAAAAAATCACAAACTGATTAAAACAACGAAATATTCCACGCTGTATTCAGTCATTATTGTGAGCGAAATCTTAATGTATACGTGACGAGCATCAGAAGAATTTCAATTTAATAAAAAAATTTAACAGGTTGCAATTTATTGATATAATTGTTTAAACTTTATTACAATACAAATGGTAGACTTAATGCCAGTTTTAAATTTCTCTACCAGTCAATCATTGAGTCAACAAAAAAAAAATGTTGGTGCTTAAACAAAAAGAACAATATACTAGAAGCTAATCGATAATTTGTACGGTATAAAATAAATAACATAATAGAAACATACTTATTATACACAGATGATAAACTTTGCAATAATTAGATTAACTTCTGTTGCCTTCCTTATGCACATATTTTTTTCTTACGAACGACTGCGTTATGACATTTGGGGAACATATTTTATAATACTATAATGTAATTTTATATAATTCAAAGAACATAAAAGAGTTATTTGCGTTTATTGTTTTCTATACAAAAACTGTATTGTGTATTTTTATTCAAATAGCAGAGTGTTAAGCTTTTCATTTCTTTTGTTAAGTATTTTAATTAAACTACTTAGGTACTAATGGCTTCTTTTTGTACTAAAGCTTTTCATTGGATTGCTGGTTTAAATTCTTACACATAAAGTTTTAGTATTAATATGTATCGATGGATATTTTTTCAGTGAAAAAAAAAAGAATACGCGATTTAGACCAGAAAAAATAGTTTCGTTTCCTATGTGGAATAATCGCGAAAACCTAAGAACTCGATAAGATTGTAATGTCATCGCATTTCCACAATATACCAAATTTAAAATCAAAGATAAATGGATGTAAAACAAATTGTATGTACATTTTATGTCTGAGATCGCTGCACTAGGAAAAAGTAAATGATCTTTAAACAGCTGAATGTTCATCAAACAGTAACAACCTTACCGATTATATGGATACCTCTAATAAACCCTAAGCCATCGTAATGTTTTGGTCATTTTCTATTTCTAATGTAAACAGCCTTATTTAATTTACTAATATTATGCCCCCAGAATATTTTGACAAAAAATTAAGAAACAAAAAACCAAATTCGAAAAAAACAAAAAAGATTTTGTAAAAAATAAACAAAAAACAAAATAAAAACAGAATGAAACTCTTTTTCCGGATTTAAATCGCGTATATTTGTTTTACAAACAAACCAACGTTCCGGGCCCATTACAGGTCCCATGGTAAGGTTGACATGTGACCTGTAAAGGGCCCGAAACGTTTGTTTGTTTGAAAAAACCAATATACGTGATTTAAATCCAGAAAAATAATTTCATTTCCTATGTATAACAATCGCGAAAACCCTAAGAACTCGAAAAACAGAATGACCAAAAAATTAAGTTGGCGTAGTGTTTATTGGAGGTATCGATATTATTATCCTTCAAATAAAAGATCATTATTAAGACCAGTACAGCCGTTTAGGAGCTGTAATACCAGAGACAGGCACATAGATACATATATACAAAGTCTTCATATTTATAACTCCCTCCTTTTTGCGTCGGGAGCTAAAAATAGAATGAACTCGCCGATTGATTGTCTACTGTTTTAAGGAAACATTAATTGAATGGGAACAAATAAACAGATGTATTTAATGCAGAATAGCATTTTTCTTAGCCTGGCTATTGTTCGGTTTTTGGTTTTTAATTTCGCAGCGAAACTTTTAATATTGCTAATAAGCCTCGTGGACGACAAAGCTGCTACATAATGACAAGTTACGAGTTATTGTTATTACAAAACATATCCATTGGGTTATAATTATAAAAATAAGAAATACAGTATATATGTTTTCCTGAATATGTTTAGGAAGTCAACTTTTATATATTACAGAGTTATATAAAAAATAACTGAACCAACTTTAAGGAAACGTCTATTTTTCGCTACATCCATTTTTATTAATAGAGTCTGCGACATTTAATCTATCAGTACATTCTGTCTAGTAACTGGAAAATAAAATTTAAGAAAAATTATATTTTCGAACAAGGCTTTCAGTATTTCCACATTACTTTTGTTTTTTATTACTAATTTCCTTATTTCTTCTTTTATACAAATAAGATATTCAGCTTCCTCTTTTTCTAACAATTAAATTTGTTTAAAGGCTAATTAGAATGCTTCGAACAGTCAATAAAGGGGCAGATTTTAAGTCATTATCATCATCGGCCTATCGCAGTCCATATGATGAATGCGCTTTTTCACCCGGTCCTCAGTATGTCTCATCCATTCTACTGCCTTTCGCAGATCCTCACTCCATCTGGCCAGAGAGCGTCCTACACTAAATTTGCCGAACCGTGGTCTCCACTCAAGAACTCATTGCGATTATCGGTTCTTCTACAGATATGGCCAGATATTTTCATAATCAAATAATAAATACATAAAAAAATTGATAAAACAAAAAGAAGTAGTAAAAATGTGAGCAAAATCGCAGGAGACCCATGTTTAGCATTGATACATATAGAGTTACAGTACAGCCCGGGAGAGCCCATCGCTATACCGTTGATTTGTCGGTAAAATTCATTATTCCACAATAGATAAAAAGAGCAAAAGAAGTCCGTTATCTACCCAGGATGCTGCGAGAGGCAATTGAAATTAAAAAAAATCCTAATTTCAACAGTGAAGATGGTTTCTCCGAACCACCAGTTTGGGATCCAGTATTTCCTGTGATGAAAAATCCCAAACAGACATAAGACTGCAGTAATAATTAATATGTGTTAACTTAACTAATTTCCATTGTTAATTAATAATAAATTTAACTTAATAAAAAAATATATTGTTACAATAAAATAATTTATAAAACAATGTAGTGTAAAATGGAATATTTCTTTGTAAAATTAAATACGCGATTTAAATCCGGAAACATAGTATCATTTCCTATTGATACATATTGTCACATTGACGAATGAACGTAACCTTAAAGTTTTGATAAAAAAGTTACTTACACATTTCTATTAAGAATCTCATGTAGTTTTCGTCGATATATGGGTTAATACAATAAACTCGAACCATGATTATGATGCAGGAAATGAATAGCTATAGGTGAATATTGAAGATCAGCAATGCTGAGTCTTTACCCTTTTTGTAGACAAAAAGGATGAAGACTCAGCATTGCTGATTTACTGTTTTATTGTTTAATGATTCGCTTATATTATGGTTTATGTGTTATGTGAATTAAAAAAATGTCTTTTTATTTTTATCATTTTATTTTATTTTTATTTCACGTTCAAGTATATATAAATTGTTCAAAATTATTTGAACTTTATTCATTTCACTTCATGTATAAGACGACAACAAAAAGAAAAACTTCATGCTATCATTCACTGACTCACTCTACGATATTCGTGTCACTCATTCAAACAAACACGTCATGATTTACATTTAGATGAATTGGCCGTTTAGGAAAAACTTATTGCAGATTATATAATTATAATGTTATATTATAATATTATATACAATATTATAATTATATGCCGCCAAGCAGTAATGTGAGCATTATTGCGTTCCAGTGTAGAAGGGTAAGGGTGCTGCTGAAATTACAGGTACATGGGACTTGTTAACTTGTGTCAGGCTGACAGGCGCAGTGGCAGTGCCCCTAAGATCTTTGCCATTCAAAGCTCTCAGTGGCACTGTAACTGTTATGAACAGACGTGTCGATTAATAAAAGATTAAAAAAGTACTTTTTTATAAAATATAAGTGCCATCCCACCACATCTCACCACAAAGTGACGATTAGGTCAACGATGGAGCATGCACACCTAAGTAATGCCTATTCATTCTCGCCTTGAAAAGACCCAAGTTATTATAACGTTCAAGGAACAAGTCTGCAGGCAGGGAATTCCACTCCATAGCCGTTCGTCATATAAATGTGGAAGCGTAACGCTTCGTGGGAATCTTTGGAATATCCACAACATAGGGCTGGAACCCAAGCCTATGCCTAGTCTCCCGGTGATGGAAAGGGGAAGGCGGAATTAAATCGTGTAATTCCATCGCACACTCTCCGTGATATATCCTGTAAAATACCGATAAGCAGGCAAATTTACGGCGGTGTTCAAGTCTTCGAATATCCTCCAGTACTATACTACACCAGGAAAGAGCGCAGAGAGCTGTTCTTAAAGTGATCAACTTTTGTCCTTTCCATTACCCAACCCACAAATTACTAAACGAGTGCGATGTTCTATCTGTTCGGCAACTGTTTATCCTGCAAATAATTTTGAAAAAGCACTCAATTACTCCATATGATTACATGACTGTAACTAAGCAAAGACACGATCCCTTTTCATCTCGTACACAACTCCGCACAGCACACTCACATAGATTCTTCTGCTTCCTTGGCACATTCCTTTATTTTAAAATAAATTCTACTTTGCATTATTTTCATATGAATAAAACTGAATGTAAAAAGATCGTCAAATTTTGGCTTAAGAGTAAAACCTACAATGATACCGAGGACTTGTTGGAAGTTATTTCATAATTTATATTTATATAATAAGTAATGTTTAACTACTTATCTTTTATAAATTGTAACTACTTATCTTTTATTTGTTACATTTATAAAATCTTTATCTTATTTTTAAAGCTTTGTTAATAAAAATGCACTATTATGCTTAAAATACAGGTACACATGTACTTAGTTTAGGCATCGCAATTGCACTATTAGGCACTAAGATTAAAATGTTTAATTTTACCATGATTATCTTATATAATTTAATTTTTTTTCTTTTTTTTTTGTTTATTACTGTTTATTTTAATATTTTATCTTCATTACATTGTTTTCATTATAATTGTATTAGATTAAGTCATATTGAAATAAATTTATCTTATCTTATCTTATCTTATACTAATGTTCATAGTTTTATTGGTTCTCCATACAAACTTTAACGTCCTTTTTGTGACAAAAAATGGCCTATGTCCTACTTTTTTTTATATATCAAGTGACGGACCGAACAAGTCGTGCGCCTTATAGTAAGCTACATGCCCGTCCATAATAACCTTTAAATCGTAACGATCTGAGAGACACTGCCACGGCGCTTGTCACCCTGAGACATAAGTTGACAAGCCCCAATGTAGGTACCTGTGGTTTCACCAGCACCCTTACCCTTCAAAACCGCAACACACTAATGCTGACATTGCTGCTTCATCAAAATCGGTGCAGTTCAAAGTTAGCGATTTAGGCGTCAAACGTAACAGACAGATAGAGTAACTTTCGCCTAAATAATATTAGTTTTGGATAAAGTGCCAAACAAGCACACCATTTATAAGGTCTCAAAGTAGGAAATTGTCTGTACTATGGTACAGTTGGTATAGTATTATCCACTTAAGTATCCACTATTTCTATAGCACTTAGTACAAATAGTGGATACCAAAGTGAGGACAACGATTGTACCATAGCAACGGAGCAACATTTCTGAGCATGACCCAGAACAGAAGCAATTTAGAAAAGTTAATTTCCCAAGTTGTTCCTACCGGGAATCGAACCCGGCGGATAGTTGTATCGGTTATGTCAATAAATAAATAAAAAAGTGACATTCATAAATCACATCTTGATTTTCTTACGCGCTGACGATCACCATTATAGATCATGTCTTAAAAAATCCGTGTCTGACAGCGACTTGCTTAGTACGAAAATACAAGATGCAATACTTTTTATATAACATATTTTTGACAAATAAAAGCTTTATGAAAGTACTATTGAGTATGAGAAATTCAATTTTACCTTTACTTTTAGGCCCGGCGCCCATTAGCGAGATGGTATGGCAAGAGATCATTCGGCATTCCTACATGCAAGCGCACACGGACGGCATTATGCCGCTGTATCCTTAGGAAAGCCAAAGTATATCATCATGACATAGTGCTCGCGCTTAGCCTCTCTTCAAATGAGCAGTATATTTACAAAATGGTAGTCATACTAAAGAAGAAAAAGAACTACATTCTAAAAAGTGAAGATTTTGGATGAATAACTTTCGGAAGACTGCATAGCAAAGCATCCCGAAGGCACTACAGAAGCTGCCAGCTCGGTATCCTTAAGCCTACCGCAGCTTTGTTTTCGTAGATAGTCGTAATAGTCGTGCCATTATAATCGGAATTTAAACAACTTTAATGGCATAACATTGAGGTTATTACAATTCGTCACCTAAAATTCCCTGCCGAAACGTTCCGACTGTGGGCGCCGGGCTTTAGTCTCCCGCAACAAGTAATTACATTAACGCCGGACAGACCTAATATTTTATAGTCCCGACGCAAGCCACATATAAATGAATCGTTCAGATAAGGTTCTGTTGACTCAATTTAGACATAGACAAAGCCACAACGATGTCATTAAGGTCTAATGCCTATTGAACCGGAGCGAATAATAGCAGTGTTTCATC
Organism: Hyposmocoma kahamanoa; assembly: GCF_003589595.1. Lineage (NCBI taxonomy): Eukaryota > Metazoa > Arthropoda > Insecta > Lepidoptera > Cosmopterigidae > Hyposmocoma > Hyposmocoma kahamanoa. Next base: position 9,696,730 of record NW_020653854.1, on the reverse strand, counting down.
AACCAAAATTTTTTCTTACTTTGACGACTCCGCGTCTCAGTTGTCAAAATAACTAAACACTTGTCTGATTAATCGGAATATAAACTTATTGTCATCTGCAATGTACGTATAATCTATCTATCAGTATCTATACAATATCGCGGTAGCTATTCTATGCAATGACAAAAACCGTCAGTCAATGTGTAAAATAAACTCTATTATAAACTTGGTCTAGGTATTCTTTACAATGTCGAACGGGAATGTTCAAGAATTTGTTAAATGCAGGGGTGCACAAAGCATTGTGAAATGAAGAAGTGCTTGTGTGTTAAGAAGAATATTTTATGCATGCCCAAGTGTCACAATAGTTCATCTTGTAAGAATAAGTATATTACTTTTAAAATATTTACACCTATTTTTTCGAACAAAATTTTATATTATACTTAGTAACAACGAAAGACACACTAAGTATGTACGCTACACAAATCGAACTTAACATTCGGTTTAATGCATTAAGCAAAACTGTTAAGTTTTGCCATTATATTATATAACTATTAAGTGATTGTCTGATATTATCTGATGTTCTTTGACTTACTACAAAAATATTACCTCAACTTTAAAGGGACGAAACACTCATTAAACTTTTACGAACATTCGTTTTTCTTTGTTTATTTGAAGTACAGAATCGAATGTTTAGCTTTTGTTCAAAAAACGGTATCCATAATATACTCCCGGACATACAATTCGAGCCACCTCACATTTTCAATATTAAATGCTTAGCTTAAACAATGCATTATTGCTGAAAAATGCTATTATGCAACTTTGAAACTGGTATACGAAACGTCATTTCTTGAAGTCTTTATTGAAAATTTGAATTTAAAATATCGGAGAAAACTTTTTCTACGAAGCTAACTATATTTTTATATAAAATTTTATTAGGATAAAAATGCAAGGTGGTGCGAATTATGTGTCCGGGAGTGTATTTTTTTGTTTTATGTTTTCGACCCAGCTCGGGAACGCAAACAAATCTCGTTCTGGCATTCGCCGGTCGCTGTCGCATATATGTCGCTGTTTTCATATACTAACCTAACCTAAACCGACATGAGGGGGTCGAACCAGCTCAGAAACGCAAACAGAATGGGCTAATTTGATTTTTTTTGTCTATAATTTATTACTTTGCAAAAATCTGTAGCTGGCATTTTATACAATACCTAGACTTTACATACAATGTCTAGGTAATGTGCATAACAATTTAGCAATATTAACTATTTTATACATTGCCTAAAGAAGCCCGATATTGTAAAGAATTACTGGTATTCTACACAAGTCTTGAATTTTATATTTTACCGTTAACATACACATTCCCGGACACAATTCGGGTCGTTTGATTGATCAAAAACTATTTAAGCAATTTTGAAATTGGTTGACATAAACAATATTTGTTTATTGAATAATCATGATTCTTTATTACCATGATTTTTCATGGTAATAAAGAATCATGATTCTTCCAAGTCCTTTAGCCTCGGCATGGCAACAGACACTGGTTGGAATCC
>NW_020653854.1:9534119-9695101 GCF_003589595.1 Hyposmocoma kahamanoa | reverse complement strand
TATATATATATATGTATAATGCTTTTGTAGCTGTAGTTCAGAATAGGGTGGTTTGAGTTATATTAGACATAACTGGTTGATGACTTTATCATCTCAGTCAAAACGTTGATTTTGTTTAAAAAGCAAATACACGCGATTTTAGATCTGGAAAATATAGTTCCTTTTCATAGCTTATTTAAACATTAATTACTATGGAGTTTATGATTTGTGCTATGTTTATTCCCGGCTAGGTATTGTTTGCTTTTAGGTCAATATGTATATGCGACCCAAAAACTAACTCCTTTGTTAATATTTTTTCAGATACCCTTGTCACAGATGGGATCCTTGGCTAACGATGACTTATGGGGTCTTGTTCTAATAGTAACTTTTTTTCATGATACCTTGTGACGGGACGAACAAGTTGTGGGTCTGGTGGTAAGCGACACGCCAGGTTATTACCGTTGCAGTGCCACTCAGAGCTTTAAATCATAAAGATTTTAGGGGAGCTGCCACCCCGCCCGTCACCCTGAGACATGAGTTGACTAGTCCCATGTGCCTGTAATTTCATCAACACCCTTACCCTTCTAAATCGGGACGCTGCAATGCTCACATTACGGCTTGGCGGCAGAAATAGGTAAGGTGGCAGCACTTTCCTGGACGAACTCTTTCACAAGGAGCTCTGCGGCTACTAAAAACTACTGTCGTTTGTACTACTGTGATTTGATCGAGTTACTTGACACTTGTTTGGCATTAATTGTCTCGGACGAATGTCGGAAAGCGAGTAGACCCCTAGCCACTAGCGTGAAGTTAGAACCTTTTTCAAATAGTCTGTTAAGGTTTCTAAACTACATTTTTTGTGTTATTTTTGTTTTTGTTTTGGATAATTTACAAATCGCTGTGAAATCAAACAAGGATACTTTAATCTCAGATTACTAAATTGTACGCTAAACTCAGATTACTAAATTGTAATCTGAGCTGCTAAAATGCTTGTTAAGAACCAATTAAAATTTAAAAAATCTCATTAGCGTAAAAGAGATACGTATAGTGGAAAGTATATACTATCCTTGGTGTAATAAAGTCACATCGCGCCACGGCTTAAAAATTGTAGGAATTAAATTAGTGGATAATATAATTTCACATCAATTTGTTTCATATATTTCGTACTAGTTTTTTATGTGATGCACTTTTGATATGTGATCGCATGTGACTTTATTATACCAAGAGTAACGATATATAGATCAATGATTATGGTAATTATTAAGATTACCTTCAGTAGAGTCAAGCCCGCACATGTTCTCATAGACAAACATTTTGGTGTGGTCCAAGCCGCTAGCGCCGCCGATGTCCACGTAGTCAGATAGTCCCCTCTTCTTGCACTATATAAAGAATAATTGATAGGTTTAGAATAATTATCCTTTTTCCTAATGTTTCAACATTACACATATTTGCATTGTTCGCTATAAGAACGAATGGTACTAAGTAGTACTTTGCGAAATAATAATACACATATTATAAACTCAAAAGCACACACATTAAGTTTGGCACAGAACGACGGATCATTCTGAGCATAAGTATTCATAAGCGGCATAGAGTTGAGTTTATCTTAAGTTAGTTAAATCTTAAGTATCAAACTTGACATGCTCTTGACAGTACAAATTCATTTATTATTATCGTATCTTTTTTTATACTTGACAGGCAGATGACTCCATTCCACCTGATGTAAAATGGAAAATGAAATTCAAACGTGAAGATATCTAGTGTAGTGTTATGATACAATCACTGCCCTAGCCACTTCCACACTGCATGCCTAGAAGATGCCTCTTCATTAGAAATTTCTTCGTTTGAAGGACCCCATATCGTATGACGAAGGGAATACGTGACATGGAAAGGAGTTCCATTTCCATGGAGGATTCAATATCGTAAATAACTGGCTCCAGCAGCATTTATTAACACTAAACACAGATAAAACTAATTTCATGCGTTGTATATGCGAAAACCAAAGTCTGTTATAACTAACACACAACTTTATGCTCACCATTGTAAGGAGACTACTAACAACCTGTGCAAGTGTCCAGACATTGCTATTACTAACAAGGTAAAGTATTTAGGTGTTATAATAGATGATAACCTCACTTTTAAGCACCATATCGAAGCACTAAACGGTCGAATCCGTAAGCTAATGTATGTGTTTAAAAAACTATGCGCTTTTACTGATTTTAAAATAATCAGGCAAGTTTATTATGCCATATGTCAATCAATTATTACATGTTGGGGTGGTATTGCTAAAACTTCATAACTAACCATTGAGAGAGCCCAGCGAGCGGTTCTAAAGGTTTCTACCTTCCGCCCTTTCCTTTACCCCACTAACGTCTGTATAAGTCGTGTAAGGTACTAACTGTAAGGCAATTATTTATTAAGTCCACAGTTCTCAAACAGCACATTGCACTCCCATATAGTAATGAAAACACTAACAAAAGACGGAAAGATATTGTCTGCCCCAAAATTGTATCATCAAAACATGTGTTTATTTCCAGATTTTTTGTGTTTCTTGGTCCAATTTTCTATAATATATTAAAAGCCACTTAACTGTTTAATAACACAATTAACTGGCCATATATCATTTTTGTTACATAAAGGTTAAGAAAATTCTCCAAGAATTCCTTCAAAATATGTCCTACGACGATACAGAGAATTTATTAATTATCCCAAAATAAATGTTGTCTAATTTAAGAGTAATAGGTATATGATTTGAATTTCATAGTTTAATTATTATTATTGTTTTGTTTATATTTCAATATTTTTTTGTTTATAATTTGATCATCATATATTCACCTGTATAATTATTATTTTTTACCTGAAATACAGGATTCTCCTAGTTAAGGTATATGTGTTATATTTTACATTTATTCGCATAATCATTATTCTTTTTTTATTATGAAAACTAACACGGTTATCACACATTATAATATAAAAGTAAAGGGACTTACTCGCGTAGTATTTTAGTCGGAAGCGGTCCGACTAGTTTCAACCATAATCGTAGGTCTTCTTCAGGGGTTGAGTGCAACGTTCGCGACCGCGTCACGTCTAGCAGTGCGATTATTGTCAATACTAGTCAGACCGCTTATATATATCGCTTATAGATATCTTTTTCACAACGTTTTTTATAGATCATGGCATACCATGATCTATAAAAAACATTGTGAAAGTCATACGACGTAAAGACGACTACTAGGTATATCTATTTTCATGAAAAAAACAACAAATACTATTATTCTTCTTAGCATACGTTTTCATAAATGTACTGCGAAGGCAATGTAACAATGTAAATTTCTTTAGACTTATCAGAGACAATAATGCCTCCGTGGCCGAACGGCTGCCATTTGGGACTGCCACGCAGAGGTCCCAGGTTCGATTCCCGGGCCGGGAGAAATATTTATATGGCCTACATTTATTTATCTCGTGAGTTTGGGTATAATTTGTGGTTGTCTATGTGTGTGTCCATGGCACCCGTGACACAGGGTTTCCCTGGTGCGGGGCTATGTTGAGTGTGTGCGTTATTAAGGTGTGGGCTCTGTGTGCAAATTGTCACAATAGCAGGACAAAGATTTTATTAATTTCAGCCACATTTCTAGTAAGCAAATACCATCTATCATATATTCTTAATCATTATTTATCAGTTTATAGGAGAATTCGTATAAACAGCAGCGTATGCTGCTGAATATATGTAAGCCTCCCCCAGAGCACACCAACTCTTTCGCTCGGGCAAAAGATCGGTCTTGTGCCGCCTTCATCTAACCAGTGCTGGCCACAGTCGTCAGTTCATCGTGCCACAGTGCATTCTGCACTACGTTTACTTTGACATGGTCGCCAATTCAGACTGATCCATTGGCCATCAGCCCTTCTGCAGGCACGACCGTCCCACTGAGTTTTCAGTTTACTATATCAACAGCGCATATAGGGGTATATACAGCGAGCTACATCGATTATTTTAGCTCTTTGATATGTGAGCCCTATTACAAATTCGGTCCATCAGCGAAATCCCAAGTACATCACGCTTTATTGCTCAAATGTTTGTATGTTTTTATTTCATGTGAAATAAAAACAAAGCAAAAAAAGACCACACATAATGTTACGAAGTGGTTTTTCAAATTCGCTTTTTGAACTAAGATTAGTAACAGAAAAAAATGTAAATATTAATAGTTTACCATTCCACTCATGTTATTTATAATTTGATGTTTATATTATTAGAAAACAAAATCAGGTATATTTAGGAACTCTGATGTCAATTTAGATATCTTTTTCACAGATAAACGAACCGGATATATAGTTAAATAATAGCACTCAGATTCCTTGCATTTTATATTAAACCGATAAGTGAATAAAAATTAATTTATGTCTTTCAACGAAAGCTTAAATTGGATAAGATCGTTTCAACTTAAGGAAGCCTTTCAGGATAAAAGACTACGCACTTTACGGTTACTGTGTACACATACTTAACGTGAGCTATTATATTTGGATTATCTTGTTGTATATGTACAATATTCATGGGACTTAAGGGACAGGATTAGAGGTAACTAACGAAAACGCTTTTGGTACGTTCTAATCATGACGGAATTTTCTATGGCCCGAGACATATCATGTGAAATTTCTTCCTTAGATCGCTTATTTTTATATCTACACCTTTATTTACATCATTAACCATCTACCCATTGAAACTGGCGACACATAAGGAATTATTTGTTTACGAAAACATGACCTTTGAAGTTTCAAAACCTCAGTCCCCTGGTATGTCGCAACTCCGAAATGGAATAGAAAAACTCGTATAAAAGCTGAATTACTAAGCTTCAATTAATAGTTGTCTTACTATTTCAAAGTCAAGAAATGAACCATTATATACAAGGGAAGTACATTCAGCCTATTGCTTATTTTACACCCAAACTCATTTAAATACTTTTGTCGCTGTGTCGGGCGTACGGCAAATAAAATCCAGAAGACTTGTATGTAGATACTGGAGGTTTATTGCTGTAGCAGCACCTTAAAAGGTACAGTGAGATGGTCTACGGCTACGAAGCTACGAAACTGTTCCACAAGTGGACGCAGGTAACGTAGAGAGTTGGTGGCTACGAAACTGTCCCACAAGTGGAAGCAGGTAACGCAGAGGGGTTACGACTATGCGCGCAGCTACAACGGATGCTACGGAAATTGTCCCACAAGTGGAAGCAAATTACATAGAAACAAGTTATCACGTCCCAAAGGAGTCCCAGAAGTGGAAGCTAATTCGGAAGCGAGGTAAGAAAGCGGCTGAGCACCCTAGCACAGTACCCATATTCAAAATTCCATGTCCGATGTCATTATTTGCAGTGAACACTTTGATAGAGCGTTTTAACTCGATCCCAACGCCATCTAGCGGTGTCAGTCCGAACTAAATAGGTGGTCGTTGGCACTCATTATAATGGTTTGGTTCGTTGTGTTATAGCTGCAATTTGATATTTTATTATTTAGTCCCCTGGAAAAATGTGACTCCAAAATTATCACAAATAGTACTTATTATTTTCTTGTAATTTTGCTATTTCGTAGCACGTACGTAGCACTTGAAGTTTGCATCAAGCCGCAGATGATAACATAGCACGCATTTAGTTTTCGTTGAAAGGTAATAAATTGTGTCGCGAGTGTTTTCATCAATAACCAACCTCGGATAGTCGGTATTTTTTGTATAGACGCAATAGTCATTTACCCCTATTGTGCCTAAGCCTATTGATAGTAGATAAAGTGGTGGATTGAAAAGATCTAACAAATTCACAGTTAAAATATCAGTCTCCTGTATATCAGTGCCTTGTTCACGTTCGTGGTAAGTGACTGAAAACCAGATACAGGCTAATAATGCATTTTGCAAGCTTTAAGCATCAAGATTTTATGACAATATGATCCCGGTCAGACTGACTAGAAAGTATTTTATAATTAATAAGTTGTCGTTTTAATTAAGTACTTTTGTTACATTGACAGTAATATTACTAAAGTGATTTATTATGACTGAAAAATTAATGCACATTTTGCGTGTTTTTTTGCTTAGCTAAAACTAAAAAATAAACTATTTTTTTGTGAGTTGTTTCATTTTATATACGTTTGTTGTCTATTTGATCAGTCCCTGGCCATTTTTTTTCAAATCATCATAATTCGTATATTTTTGTTTTACTGTGCCTCTTAACAATACATCACGAACATGTTTACAAACATCCAATGCTAATTTACGAATTAAAATAGGGAAAAAAATGATAAGCCAGAATTTTGTTAAAATACTTCCATCATTCAAAATAAACCTTATTTATAAAATAAAGCAAATATATCAAGGTCACACGGAGATTCATATAGGAAGTTTATTCTCCATAAACTAAACGAAGTAAGGTAATTATTTCAATGTTGCTCGGAAATGTTGGCAGTATTGTGTTATTAGAAAGAAGCGTGAGGCGCGAATGTCCCATTATTATCGTGTTTCTAGCTAAACTAAGCTAGTGTGTTGGCTAACAACACACATTAAGAAAAAAATAATTAAAATGATTTCGTGCTGTTTTACATATTCCATTGTTTTTCTTTATTATTTCGAAAATTCTTTTCAATATTCAAAATATAAGTAAAACAAAAACATTTTTTTTATTCGTTCGCTGTGCTGAGACCACCACCTTGCCATCTTATTCCTATATCCTATTTCTGCCGCCAAGCAGTAATATGAGTATTGCTGCGTTCCGGTTTAGAAGGGTAAGGATGCTGGTGAAATTACAGGCACATGAGACTTGTCAACTTATGTCTCAGAGTGACAGGCGCAGTGGCAATGCCCATAAGTTCTTTGCGATTTAAAGCTCTTTTATATATCTCCAAAAATTAAGAACCAGTTACGCGGTAAATGATTTTTATCACCTGAAGAGGCCTTCAAAGAGTTTGAAAAATATGTTTCAGAGATTGTCACAGAAGAGTGGCATAAATGTTTTCAAAATTGGTTCATTCGTATGAAAAAGCTTCAACACTAAAGCAAAGCATCAATGCTAAAGGATAATGTTTTGAGAAACAATAAATTTATTTCTGACCATTTATAGTATTTTTTTCTTATTTATTCCGGAAACTTATAATGCGCTCCACGTATTTGTATTAAACGAAACGAAATCTTAGAGCTATGGTCGGAGCTGGGTGGAGATAATTGCAATTAAAAGGTCGACGGTTCTAACCCCTGTGGCGGCAAAATGAGGTGAATGTTAAGTAGCAATACATACATACACACACATCGTTCCCTATATGCCCTAACACCTGCACGCTCGAGGATTTAATAGCGGCTGCTAGTGACACGGTTGGCGTGTCTGGATTCTGGGCAACAAATATAGTGATTCTTCTTATCGATACGATAAAAAGAAGAAGCAATAATACTTTTCGCCAACAGGGAAAGGAAACATCGTGATAATTATTTTTTTATAACCCCAGGTGAAGAGACGAACAAGTCGTGCGCCTGGTGGTGAGCGACACGCCTGTCCATAACAGTTGCAGCGCACTCAGAGCTTTAAATCGCGAAGATCTGCGGGGCACTACCACTGCGCCCGTCACCCTGAGACATAAGTTGACAACATGTGCCTGTAATTTCACTAGAACCCTTACCCTTAAAACCGGAACGCAGTAATGCTCACATTACTGCTTGGCCAGAAGCTCTATTGATACTGAATACATAGCTACGTCAACGGTCAAAGTAGGTTCATAGGTCTTGTAAAACGTGTGAAGTCCCCAACTAGCATCGGGCCAGCGTTACATTCTGTGGCCTAAACACTTTCCTTATATCCTTATTTATTTTACATAACGCTATGCATTTACAGTTTCCCAAAACGTACCGACACAGGGTATTCAAAATAAGAAAAAAGATAATTAAAAATATATGAAGAAAATTCCAATAATCCATATGAATTTTAGGTTAATACACGATTAACATAAACATAGACTTCCTTGAAAAACTTCGTTTTCTTTTCATTGTTATAAGGAAATGTCTTTTTTTTATGAATTATCTCGGTGATGAGCAATCTAGGAAATGGCCAACGGTGACGCCCTATGAGCAGGGGCATATTGTGAACGTTACGCCAACCGCAAACACGGGCTGCTGTCGCAGGCGCAAGCGTTTGTCGGGAAAATACAACGTGCAACGCGCCAACTGTTAGTCTTAACTCACACTGTCGCGTCGCATCGCGTCGTTTTCAACTACAAAAAGGCAAAGGCGAAGGCGGCGAAGGCGCGCGTTTCCATATTTGCATGACACGTAAGGTACAAATGTACATACCTTAATAAAGGGAAAATAGAGATGAATATGCTATAGGCGAAAAAAATGACGCGTCGCGACACTTCGACTCTGCGCCAGTGTGAGATGAGCCTTAGAGAAGATGCATTTATCAATGAAACGTATAATAGATTGTTGATGACTATTATATATATGTTTTAATATTAACGACCTTCTAGTCGAGTGGTTTGAACGCCGGTTTTTATGGCGTCGCCGTGTTTGAGGTCCCGGGTTCGATCCCCGGCCGCGTCAACGTAGAAATTATTTTTTCTATATTGTGTCGGGTCTGGGTGTTTATGGTATCGTCGTTGTTTGTAATTTCTGTAACATAAGTACTTTAGTTACTTACTTTGGGATCAGAGCAACGTATGAGATGTTGTCCAATAATCTTTATTAAATGTTAGTTATATCTTGGACTAGAGGCCAGACTAGCTGATTGTTTAAAGACCCGTGCCCGGCAGTCAAACAAACCAACGTTTCGGGTCCTGTACAGACCCTGTACTCTCGTTCTCCGGTCGTAACAATTACTGTCAAATAATTAATACTCCACTAAATTAAAATACGCTTGATGCGAATGAAGCTTCATACTTGACATTGTTTTTTAACATGGTCGAGTATTACTTATTTTACAGTAATTATTTCGGACGGATGTCGGACGGAGAAAGAGAGTTGAACCCCACATACCATGATCACGGGTGTGACGCCACGTGGTCACACCAATGAAACGTTGGTTTGTTTGAAAAAACAAATATAAGTAGGTACGCGATTTAGATCCGAATAAATGTTTAATTTCCTATACCTATCACTAATACTTACATGGTGAATAGTTCCAGTTTCAAAATCCATAAGGCCTTTTCTCGATTGTTTCACAGTTTGTCCAACATCGATGTTAAGTACACGAATGGTCGACGGGGACACGGAGATCACCGAACAGTTTCCAGCCTCACCGTGGTTCCGCAGTGTGTATACGCCCTCAGAGCCGAACAGCACCACATTACACGCTGTGGAATACTCGTAAACGTTAATGAGGTCAAACGTATCCTATTTATGGCCTTTAATTTTCATTTGACGAATATTTACTATGTGAAGTGCGTAGTATTAAAAATTTTAACGCTTATTTCTGTTTTTATCTTTACAGCCATGATAAATTTATATAAATGTAATTAGTATTTATGAGTGAAATTACTTGATCTATAAATAAAAGTAGTTATGGTACAACGTTAGTGGCCCAACGGCAATTTTATTTTATGGTCATTTTCTGTTATTTTTGTAAAGAACCATATTTATTTACTAATATCATGTTCCCCGAATCTTGTGAAAAAAAAAAGAAAAAACAAAATTCGAAAAAGAAAACGAACGAACTTTGGGAACAAAAAAGAAACAAAAAACCAAATAAAAACAGAACAGGTCCAAAAATTAAGTTGGCGTAGTGTTCATTGGAGGTATCGATTTATATAAATGATGAAAAATGACGATGAGGTCCACGATGGAGCACACCTAATATATTGATTTGATTTTTCATTATTGACTGATAATTAATAAGTATAATTGATTCTGCTCTGGGTGTTCTGGATATTGCCCCAGAGTGAATTCCGTTGCTCTGGTACTCATATTACATGGAATTCTCTAGTTTCAGACCGGATAATTGGTGTGGCAGTCTAGCGTATTTAGTCACAGTTTTCCATATACATTGCGTAATATATAAGTTATATATACAAATATACATGTTTAAGATAGATTTTTAACTACCAACTAACACCAGAGATAATAACAGTTAAAGTAATTAAAGTAAAATGGCGTCACTAAAGTGTAACGTATAAAATAAGTATTACCATTTCTAACTCATTTTAAAAGCTTATACAGTGTGTTGATTGGCATTCTCGCCATATTAATTAATAATAGAAATAATGCTACCTAAATCATCTAAAAATATTTAAAAAAATATTCTGTTTAATATTCTGGCTGATTGTATCTAGTAAAGTTTTGTAAAATTGTCCCCAAGTATATTCACCGCGGGGGACGGTGACCCCGCCACTAGCGTCACCGAGCGATACGTAATCTTTCTCGATTGCTTATTTACCTATTTTTATAAATTATATTCCACAGCTGGTGGCAGGCTCCGTACCGGAGCCAGCCACAGATATGCAGGGTTTCGTTTCAACTTAGCACATTCTTCATAACAGAAAAAGCAGAAAGAAACCACGATTTTTGCGCGCAATTTTTCGACACTCGTAATCTGTGTAAACTAAACGTTTCACACCATGCCATAAGGTAATGCAGGGTCTGGTGAACATGGTAACGTTTTTTTTATGCACTAACTCTTGTTTACTCACCAAACCACGTTGCATTTCGTGAGTAACTAGAACGTATGCGCGACGTCAGCGGAACGTAGACGCAATACGCAAGGTACTGATGATCTACCAATCACGCGCTCGATTAATTATCCCGTCCCTACCCATACCCTACCACCAAATAGATCTAAAATGCATATTTTCTGCGCATAGGCATTATAGCTCATTGTTCAAATGGTTGCCGTAGTGTGTAGTGTAAGTCAATGACCTTTGGATCAAGCATGGTTACCGCAATTAAATAAAAAATAAGATTTTAAGAAATTTTTTTCGATTAATTTTTTTAGTGATTTGGGTTCAGTTTCGGATATAGAATGACCTCTGTAAATATGGCGAGAATGCAAATCAACACATTGTATACATCGAACTTTCATTCAGTTATCACATTTGATCATCAATTAAAGCCAAATAGGCTTGTTAGAAAATAAAAAGAAATTGAAATAAATTCGGCTTTATTTGACATGCAAAACACATAAATATCAAGCAATAATAGAATATTACATAACTCCTTCATAACACAAAAAGAAATACGATAAATACGATAATAAATAGACAACAAAAAACTTGTTTATAAAAAGCGTGTCAAAAGTGTCTATGAGAACGATGAGAACGATGCCAATTACGCCTTTACTATTATTCTGCCATAGTTGTCATGAAATGGAACACTATAATCAAAATATATAATATATTTTGTCATAAATAATCATAGGTCAATGCAAATAATGTAATTTTATGTGCAATAAAGAATATTTCATTCATTTATTCATTCATTCATTCAAATAATTGACTACCAAATTCAAATATTAATAAATAGAAATTACACGGTTAGGCACTAAATAAACAATACTTACGTTTATTATTCTTCACATGCTTTATAGTGATAGCGAAGCCCTGTCCCCTTGCAGGCACTCGGTATTGTATGAGGGCAGCGTTTTGCTGAGAGATCAAGGTCCGCGCAGGCCTCTGATCGCAAGTTTCCAGCACACGGTCATCATTCCAACTGTCAGCAGGCCACACTTGGCCACTAAGCTCCCAGCCATCCACCCACTGAAAAAAAAACTTTTTATTTAAAACTTATTCATTTGATTTCGTGGAGCTTCATTAATTGGGATATAAGAGCCTGTCTGTGCACACGGCGTATTTTTTACGCGCAGATGACATTAACGCAATTCAAACGAAACCTTCATTCGTCTGACGTTGACAAATTCAGTGGCGTCGGAAACGATACAGACGACTGCGGGTGGCGGAGCGACGCAGTGAAACGTGACCACACGCCCCATCCTTGCTCCTTTCCTCAGCCTTGAATCTATTCAAACTAAACACGATGCAAGCGAGCTCTGAACGCGCTTCTCAAGTACATATGTATAGCTTTGCACGCGCGTTTGGAACAAACGCAACAATCTCAAATCATTTTAAGCCACTACAACGCGTGAAACGCGCATCGTCTGCGAGTAAAAAATACACTGTATGCATAAGCTCTATGAGTAGTAATCAATGTGTAACAATAAGTTACTATTTACTCAGATATAATTAACCAAATACATCTCACATTTTTAATAAAGTAGATAAAATTTACTTGTGGTTTAAGAATTTTTTTTCTCTAAAGAATTATACATTGACTTAAATGAGAAACTTAAATATAGTAATATTACATCAGCTATAAACATAGAACGTTGTACGACAAGCGCTAAATGCATAAAATATATGTAACACAAATATGACTTTTTTAGAGGTGGGTAGTTTTGACTCAACTAACATAACATACTGGGCAAGAGCATCGCGCGTTCGCACAAGCGTAGTCTACACTATCTACTACGTTGCAGGTTTTGTTTATTATTTGAAATTTATTATTATCATGTATTTTTATTGAATTTTACACTGTTAACCATCGTGATATTCATAAAAAAAAAATAAAAAATAAAAATGTTTTATTGGTTACTTTCAAGAGGCATATTACAGGGGCTGGTGTTTCCTTTTAGGCTTGAAAGGGCCTGTGTTAGGAAACACCGCTCTTCTAATTTAATTTAGTAACAGTTTGCTCTTATATAATAATAATAATAATCCTAATATAGTTTTAAGTATTACTAAAAGTACAAATAAGAAGTAAAAATAAAATAAGTGAATGTTATAAATAACTAAACTGGTACTTAACTATTAAAATTTATATCACTACAGATTAAAAACTAATTAACCTACGTATGTCTCAGTGCAAGTATGTGTAAAAGTGTATGAAATGAAAATGTGTGTAAAAGTGTGAGTCAGTGTAAAAGTGTGCCTGCATGTCACCCAATTGCAAAACCCACCATACCCTAAATATTATAAAGTGTATATATATATATATAGTACTTGTAACATATTACACCAAATAAAAAATAAATAAATACGTACTGTATGTTCATACCCAAAAAATAACTAAGTAAGTATTGTTTATGATCATAAATATTTATGTATATAATGAATTATATTTATTAAATATCGATTGTTGCATATTTTAAATATTATATAATATATATATATAAATATATATATATATACATACATATCTTAATCATTAAATTATGTGTTTATTTATTTCAGCTTTGTAATAATTCCTCAATCTCCTCATATGACTTAGTTTCAAGCCATTTTGTAATGGCTACCTTGCAGTCGCGAACTGTTTTCATGTATAAATCAAGTTCTTTATTTAACGTATTATATAGCTGAGCGGCCCTGAACTTGTACTGTCTACTAGCTGCAGTAGTTTTTATTTTAGGTACCAGTGCTATTTTATAGTTTTTTCTTCTACCAGCATCCCTAGATTCATAAAATAAATTTCGATGTTGTTTTACTACAGTGTAGAGTACGTAAAGTTTCCTAACAGATGTAAGTTTTGTTAGCTGATACAAATTTTCAGTAGAGTAAATTCGTTTTTTAAAATACATCATTTTAATCAATCCACGTTGCGCTCGTTCTATTACAATAAATTTTGACTTAGCTGCACCTCCCCAGACAGGAATACAATACGTAATAATAGACTGTACAAGAGAAATATAAATCTCTTTAAGAAGGTCTCTAGTGGATACTGTGGTGGAAGCTCGTCCAGTGCTTCTATGCGGCATGACGTACCTAAGCGATTTGAAGATCCAGGTTAGTTTCCTAATTCTTATTGTGACATGCTCGAGGTGCGGATACCAAGAGAGACGCTGGTCTAAGATGATACCTAGGTATTTAGTTTGATCAACCCTTTGTAAACGCGGGCATGTACAAGATACGAAATGATCTGAAAGGTTCTTGTCACAGTTATGGATTTGAATCTTGAAATCCTCACATGGTTGTGTGTTATTGTAATTAGTAAAACACAGGAAGTTGGACTTGACAGCGTTCAATGACAGTATATTACAACGCAACCATCTATTTATTTGTGAAAGACCCAACTCAACACTAATCCTAATCGAGTCCCATGAATCCCCAGCAAAAACGACGGCAGTATCATCCGCGTACGCAAATTTATAAAAAAAATTCTTAAAAAAAAAAATTTATAAAATATATCTTTATGAAATAACTTCACTAGTTTGTTATAATTGTCATTCAACAGTATGACGCCCACTGCTGGGCATAGGCCTCCCCCAACGATCTCCACGACGATCGGTCCTGCGCTGCCCGCATTCATCGGCTTCCCGCGACGTTTACCAGATTGTCGGTCCACCTGGTGGGCGGCCTACCCATATTATTAATACTAAAATCGAACACAAAGAAAAACTCCCTTGACCCGACAAAACATACATGCCTAAGTCCAGGAAATACAGTGTTATTATTATTATTTATTAATTTTTGTTTTAAATTACTTTACGTATAGTTTTTAAGGTTCATTTAGTAGATGAACTGTGTGTGTTTTAGTTTCTTTAATATTGTTAGGCAACTTATTGCAAATTGTGCACTTAGAAAGGTAATATTATTTTAGCTATAGTTGGTTCGCGGTGGCCGTAATATTATGTTAATAGCATTTCGTAGTCGCCTAAGTTGCGTACGTTCATTTTTAGCTTTGAATTTGATATCAGTGTGAATGTCTTTTAATAATATTTTTCGAATTAGTGCGCATGTAAAATATTTATATGATTTATCAATATTCATAAATTTTGTGTTTTTGTACAGTTGCGCACTTGAGGTAAGGTAGTCGCCAATGAAGCCAACTTCGATTTTATATTTTTAATGTGCGACTTCCACGTCAAATCACTATCCAAAATAAGACCTAAATATTTTTCACTATCTGATGTCTCAATTTCTACATTCTTAGTTTTAGGCGGTTGAAAATTTGATATATTTTTATTTTTAGCTGTAAATATGATATAGTGCGTTTATGTAATATTTATAGTTAAAAGATAATTCTGGAACCAATTATTCAGAATATTGAGGTCGTTCTGACCATTCGTGGCAATCGATTCAATGTCATGACCAAAGTAAAACAAACAAGTGTCATCGGCGTATAGTGAACGTTCTTTCTTTAGTTCAAGTTTGCTAATGTTATTGATATAAATCAAAAATAACAGAGGGCCAAGGATCGATCCTTGAAGGACTCCGTATGTAACAGGTGTTGTAGAACTTTGGGATTCCCCAATTCTAACTACTTGATATCGAACTACAGATATTATTCAAGAATGCTACAACCAAATGTTGGAATTTTAGTTAGAAAGATTTTGTGACTAATAGTATCAAATGCCTTTTTTAAATCGATAAATATGCCCAAACAGATTTTATTTTCGGCGATGTTATTTTTTATTAGACCTGTAGGTCTAATTGCGGATAGGGGATTTTATTTTGGTCTATATATATTGTTTGCAAAGTATAGATAACTCTTTCAAATATTTTAGACAAAATAGGGAGTACAGATATGAGGTGGTAGTTATTACGATCCGATCTTGTTCCTGACTTGTAGATAGGTGTTACTTTAGCGATTTTCAGATTTCTGGGGAATGTACCTTCTTTCATACAGCAATTTATACAACAAGACAGTTCTTCAGCAATTAAGTCTTTAATAGATTTTATTGATTTTGTGTTTATGTTATCAATGCCTGAACTAATATTAATATTCAAATTGGAAATAATTTTAACCACGTCACTAACTGTTGAAGGTGTAAAGGTGTTTAAACCGAAGGCTGAGGAATTGCTTGTGCAAGTTTTAAACCTATTGTTGAAAAGAAGTCGTTAAAACATTTACAGATATCTTTCCCATTGGTTATTACAATTTTATTTATTTCAAGTTTAGCTGGTACTGCCAGGTCCTTAATTTTATTATAAGTGAGACTATCGATAAAAGCCCACATTTTATTTGGCTTATTTTTGCAGATTGTAAATTTATATTGATAGTACTCATTCTTTTTTTATTATTTTTTTTATTTCATCGGTTACTAATTTTCTCTCCGCTAAGAAATTGTTTTCAATATTTTTATCTTCCGGGTTTGCTTTATTTAAAGTTCATTTTTTCTGTCCAAAATCTTTTTGTTTATCCAGTCCTGTTTTGACAGATTGAGTATTTAAATGTGTTGTACCTTGCGTTTTTCAATAACAGTACAAAACTTCTCAGCGAATCCAGCATAATTGTTATTGTTTGTGGTTTTTATGATTTCTACTGTGAATAATTGAAGCTTTCCGTATTCTATGGATTCATACTTTATTCTGTTTTATTGGTGGTTTATATTTCTTTATTTCGAAAAATAACTGTTTATGATCGGACCTAGACGAGTCAAGTGATGAAATCCAGCAATGATTTCTTCTGTAGTGTTTCTCGAGTCCATTTTCTTGTAGTGTCTCTATATATTGTGTTGTAGAATCGTCAGGGTTTAGTAGATCAACTAAACCTTGATGAAACTACTTAATAAATAATTTATACACTTTTTACGACGTGATTGTCCGATTATGCTTCATTGTATGAGACTACATTCGTCTTCAATTTGAGGACTGTGTTTTTTATTCTTAACAATATTTTATATAAAAAACCAAATGGACATGAAATTTCACTCACGTTTTGTATGTAAATAACTTTTGATGTCAAACAAATTGTGGTAAGACCAACAGATTGGTTCATGCATATTGGATATAGCAACGTAGCCATAACGTTTTGTATGCATCTGCAGGCTTTCAATAAAGTGCAAATAACGCGCGTCGCAAGAGAGTGTCACGTTTTTGCTTCTGAATTCAAAAGTCTTCTAAGTTGCCACACCTACGAGATAGCATGCAATTCGATTACACGTTGATAGCGCTAAAATGCAATATCGGTAAGTGTTCTCAGGGAGGGATACTTAAATTATTTTAACAACTTGACAACTGAATTACGAGCACGTCTGTACCAAGTTTTATAACGATGAACGACGGTTATAAATTGCTTTGAAAGATATGTGTTTTTACTTACTTCGGAAACTTTTCTTAGAGTTTTATTCTATGAAAAAAAACCTAAGATTTTGAAAACATCAAAAGAAAAATCTTCTACTTATAATCAATAAAGATGTTAACCAGATAAAAAGCTATATTGCACTCTTGATGTAATAAGACCACATCTGCAAAATGACAATTTTTCAGGAAAGAGGGTTATATACTGCGAACGCAATTAGTTCATAAATTTTTTCTGCTTAAATATAAGAGTTCTAAAATTTCATATAATTTGTTTCAGGTAATATTTTTGTGATTTTCATAACATCATTGGGCCAATTTGGAAGAATACGATTTAAATAAAGCATTGGTTAACAAACTTTTTAGCTCACCGCCCGCTTTGGCAAGATAAAAAAATTTCAACGCCCTCCGCCACAAAAAATAAATGGAAACACGTATTTTTTATATTAACTTAACACAAAAAAAACACAAGGAATAAAATATATACCTATGTAGTGTGGTTTATATAGATAATTCAGGACTAGGACTCTTCAGCGCCCAGTGGGGGGCAGTAGGGACCACTTTGGGAAACTATGATGTAAAGGATCACTTTAGGACCGATTTCTGCTCTTTCAGCTAGTCGGATTGGTATAAAAACAAACAGATTACTAAACGGACTAACCGAAACTAATCCTTCGTTTTCGCAGCGCACGTTGAGATAGTCAAAAGTTACTTGAATCCTCTTGTCAGGCTCTGCTATCATGTAGATTCCGCATACAGTCGGCTCATTGGATGGGGACTTGAAGAATATTTGCTCTTCTTCTGACGTCACAAGGAAGCAATCTGCATAGAAATGAAAGGAAAAATTAAAAGAATTAAAATGTAATATAAATTTTTAAATAGTATTATTTTCTGTAACGAAAGGAGCTTCCCCGTCAGCAATGACGTACTTTTACGCCTGGCGCACCTTTCGGCGCGTTCCCATTATGTCTTATCATTATACGTGTAATCTGTGGGTCAACTGTTCGCAGAAGACAATTAATGCGCATACAGTACAACAACTCATTTAGAGTGTTACTGGGGTTGCTGCGGTACTGCAGCGCATCGGGCATGTTCGCAGAAGCTCACACGGATGGCTTTCATGCTTTTCTTAGAAAGAGAGCTGCCTCGTTGCTAAGCCGTATCCGTGGCAGCTCAAATGTCGTTCTTCGCGTTGTGCCTGGAAGGATTGATTGCCCGATCATGCTTCATTAAATGAGAATGAATGTAGTCTCAGCCTTTAATTTGAGGACTGTTTTTTTTTGTTTTTAATATTGGTAGATCCTGATGGGACTCCATACATAAATGTATAAATATAAATAAATGTATTAGAAGATTATTACTGCATTTGTCTGAAATAAATGAATTTTGATTTGATTTGTAACGTTTTATTTATCGTTGGACGAGTGTTGTGTCTAGCCTGTTCCCATATCACGACTATGTATCGTGACTGTGTCGTGGACTTTTTGAACGATAGTCATACCTTGCTGTTTTTACTGGATCGTGACAATAATTTATCGTTTTACGGCAGCCGCCTTGTCCTTTGCAGATATGAGACAACGATAAATAAAACGTGTTGACAATAATTGCTGCGATTATCTGTCGTCACATTTTTCGGACGACTGTCGTTCTAGCTCATCCCATTGTCTTGACAGCCAAAAAAACTGAACGATAATTAATAAGTTAAACTGTACGACTATCTGTCGTCACGACATAATGGGAACGCGCCCTTAGCCAACAATCGGCGACTACCTTATGCCAATTGACAAATATTTTCACTACGATGGCAAACATGTCCCACAGTTCAGCTTGGCGGCTAATAGTAACGCGATAAACGCGGCTATAAGTTCTACACCGCAATAATATACAATATAATACATTATAATGTACGATACAAATATAATACGGTGCAAAGAAGAAGTATAATTTTTATTTTTACATCATAAGTATTAAAAGAATATTTAAACTGACTTAAAATATCTCATTAAATAATAATGAAGCAAATCTTTTTAATAATTATTTAAAATTAATTGTAGAAAGAATATTTTTCTACAATTAAAGACATTAAAGAAATACTTCAGTTGGAACTAATGCAAATTTCCTTTGAAATTTATTTAGTCACGCTCTAGAAATATTGTAAAATATTGCAATATTCTTTTGTGCAATTAGTAATTATTTAAAAAAGAAACCATAAACTATGATTACGTTTTTAAATAAATATTACCTTATCGAGAATTTGTCTAAGGAAGGTTATCGCGATTGATACACATTGGAAATGAAATTATTTTTTCAGATCTACATTACGTATATTTGTTTTTTCAAACAAACCAAATTGCTTGGGATTCAATAGTTCCTCTGCTGAAAAATCGAAAGTGAACATAGGACTGCAGTACTGTTCATTAATTGGTTTTATTTTACTTCTAATTTCCTTTTAATATTGAAAAGAATAACATAACGATTTAAAACAAAATATTTGCAAATTGCATGTAGAGTGAATTTAAACATTTAAATTCACGCTTTTCTTGGTTAATTCAAAAATACTGTAAAGAAAAAAGAAAACAAAAACTATTAGCTAAGAAATCAGGATAAAACCCTTAAGTATAATAATAATAATAATAACCCTCTACCCATAAAGCAGTTGTGATCTTCCGTTTGAACTTGTATAACGACTCGTAGAGATGTCAGCCTCTCAGATCTTTGTGATTTGAAGCTCTGATTGGCACTGCAACTGTTATTAACAGGCGTGTCGCTTACCACTAGGCACACGACTTGTTCGTCCCTTCACTTAATATTATATAATCGATTCGAGTGGTCTTAGAAGGCGATAGACGTTCGACGTGCCGGAGTTCCTCAGGGTTCTGTCCGCAACCATGTTTCTGCTACCTATAAATGATATGTTGATTGCAGGTACCTTTGGGTATGCTGATGATAGCACAGTTGTGGACAGGTACTTGAAAATGCAAGGGCCAGTGAAGAAGAAATCCAGTCTTGTCGAGAGTCCATGGTTAGTCGTTTGCATTGTTTTTTTCTTTGTGTCAACACATAAGTCACAGTCTTCGATTGGGCCGATGCCAATCTTGTCAATTTAACGCTACCAAAACGCAGGCGTGTCTTTTCTCTACTAAATGGAGTCCTTTTGACCTAACTCTGACTTTTCGTGATATATCGATACCGATAGCCGACCGTCTTCACCTACTTCGAATGGACCTGTCGCCCAATCTGAACTTCGGCAGACACATTGAATCCATGGCCATAAATGTAGCCAGGAAGCTTAGTATCCTTTCCAATGTAAGGGATTACTTCACACTGGGACAGTTGCTTCAGTTATACCAAGCACAAGTCCGGTCGTGTCTGGAGTACTGCTGCCACTTATGGGATGGCTCTGCTAAATACCATTCTTCTTCTGATTATTTCTTCATGATTCAATAGACAAGCGTGCTAAGAGGGTATAGGTGACTCGGAATTAGTAGAGACGAAGCTGCAGAGCCTTGAGCACCTCCGTAGAATTGGCAGTTTATCGGTGTTTTACAGGATATATCACGGAGAGTGTGCGATGGAATTGCATAATTTGATTCCGCCTTCCCCTTTCCATCATCGGGGTGCTAGACGTGGGCTGGGGTTCCACCTTTATGTTGTGGATATTCCCAGGATTCGCACGAAGCGTTTCGCTTCCACATTTGTATAGCGAGTGGCTCCTCCTCCTCCGTCGGTCTCTTACTGCTGAGGATCGTGACTTTGAGCAAGTATACCGTCAATCAATCCTCGCCACTGCACTCTGTCTTTGGCTAGGTGGAATGCGACACTCACTGGTACTGTCAGACTTTCAGCCACCTGGTCACACCATCGTTTCGAACTTCGACCTCTAGGTCGTTTGCCCTCAATCCTGCCCGTAACAATCACGCTCTCGAGACTATCAGCGCTTCTGCGTGCAATGTGACCAAAGAACTGCACAATGCGGAGCAAACAGACAGAAGATAAGCGTTTGTGGTTTTGCAACTGCAATTCCTTAAGCACGGATACGTTCGTACAATGCGCAGTCCAGGGAATCCTTAATAGGCGACGCCAACACCACATCTCAAAAGCGTCAATTCTTTGCCTGCTTTTTTTGCTAGCTTTAAGCGTCCAGGCTTCTAGGCCGTAAAAAAATATGGAAAAGACTAGAGTGCGAACTATATGTATCTTTGTTCTATTGCGAATGTTTCTGTCCTTCCATATCTTTGCAAGTTGTGTCATGGCAGTTTTTGCCATAACGATGCGTCGTCGTATTTGGTTCACTGTTTCCTCTGTTACTGATGACTGACCCAAGATACAAGAACTCTTCTACGGTCTCGTATTCCTTTAGTGCATCTGTATATTGGATGGAAGCGAAACGGTCAAAGATCATCAATTTAGTTTTCCTTTTATTAATTACTAGCCCTAGCTTTTTACTGACAGTTTCTAGTCGCCTAAGAAGCTCCACCACCTCAAGTTCTGTTGAGGCAAACAAAGTTGTATCGTCAGCACATCGAAGATTTGAAATTTGTATGCCTCCAATTTTCACCCCTCCTTCCCATCCTTCAAGGGCTTTCGCATAATATATTCACCTTAGATATTATAAAGATTGGGAGGTATTACACAACCCTGTCTTACGCCTTTCTTGAACTTGAAAGGTCTTGATGTGCTATTTCCTAGTTTAATAGTGCCGTAACCTATTTCGTACAATTTTCTTACAATGAATACTAGGTGTCCTGGTACGCCTGATCTTCCAAGAACGGTTCACAGCTGTGGTATCACGAGTGACGAATGGCGAGTGGCTAGGGAGTGGAATTTTCTGCCTGCAGACTTGGTACCCGAATGCTATAACTTGGACCTTTTCAAGGCGAGAGTGAATAGGCATTATTTAGGTGTGCATGCTACACCCTCAACCTCATCGTCATTTTCTATCAGGTGAGATGGAGGTCAAATGCGCACTTATTTTATTTTATATATATGCGGATTCCAAACTGGTGTCGCATATTCAAGAGTGCTCCGAATTAGCGAGTTGTACAATGTTAACATTGCGTGTAGATTTCTAAATTTTTTACAAGTACGCTTCATAAACTCTAACATTTTCCATGATTTCTTGATAGTATTTATTAAACAACAATTATTTATGTATGTAAATAAACATTGCATAATGATTCCATTTACTTTGTAAGAATGACCGTTATTGAAATTGATAAATTAATTATGGCATTTTTTATATATTGACGACCTCTGTGGTCGAGTGGGTCACACACCGGTTTTCATGGTGTTGAAATCTCCGAGGTCCTCACCGGTAGGATTAATATAGAAAAAACTAACTTTTCTACATTGTCTCGGATCTGAGTGTTTGTGGTACCGTCGTTGTTTATGATTGCTAACTTTGGGATCAAAGCAACGTATGTGATGTTGTCTAAAGTATTTATTTATTACACAGCCAGAAATACAACTTCGGGTTGGAAGTTATTTGTCCAAGTGTCAATACGAAAAGTATGTTCATTTTTAATCTGGTTTAAAATGTACGGCGGAGAAGCAGAAAGAATACGCTTCTAATACTATTAAAAACGGTTTACAGGACCTTACATTTATTGCTGAGCGGTAGAGCCTATTTCTACGATTCTCGAATGAGATCGTGATAAATATCGTCTTTAGTATTCTTAATTAAGTAAGACTTCAGAAAGGTGGAGCAGAATTGACACTCGTTTTGAACAAAGTTACAGTCAGCAGCAGCATTCCACAATGATTTATTATTATAAGAATTCAATATTTATTTATTTTAATTTATGCTTTACAATTAATAGTACAAAAGAATGTACCTACATGAACCTAAACCATTTTTTCCCACTTTTAACATTTTACAACATAAGAATCTAGGTAATATAATATTCCTGATACGCCAAACATATTTAAACATTTAGTAGCATTTTAGTAGCAGCTCCTTGTGGAAGAGTTCCTCCATGGCAATACTGCCACCTTACCTATTTCTGCCGCCAAGTGTTACAGTGTTCCGGTTTTTAAAGGGTAAGGGTACTGGTGAAATTACAGGCACATGGGACTTGTCAACTTTATCTTTCAAGGTTAACGGACGCAGTGGCAGTGCCCCTCAAATATTTGCGATTTCAAGCTCTGGATGGCACTGCAACTGTTACGGACAGGCGCGTAGCTTATCATCAGGCACACGACTTATTCGTCCCGCCACTTGATATTATAAAAAAACATAATGATAATAAAAATATATTTACCAAACAACCAAAACAATTACTCTCAACCAACTCCTTGTACTATGAATAGCAGTACAGGGAATTGGGAATGGGACTTTTTTTAGTAGTGGGAAGTACTTCCCAGGACAAACTCTTTTACAAGAAGCTGTAATTGCTACCTTTGTTACTTTACATATTTTCGCCGCCAAGCAGTAAATAAATGCTGGTGAAATTATGGACTATATGAAACTTGTCGACTTATGTCTCAGGATGACGGGCGCAGTGGCAATGCTCCTCAGGTCTCCAAAGATAAAAACCCCAAGGTTTAAATGTTATGTTTAAAATTATGTATGTATATAATCTGTATAATTATTTATCACGCTTATGTCTATAAGCTCCGTGTTCTGTTTTTATTTTAATGTATAAATCGAGGATAACTGTTATTGGCTTTGTAATATGTAATTATTTTTTTGTAACCTATCATTATTGCTGTTGTTATCCCAAATAAATAAATAAAGCTATGAGTGGCACTGCAACTGTAGGCAAGAGTGTGGCTTACCTCCAGGCGTACGCCATGTTCCTTCTGTCACTTGGTGTCATAAAAAAAGAGCAACGGAATTTATTCCGGGGTACATCTTAGAACACTCAGACCAGAACCAACTGCCGACAGTGCAAGCCATCGAGCTCGTCAAATTTAAAGTTTCTCCTAAATCGGTCGAGAAAATATAAATAAAAAATTTACACTTGTAATAGGTTTACGAAGCGCGTGAGGGTGAAGAAAGTCGTCCGAGTCTCCAAATGCACAACGACTTTTATTGACGTAGTTGTATGGTCGATATAAGAGACGTAATCGCGCTACTCCTCGATGTCAGCTCACGGTCCCACCAGTTGGAAAGGGCAGCCGGCGATCGATGGTAAGTAACGATGATTCTATGGGCTTTTATCCCAATATCCCAGCAGGTGGAAGTACCGGAGTGCCACTCATAGTCCCTATGATTCGAAACAATGCAATTTACTTTTATAGCTTATATGGTAAATTAGTGTTGAGTTGTGGTGTTTGTTACACACTTGTATTTACGAACATTATAAATACAAGTATTTTTTCTTTAAGATATCTTGAAGCATAAAGGTAAAAAATTAAAATATTTTAACAGTAAAGAAAGATAAAATAAAAAAATTGATTTATGATGGTGAATGTTGCTGTGCAAATATTTTACAATAGAGAAACATACATAGTGTTACATAAATATAATTTAAATCTCAAAAAAGAAAACCGAAATGATCGGTAAGTGAACATGAAGAATATGGAACATTTGATATTTAAGAAAAAGGATAAGCGATCAAATAAATTTTGTTCTTTGTTCACGAGAATCGATCGTTAGATAGTTCGTTCACCCTGACACAGATTATCAACATTTTGTTCTACATCAGATTATCCGATATTATTTATCCCGTTTTGCATAAACTACTTAAAAAAATTTGCATAGTTGAGGACAAGACGGCTATCTAGGTTACTTAATGGAATTTGAAATGAAGTAAGACCTTACCCTCAAATTTTATTAAATAAGAATAGTTATTTAACTCTTTTAAGTTTTTGTTTTCGTAAAGTGTCATTTAAAACCATGCCTTACGTTTTAAGATATCATCTCGTGCATTTATTGTTCTTATTTTACAGGACTAATGGATTATCAACATTATTACAATTTGTTCTAATGCAGTATTGTACTACATATGCTTTACCTATATACTTTTTCAAAGTGAAAAATCCAAGTTATGAAAGAGTCACATTACCTATTTTCTTGTGGTTTGTTTGGTTCACGATCATTTCAGTTTTTTTGTATTTTACGTGCCAATCAACCACACCAATTACAGGGTAAATTGTGAAACAGCTAATGTTTCTTTCGCCATTTGTCTTGAGGCTATCACCATAATAATTATTATTTGTAATTGCGGATAAATGCACATCCCAAAATATTATGATGTGACCCACAGGATGTTACACCGACATGACTTAGTAATGGAAAGAAGAAAAACGCATTTAAACATGCTACAATAATTTTTTGGTATGATATCAAGTAACCGGGCGAACAAGTCGCGGCGCGCCTTATGGTAAGCGACACTATATAAAATTGACAAGTTCCGTGTGCCTGTAATTTCACCAGAACCTTTACACTTTAAAACTGTAATGCTCACTACTCGGCGGCTGAAGTAGGTAAGGTAGCAGTACCGCCGTGGAGGAATTCTTTCACAGGGAGCTCTAACTGCTACTAAAAGAATAAAACAATTATAAGTTGTCTCTTTGCCGCCAGGAGTATTTTTTAAATCTGTTCACAAAACTGAGATAAAATACAAGCAGTTCGTCATTTTTGTGGTATGAGAACAAAGTATATGTTAAAACGTTCGTTAAAACGTTCGTTGACCCTAACAAAAAGATTATCATCATTTTGTACTACATTAGATTAAGCTACATATCCTCCTACCCTTTTACATAAGCTACTTATAATATTTTCGAATAATTCAATAAAATACGCAAATTGACTTCCGGAATCTAAACAATATAATATTCCGTCAGTTGTGCAAATACCGCACTCCGACTTTAAGTATCACGAGTAAAAAAAAACATAAATTTTTGGGATTAGTCATGGGTGCCGCCTGATTTTCATGCTTTTCGACAAAAATAAAATAATTAAATAAAAACCCTTTACTCACTTAGAAGTAAGCTCGGTGAAGTTTTGTTATAATGCAATTCGTTCTTATTGGGTAGAGTTTACCAGATCTTGCGGTGGTATTCCGTTCGTCATTTCGGAGTTTAATTTTCATTCAAATAATTTTGTGGATGTGTCATTATTTTTCATCATGTCATCATGTCTTTTTCAAAATATTTCAGAATATTTTGTATAACATTTTATTGTTTGCTTAAATGTTTCGTATGTTTACGAGTTTATAAGGCCTTGTAATTTTGAATCTAAAAATGGGAACTGACCTTCGATAATGAATGATCAAATTATTATTGAATTTCTTAGTATGATTGGTCAGTTACCCGGTAAATTATATAGATTCAAAATTAAATGGGCTCAGAAACTCGTCTAATTTATGTTTTTGCTATCAATACTTATTCAAATCAGGTTTTTTGTACTTGCACAAATAAATACATTTGCGATGTCAATACGAATGTGTTTATTATAAATTCATTCATGTAATAGTAAGTCAACGACGATGACGTGCTTGTATAGAATTTTTACATTAGAATTACTTCATTCGCAAATGTATTCCTTTTACTTATTTAAAGTTCACCTAAGGAAAAGTTACAGTATGTATTTTGACCAATTTTTAGGCGTGTTATGTAAGTAATAATATGAGACGATAAAACTAATATAGTGTGATGCCGACGAACATTTGTCAACGCCAAGAAATCACATTTGCTAAAATCTTTTATAAGAAAAAATCGTACGTTGTTTTTTTAAATACCAAGTTTAAGCTTACCTAGTTTGGGGCCACGTCTATTCAACAACCAGTATAAGATGACATTATTATAAGGTTATGGGTACAATTTACAGTTAGCAAAAGTACTTCTAGGGGAGAAATTGCCGGAAAAATTAAATTAGAAAACATATAACGCAGTCCATATTATTATTTTTATCAAGTTTGTTATTCAACCATTTTGAACACACTACCGATAGGAAATTTGGTATCTTTCTTAATAAAGTATAGTACCTAATAGATACTGTACCTAAATAAGCATATAAAGGTATATATATAAAGGTGCTTATTTAGTACCTTTGTATATGTTAGTGTACCTTTATAGATGCTTGTTTAGGTAACGTACCGGCAAACAGCACGTTCGTTGCTATATCAAAAACCTCAAACTAACATACATAGTAGGCTAAGAATTTGAAATGCTGGCAGTGTCGTCAGTGTTAACACTACAATGTTCTCGTTGTCAGCAGGAAAAATTGGATTTTTTTATACGCTGTAACATAGTAAATCTTACTTGATAGTTTATGAAAATCTGAATCCAAAAATTTCGTGAAAGCGCATCTTTTTACTGCTAAAATACGGACGACGGTACGACTTCGGTTTCAATTCTATATCGTAAATATGATCCATGCTGTTAAAGCTTAGCATGTTGTTTAGCACTTACATGATTTGCCACCTTTCGTATAAAAATAATAATTTATTCAGAGAAAATGTACCTAAGTCATTGCAGTGCTAAAATAAAGAACGCAAATAATGTGTAAAATGTAATGGCCGAGCGTTTTTGATTTGTAAGGAAAAACCGACACCGCTCCGAAGTGAGATGAGTGGTCACTAGTGACTGCGAGTTGTCACATGCCACACCAAAATGGGCTCTATACACGTTGGCGCTCGCCTTCACTCGGCCAGCTAGGCGAACGACATCGAGCGATGGCAAGGCAAGGCAAATAGGCTTTATGTTGGTATTGGCCTTCATATGGCGACCCTGGGCCAACATGTATTGCTGGCTTTAAATAAGTCGTACCTTCGTTAGGGTTTATGATGCGATGCCTGGGCGCCACTCGTCGTGACCTGGACATCCATGATAACGAGGGTGCCGAGTTCCTTAACCTTCTGTATTCAATGCCCTGCGAGAAAAAAAGAAATAGATTATAATATAACAATACTGTCTTGTAACAACATAATAATAAGAAAAATGCTAAGAGAGGTTATAACACACGCGGACACAATTATTCCAGTAGTTAAGAATTCTATTAACATAAACATTGATTTGTTTGTAGTTTAGGTAAGATGCCGTTAGATGGCGATGAACCGTTTTTGTTGTTTCTTTCAGGAACGCGCTAATTAAATCCTTTATACCTTTGGTATAATGAAGCCCCATGTGTATAAACATACGTGTAACATTGAAAATCTTAAAAGTAATAAGGAATATATGAATCCAATTATGTGTAAGTAAATGAAATTTTAAAACTCTTCTACTTAAGCATGATAAAGTAACCGTCTAATTTGGTTCATAGAATCTTCAAATGTACCTCTTGAAAAGTTGTTATTTTGCAGCTATGGCTTTATCACAGTAACGTGACGACGTAGTAATCCAAATTGTATTAATTAGTAATTTATGAACCATCGCTTCAGTTAATTGTTTCATGGAGTTATTTTTAACCGACTTCAAAAAAGGAGGAAGTTCTCAATTCGACTGTATTTTTTGGTAGGTATGTATCTTACGCGACAACTGACTTGTGAACCGATTTTGATGATTCTTTTTTGTTTGAAAGAGGGTACCTCAGTATTGGTTCCATTTAAAGTTGTAGAAAATATTTCACCTGTAAGGGTGGCAAACGAGAGGATGAATCCGGTTTCGCGCACTTTTCGGTAACTGATTTCAATAAAATTTGGCAAATAAATGTAATTTCACGAACTTTTGAGGTCAATCTTTTTATAAAAATGTTATAATTATTGGTACCATTTACATGGTTCTTCAAACCTTAAACCAAAATTAGTCTCTAAACTAAAAGATCTATTAAAACTAAAGTATAAATATTACTAAAACTATATTAATTCGATGATAATAATAAATTGAATTATTACATAACTTGATGTACTTGATCGCAGTAGCGATTAACATGCAAATAAAGCCATAATTCTGCGCCATATAATCTCAAAATAACGCCATAATTTAATATCACGAACACGTCCAAATGCTAAAAGCTTCCATTACGTCTCCCACATCCTATAATTAACAAAACAATTTTCCAGAACCCACAGGCCTAATACTGAAAATGTAGATAAAGGCGACTAATTAAACAGAATCCTGCAACATTAGAAGCTATATGTGTTTTTTTAACTTATTTATGTTTTCGACTAAACGTGAGACTCATATAAAACTTGAAAATAATTAAAAATGATTTAAGGGTGACCACACATAAGCCACACGCGATAGGTAGACTACCTCCAGCCACTTATCGCAAATAACATAGGTACGCACTTCGCACCCGGTGCCCACTTTGGCGGGATGGCACGCCGGGGAATGTTTAGGTGACGTATAGTTAGTTATATACCTTAATATTATGACGTCATAGTTGAAATTTCAATGATAACGGTCGTAACTACGAATACAAACCTGCGGTAAGCTTAAAGATATCGAGGAGCCTCCAGAATGTCTTGCCAGCCATCGGATACTTCGGCAGTCTTAAAAGACTTACGTAAACGTTTAACGTTACAACTTATCTGAATAGATGCTACGCTCGAGCACGATGTCGCGACGGTATGCTTCGGCCTAAGAGTACCACACTTGCATATTTGCCGCCAATTTGTAGGGATACCATCTCGCTAAAGGGCGTCGGGCTTAAGCAAGGCATGGTTCTATCATAATAGTGAAGACAACACTGATATGTAAACAACGGTTGCATGCCACATCACCATCGTTATCAAACTACTGTAGGTCCCACTGCTGGGCCTAGAACTCCTCTAATTCGGGACAGTGAAGTCCGTTTTTCCATGAGTTATGAAACGTTTTCGAAATTTTCTTTCAGCGCCGTTATTTAGAATTTCTAGAAAATATATCAAAAATACGTAACTTATCCTCCTTTTACACTGCTTTCCACAAGTTTTAGTAGCGGTAGAGCTTCTTGTGAAAGAGTTCGTCCAGGGAAGTACTGCCACCTTACCTATTTCTGCCGCCAAGCAGTAAAATGTGAGCATTACTTCGTTCCGGTTTGGAAGGGTAAGGGTGCTGGTGAAATTACAGGCACATGGAACTTGTCAAATTATATATCATGATGATGGGTGCAGTGTCAGTGCCTCTTAGATCTTTACGATTTAAAGCTCTGGGTGGCACTGCATTTGTTATGGGTAGGCGTGTCACTTACCACTAGAGGCATGACTTGATCGTCCCGTTAGTTGGTATTATAATAAAAAAAAAAGTTTACTTTAACTTGGACATAAAATATCGTCACCTGATTCCGACTGAGCAGTGGGAAATCGTGTTAAACTAACTCTAACCGAGCTAAATGCCTGATCCACATATATGCATTTGAGAAATTTACAGAGCCATAGCAACTGTCTGAAATTACCCTTTTGAATCTCTTGCCTGATCATATAAAGCATGAGTAAAAAAAAGGATGAAACGTCTCACGAGTAACGAGAGTCGTCAACCGCAAGAAGCGTGTAAAGTCCACTTGAATAGGAAGTAGCCGATAAATGTACAATCCCTGTGGCTGGCCTCACACGGTAGGCCATAAAGATGCATCATACATAATATTATAAATTTTGTGTGTACAGCGCACAGACGCATGTCTAGATAGACGCTGCAAGTACAGCAATTTGTATGAAAACCAAGCGTGCCACATTTTGTGTACCCACTATGACGTAACAAGAACTATTTAGTAATGGAAACCTCCTTCCGCTCACTCTAAATCGATTGGTTGAACGGAATACGCGAAAACACGTGTATTCCATTCGATTCTGAATAGAATAATTTTTGTTCAATTATTTGTTGATTACAAGTAGTCGTAATATTAAAATAGTAGAAAAATACTAGAATAAGATAGTTAAGTCTTTTATTTTACTCGATTTAAAATAATGTTAATTACTTAAAAAAATGAAGACTTTCATTTTTAATCGACTTCAAATATTAAAATTATTGTCCTTCCACTAAAATGAGCTTATTATATAACTTCTTCCTGTAATAGAAGATCTTATCGATTAACTTAAATAATGAAAACGTCACACAAACACGTCAATATATGAACTAGCGACTGCCTTAATTAATTATTTACTAGATGGTTTTCTGTTGATAATTGTCAAATTGATGAATGGCAAGACAAATGAAAATGTTACTGTTGACAAAATATGATAAAATCTTATTTATCAGAAGAGGTTTACTTTTTGACGGCCTCGGGTGAAATTTTTGTGAATTGTTTATTATTTCTCTGATTTCTGACTCTGCTACTCTGCATATTTGGATAGCATCTTAGGTGGAATAAACTACACCACCTTCGTACTCGAAAGCAACGAACTCATACGTATGACCAACTCCAGGTTTTTGTAAAGATAGCGCACTGTTAATTCTTTGCATTATATATTTTTTTGTATTACTCGTACTACATATCCCACGATGTATGTAATTATTTGCTCACTATATTCGGACATTCGAGGCAACGTGCTGCAAAAATGATCGAAATTACAGATACTACTGATAATAGATACTACAAAACTGAAAAAAAAACGAAACGTTACAACAAAAGAGATAAAGAATATTTTTATAATATTGCTGAGGTGATAATAATTTTCGTCCCTTTGTTTTCAAAATCGATCAGAATCGAGGACAGTGTTTCCTAGCGTAATCACTAAATAAATGTTAAATTTGGCCAAAAAAATATACAAGCGACCATACCACGAAACTGAACTCATGGCTTGTTAAAAAAGGCTCACAAATATGTCACATCAAGTAAAAGCCACAATGTATTACAAATCATGAGGCATAACTCGGTTGCACATTTGCTTTCTCGAAATTCATTCAATCCCGAAATAATTGTGTTTAAAATAAATTATGTATCTTTTGATTACAAAATCACTTGCCCGTGTAAGGAAACGTCCCTGTTTTCCCGTTTACCCACATTTATGGTGCTTTTGCAGTTTATAATGGTACAATTATGCATGTTTCGCGTTTTCGATTGGTGTTTATCCACGACAACGGTCGAGCGCGTTCTAAAGTATAGCAGCGGCAAATAGGTGAATTTCACTTACTTTGGGCACGCGAAGTTCGTACCCTTGCGGCGTCTATCTAAATAATGTCTGTGGTACAGCCCGTTGGCGTTGTGTTAAAATATTCTCATTTTGTCGTTTTACAGCATTATAACATGTCTCGCGGATACTGGGGTGCTAAAATGTTAATTACTTAAAATAAAGCGGTTGTCTCAACTGTTTCAACTCTGTGTAATTATAATTAATTGCATGGTTGTAAATTGATTTAGTTAAACTCGTATGTCTTTGTTTTTACAAATTGCTGTATGAATGCAGGTATAGACATAAAGGACTGTAATACATGCTTTAAGATAGTAGTAGCTGTGTAGTGTCAACATTTTCATCGATCAAGTCCAAGTTCTGCGAGAATGGTTCTGTTTTAAATATTAGGAAATAAACTCAATAACATTCATAACACATTGTCTAGAAATCAACATTGATGGTTTATTACTTTCTAATTACATTTATAATTCTTTATTGCACAAATAAGTGACATTAAAAATTACATGTTAGAAAGGACATACACAAAGGTGAGATTATCTCTTCCTGTCAACCCTAGCCGTGGTGAATAAAGTGAGTCTGCGGGACATTATTGTACAATAGAATTATTTAAAATTTAAATCTAAATATAATTCATCAATGGCGACAATATAAACATGACTGAAATAAAAACGATATACAATATAATATTATTATCAAAACAAATTATCAGTTTATATTTATGTTACTGATTAACTTCCGAATTTTGTTAAATTCGTCGTAGGGCTCTTTTAATTTGCGTTTGAGTCATGCAACCGGTTGACTGCCACGAATGCTAGCAGGTAATGTATTCCACATACCAGCTGCACTAACTGTAAAAAAATAGGGGAAAAAATTCTTCAATAAAGTCTTCACCACAAGAATTATATTAAATTAACAGCTTGAATGGCAGAGTGGGAATTGGTTTTATCAAAATGTCGATAAATTTGCAAGTCATCTGCATATAAGTGGAATGGAGAGGAAAGTAATTTAGAGAGCTCGTTTATAAATAGTGAGAAAAGAAGAGGTGAGAGTACGCCACCCTGTGACACGCCTATATCATTATTAAGTTTTACAGACTCAAACTTAGTAATTTTCGATATTTATTTGAATATTATGATGCTATACTAATATGATTTTCATATATCTTTTTGAAAATATTCCACTAGTTTGTTATTGTTAATTATTAATACAAAGTTCAATTTAGTAAACAAAACTAAACTAAAACATTAACTGCCTCCGTGGCCGAACGGTTACTATGCCGTGGTCTGCCACGCAGAGGTCCAGAGTTCGATTCCCGGGCTGGGAGAAATATTTGTATGACCTAGGTACATTTATTACTCTTTTGAGAGTGTGTGATTTGTGGTTGTCTATGTGTGTGCCCGTGGCACCCACGTTACTGGGTTTCCCCAGTGCGGGGTGTGCGTTATTTATTATTGTTATTATTAAACACAAAATAATATTCTTTCGCCCTGACTGGAGTCGAACCAACGTTTGTTGCTATGCCGGGGCCACCGCTTTTAACCAACTGAGTTACAGACCGAGTCAGTAAATCTTAGGAATTTCAAGTAACTTCATAAGTTTCTCACAGGTGCGCTGACCGCAAAATAAGCATTTCAACCGAAAAATCTGTAACAAACACTTAAAGAATTTCGTAAGATCTATTGACACCGTCTACGTCTGTTAGTTAAAAGCAGTGGCCCCGACATGGCAACAGATACTGGTTCGATTCCAGTCTTATCGAAAGAAGTTTGTAAGAAGTAATTAGTAATTTTCGTTCAAAAATATCTACACAAATTTTCAAAAACAATAAGATGTTTTATACGTATTTTAGAAGGAACTATGGCAGCAAAAATAACGAGTTCTTTTAGGGCTAGCACGATAGCCCGGGCTAGCTATACTGCTGTTCTCGTAAAGACATCTCGCGCTTTATATCGCTCTAGCGCAAGTCGCGCCTTGCTGTGCTAACCCTACAGATTTTATAAAGTTAGATTTACTATATTATTGGAATGTATTTCACACTACGAAACACTAAAGTCCAGCACATGGCCAGAGGTTTTCGCTGTTGCTACATATTGGAATAGAACATTTTTTTCCTGATTTACAATCGTAAAATCGTAAAGCGTATATTTTGTTTAATTCAAATTTTAAAAAGACCTTCAAAATCTGCACACAGAATGTATGTATAGCCATTTTATCATTTCAAACACATCTGATGATTTTTCCATTTGTAAAAATCGATTAAAGACCGATTTTCCGAAACATCTGATCGTTCCAGGCAATTTTGTGCAAACCACATCACAACAGCTGGTCTAGTTAAGCCGAATAATTTGCTACAAGAAATTTGTTCATTTAATTAGCGACTAAGGTATCTGGTGTCAAATTAGACAGTTCTGCCTACGCTGTCACGTTACTGCCAACACCAAATAGTCCTTAGCAAACTGCTAGTTATTTATTCGAATTCGAAATTTAAATATGTGGTAATTTTCCGGATGAGTATTCGGTTGTTAAATGTTAATTTTTTAGAGAGCTTAATTTGTAGCCAAACTTGTTTTTTTTATATATAATATCAAGTGACTGGACGAACAAGCCGTGCGACTGATGGTAAGCTACACGCCTGTCCATGACAGTTGCTGTGCCACTTAGAGCTTTAAATCGTAAAGGTCTGAGGGCTGACATTACTGCTTAGCGGCAAAAATAGGTACGGTTCTTAAGGTATAGCCAGTGGCAGTAGAGCTCCTTGTGAAAGAGTTCGTCCAGGGAAGCACTGCCACCATACCTGTTTGACGCCGGTGGCCTAACGGTTCACATTGTGGGCGCTGGATGTGGACGTCTTAGGTCCGATAGGACCAATTTAGGAAATGAACTTTTTTAAATTGGTTCTGTCTGGGTGTTCAGGGAAGTGTCCCAGAGTGAATTCCGTTGCTCTGGTACTAATAACACAGTGAATTCCCTAGTTTTTGGTGTGGTTATCTGGCACATTTATGCAGCTAGGTTCCATTCCAGTTTTTTAAGGGTCAGAAGTGCTGGTGAAACTATGTGGACGTGCTACTTGTCAACTTTATATCTTAGGCTGACGGGTGCTGGGAGACGTTGGTTTGAATCCAACCGGATCGAAGTGATTTTTTTCTAAGTGTTCGATCTTTATTTAATAATTATAACGTTTTTAAGCTTTAAATTTTATTCCAATTATAATTGTCAAAAAAGGTTTATGAAAATTTTAAATAGGTGATATTTTTTACACATAATCTTATTATTCTATAAATGCTTTTAACATAACCACACACAGTTTTATTTTCCTTTTCTTTCTTTCCTTTTCCCGCTATCGCCACCTCCCGTACGATCTGCAGAAATCACTCCGCTTCATATCCTACTCAGGTATCTCAAGCACCATAAAGGGAATCTCGCTGCCGCTAATACTCTCTCTTCGCTCTCCAGACACGCGCAACTAACAAAACGTATCTATGATTTGTCTAAATTGTATTATTTTGTATATACTATCTATCCAATATATACAAAACGTTTTATTTTCTTTTAACAAAAAAGGATCGATATATTTTATCTAGGCGTGTTGGAGGTCAAATGCCCGCTTATTTACTACAAAACTGTCTTTAACTGCCTCCGTGACCGAGTGGTTACCATGCCGGACTGCCACGCAGAGGTCCCAGGTTCGATTCCCGGGCCGGGAGAAATATTTGTATGGCCTACATTTATTTCTCTCGTGAGTTTGGGTGTAATTCGTGGTTGTCTATGTGTGTGTTCATGGCACCCGCGACACATGTTTCCCCTGGTGCGGGGCTATGTTGAGTGTGTGCGTTATTATTATTATTTAAACGTTTTCTCTTGCTTATTTGCCCTTAAATGTTGTACAATGTAGTGATATTGTGCAACGTAGCAACTGTATCATCTTAGATTTGATTCATTTATAAAAGTTTTTAAAACTAATACAAACTAAAGCAACCGTGACCATGGGACCTGTAAAGGGCCCGAAACGTCGGTTTGTTTGAAAAAACAAATATACGCGATTTAAATCCGGGAAAATAGTTTCATTTCCTATGTGTAACAATCGCGAAAACCTAAGAACTCGATATAAAAACTAAAGCGTTTCCGGAAAATAAAAATTCTGAAACAAAAATTTTATAAATGCAATAAATAAAACATGGCGATGATATTTTCAGATTATTACCCAATGTTTAGATATGTCGTATACTACACGTTGAGAACTAAAAGAAAATAGAAATGATTCAGAATCAGAATTTAAGCTTAATAGATTGGGAATTCATCATATCATTTTTAACATTCGTCAGTATGCTACAAGTAACTTTCTTCACAATGTATACATATCGCACTGTTCATACAAAAGTGTATTAACTCCAAAACTGTATTTTCTCAGAATCGATGACAAACTAATTACTCATTTTCCGTGAAAGATCATTAAAATTTATGTACTTGTTACAGGTTACAGTTTATTACAGTAACTAAAATAATTTCCTACTTGCCAAATATATTCAAAAATAAAAAGGAAAAAGTGATTTCATATTTTCGAATAAGGACGGACTGTTTTGGCCAGAACTGACTCACATAAAGTGTGTCACTGTGTGTCTCATGTTGAGACATCTTTTAATTGTTTCTTTCAATATTGTAACGACAGTTATATTGACATATAGAGAAGGAAATATTGTGTTCAGTAATGATGAAATATTGAATTTCATGTATTTTGAGTTATGACACTATTGTAATGACAGTGCGATATATATTTCTACACTTCATCGCCTTCCACTTGCCACGATCTCAACGCAAATCTTTCGCCTCATAAACACGCATCAATGCTTTCATACACGCTCGTCGGTTAAGGTTACTTTTGACGTGGCCTTTCTTTAGAACTTCCTTACTTAGGTCGTAGTAAGTTCGCCTTAGTTGGTCCTTACCAATTTACCCGTTTACACTTATAAAATCTAAATACAAATCTATCTCGTCAATCTTCATTCACTCACCCTTTTTACATGTCCGAACAACTTAAGCAAACTCTCTCTATCTTTGTCATTACATTCTTCCACGCTGATCACACTGTTGTGCATTTTGTCTCTCAGATTCACTTCAACCATTTGAATTTTCTCAAACCTCTCATTTCCACTGCATTGATTCCACTTTCGTCCTTCTACTGGTAAACTCAATATTCACTACGTTACCACCTTAGTGTACCGATTAGTACAATACTGCAAATAACCAGCTTGTACATTTCTTTTATTTTATGATAGGTACAGATCGTAGTGCAAAGATCTGAGAGGCACTGCCACTGCGCTTGTGACCCTAAGGCATAAGTTGACAAGTCCCACATACCTGTAATTTCAACAGCACCCTTACCCTTCAAAACCGGATGTCAGTATTGCTCACATTACTGCTTGACGGCATAAATAGGTAAGGTGGCAGTACTTCCCTGGACGAACAGTTTCGCAAGCAGCTCTACTGCTACTCAAATTTTATTGTAGATATAGATATTGTAGGTATTATCACATCTCTAATGGAATAATTCCGATGGAATGTCCGTTATTAAAAGATTTCATCATCTTTTATCTATGATCCGATCCTCTTGCTTGATGTATATAGCTGTGTAAGATTCTGGAGACGAAATATTCACGAATGGAATTGAGCGAGGGAATGATTTTCAATTATAAGTTCCAAATTCATGAATCGTTTATATAAAAACATATTATCCGCTCGTCAATACATTAAAACTTTTTCTTACTTTATGGAAGTGTAAAATTTTGTTTTGTTAGCGGTATTGTGTGCACCACAGACGAACTTGGGAAAAGTTTGGCTTTTCTAAATTCTATCACACTGCTCATTAACACATTATATATGGGCTTATCTTATACTTGTGCCCTTGTAACTTAAAACACGGTTAAATTTTAAATGAGAGAGGCTGAAGTTTTTTAATTGTCGGTGTTTTTCTACATACACACCTGTGTACACAAAAAGTGAGGTAGAATAAGTATGTTTAAAAAAAACATAACTTTGGTCAGTAGCAGTCGCCATACATATATTTTGTCAGAAAAAAATGTCCTGTTCGACTAAATAACTAATAATACGCTTTCTTCTTTTCTATTAATACAACTACTTACAATAAAAAAAGGTATTTCCGAAATTGAATGTTGCGTACAATTTATGTCATTTTATCCATTTAAGCGAGTGGTCGGAGGTTGAAACTGGGTCTCCGTGAAGCGAGAAAATCACCTTAACGACTTCTTACTGTAAGCAAAGTCCATTTACACGAACATGGGTCAATATTTAATTTATCTGACATGTAATAAAAGGAAGATGATGGACATTGTTCTAATATATTGACTATCGAAAACTTTTTCTTAGTTGGTGAGAAAAGTTCAATCGAAAAAAATGTGTTATTTGTTTTTCCACATTTTTATTAGATAATATTTGATATAAAACCTTGAAATAAAATATTTCGAATTTAGGCATTTCGGTGGCTTCTTTAACTCTTTAACTTCTTTAACTTTTGTGGATTCATCCTTAATTGGTCGAATTTCTTTAACCCAAAACATTATTATTATTCCAATTTGGTTTCAATTAACGCCGTTTTTTTTAAATAATAAATAATGTAAATAATTTAGATTATTCTTATTAATAAATACACCACCGAAAGAGATTGTTTTATACAGATTTACTAAAAGAGCAAAGGTTAATTCTACTTAATTCAAAAACAAACTAATGAAATTGAAACCTCGTAGGACGATTAAACACTGAAATTGTTTTGCGCACGAAATCCTCAATATAAATTTTACTTACTTTTCATTAAAATTGAGTAGATAATACCTACGTGTAAATATTTTTGTACTATGCCACTGCTGGTTGAAGGGCGAAAAGCTGCCGGCAAAATTTAAAAAGAATCTATATGTACGTTGGCATTGTACCAAACTATTTCTCTTACGTTGGTATATTCCAAGTTTTTCGTAGACCATTTTGTTTTAAAATTTGAAATAACTTTTAAATCACAGAAATGTTTACTTTACCGAATTTTATTTATGTGTATTCAAAGTGATTGAGCTATTATAATAATCGTAAATCTGATTCACTGAAATTCAATCCTATCTATTTTTGACGTCACTTGCTGATACTGTCTATTTTATCGTTGTTATTACGACCAACACAATTGGGCGCACGGCAACGTAGAGAAGATTAAATTTATCAACGTACATTTTATGCTATGGCAATTGAAATAAGGGATACATTTCAATGCTCGGAGACGCAAAGAATCCGCCGCGATGCTCCGAGGCCGGTCTCAAGAGCATTGCAATTTATACCTTATTTCTATTGAGATAGCATAAAATATACATTAATAAATTTAATGTCTTTTGCAAGCCTTCCGGTCCGCCGGTTTGCACTGGCCTTTAATTATTTGTTTTGTGGAGTGTTTTTGCTTTTTAATTTTTAATGTAAAAAATAAATGTTGGACAACACCGTTGCTTTCTTCTCAAAGTAAGTAACTAAGTAAGTGTTATGGTAAACTGCAACAACCACGATACCACAAACACCCAAACTCGGGACAGTATAGAAAAGTTAGTCGACACCATGAAAAGCGTTGTACAAACCACAAGCCACACACCACCACGGAGGTTGTCTAAATAAATTGGACTACCACTATATTTTGTATCTTCGTTAGGATATTACAGATTTAGTTCTTAGTAAGGTTTTGGAAATCCCATATTTGATGAAGGATGGCTTTCAACTAGTTTACAGTATATTGCAGTATAGTATACTGTACACTACTATAACAAGAATTGTATTGGTACCCTTTTCCTTTTAACTGTACCTAACTGTGTATAACTGTGTATTGTAATTTTTATGTTCATTGAATGTCACGATGTTTGACCACCATGATATTCAATTATTTTTGTGAAATTAATAATATATCATAATAATATATAAATCCCCTAGGTTGTTTTAATTATTAATACAAAGATCGAACACTTACGATTGGATTCGAACCTACGTCTTCCAGCAAACCGTGCCAGAAGCTATGCCAACTAAGCCACAGCATGAACTGACGGTATTTACGAATTTCTCTATGTGCTTGTAACATACCTTTTTGTTTTTAATTTTTAGCAACTTTTTTTAAAAGCCGCGTTGTTATGTTTGCATTAAAGTTACCATACTTGACTTATCGTGTGTCGTAAACTATGATAGAACTGATTTCCTTGCTACGAGTCACACTACGACTTCTGCAAGCCGACAGAATGTTATAGTAACTTTCATAAGTTCATAAAAATCAAAGTAATATTAAGTTTAAATAACGTCACGATGTTCAATTATTTTTGGGAAATCAGTCCACTAGTTTACGAAGACTGCTCCCAATTAAAAAAAAAAATTGCTGCCCCATGAATTGCAGTCGACGGGTCATTTTAGTACAGGGTCAAGATCACGTCGAGCTTGATACTTTACCAAAGTAGCAACGATTTTTTTTATGTATATATTTATTGTCTCTTTATATGGGAATAAATTAATTAATTTTTAATAAACAGCAATGTAGGCTTGTAATAACAATCTCGTTACGTGGTTGACGAAGCATAAAAAATATCACATCATGGATAATGTCGAAGCCGTCAACTACACGACACTGCATGACGCATCTATTGTATCAACATGAGAGCAAATAGTTTCACAAATGAATTGATACTGTCATTTATTATATTATTATTATTTCAAAGAATACAGTATATACGTGAGGCGCACTATAAGATTCCGGAATGAATAAGAAAAAAATACTGTAAATGGTCAGAAATTAATTTATTGTGTCTCAAAATATTCTCCGTTAGCGTTAATGCACTTTTTCACTCGAATGAACTAAATTTGAAAACATTTATGCCACTTCTCCGTTACAATCTCTGCAACATAGTATTCATACTCTTCGACAGCCTCTTCAGGTGATGAAAATCGTTGACTGCGTAACTGGTTCTTAACTTTTGGAAATAAATAAAAGTCAAAAGGTGCCAGGTCGGTACTGCACGCGGGATGGCTCATAAAGTCAACGTTGTTCACCTTCAAAAATTCATTTGTCTGTCTAGCCGTGTGAGAACTGGCATTATCGTGGTGCAAGATGATACGGCGTTTACGGCTATTTTGCGGAGTTTGTCAATAACTTCCGGCAAACAAATGGTCGTGTACCAATCACTATTCACGGTACAACGATTCTCCAAAGCAACAGTAGCCACGTGTCCATTTTTATTAAAAAAAGAAGCAATCATCTTAGAGGCACTTTGGTTGGTTTCGGCTCATCTCAAAAGACCC
This sequence comes from Hyposmocoma kahamanoa, assembly GCF_003589595.1. Lineage (NCBI taxonomy): Eukaryota > Metazoa > Arthropoda > Insecta > Lepidoptera > Cosmopterigidae > Hyposmocoma > Hyposmocoma kahamanoa. Next base: position 9,653,855 of record NW_020653854.1, on the reverse strand, counting down.
GTACGCTCGATTGCCGCTTTATTTTGGGATCGTAACTACAAATCCATGTTTCGTCACCTGTTACTATGTCCGATACCAAATTTGACGCCCCTTCGTTGAATCTGGTAAGCATGGCATTGCACCAAGTGACGCGATCCGTTTTTTGAGCCTCAGTCAAATTGTGTGGGAAATACCGTAAGCACAGCTCTTTTCACACTCAAATGTTTGTGTAGTATTGATTGCATTTTACTCATGCCTATGCCTAAAGATTCGCGAATCTCATTGTATGTCATATGCCTGTCTCTTTTGATCATACGGCGCACAGCATCGATGTTTTTGTTGTTCATAGCAGTGAACGGGCGACCATCACGAAATTCGTCACAGAGATTCACACGACCGCGTTTGAATTTTGAATTCTGCAAACCAGCTATAAATAGTCGTCTTGCATGGTGCTTCATCGCCAAAACCCGTTTGAAGCCGAGCTCGAAGCTCCGCTGAACTGTTAAATTACACTTAAAGTCGTAGAAAATCATACTACGAAAATTTTCACGAGTTAAATCCATGGTGATGTAGACAACCAATTTCATAAAATGACGCCACAATGTAAAAACAAGTGACAGTCACATGAAACAAACTGTATTCTACAGCCAACGAGTTTCATTTTCAAATGTTGTAATTACTTTTTAAATATTGTTAATGTAAGTGGCCAGTACCGGAAACTTATAGTGCGCCCTATGTAATACACATTAGTATAATTATGTTTGGTTAATTATGCTTGGTATAATAATGCTACGTATATCTAAAGTGCATTTAACTAATTGTTCTTCTTGGCGTGTCTACTCGGACTTTTATATTTGTGAGAACCAGAACTTAGCGACTGACACAGCGTTATCAGTGGCGTTGTAAAATACATTTGGTAAATTGGAGGTTGTTTAGAAGTGTTTAATAAACTTTAACCTCTACGTAAAAAAGGATGGCGAAAGCTAACCCAATAATTGTAAAATCATCGAAGAGCCGTTCATGCACTTTGCTATATATGAATTTTATGTTTTAGTTCATGCCTAGTTATCAACATATTTTTGTATATTTCTAGAAGTCGAGGATAAAGAAATTGTAAAATAATGTATTTTAGAATAAATGCAAAACACAACGCAATTGATTCAGTTGGACCGTAGATTATGTAACGTTCTAGTACGTTCATTTTAAGCATGATTGAATGTTTACCTACCTAAAGTATTGGTTATTTTATAGTACACACATATAACATTAAAGCTAAAAAATACCTAATCAAATAATGAATTAAACAGTAACGACATAAAGTAAAAAATAAAACGCAATGTGACAAAAATGTTTAGACAATATTTAAATGAGAGATAAGAAAGTTAGCAAAGGAACGCTTTGACAAGAGGTCTCTTGCCAATGCCAGTGTCACATTGAGATTGAGAACAGTGTGACCATTAGTCGCAGATTTCTGCCATTTGGGCACATTTAATTTTTTTCATTATCATTGCGGCAGAACTTGTTAACTTTATATTAAATGTGGCAGAGTTTTTCAGATTTCGGAAAATTCAGCAAGTTCTTTATTATTTTTGGGAACATACTGGAAACTTGTTGTTTTCTGCAACTGCGAAACATCTGAAGCGAAATATAGGACAATGTTGTGTGTGTAACCCCAGCTTCTTACATCAAAAAACCTGATTAAATACAGAATCAGGTTTGTTGATGCTTTGATAACGAATCACAAGTATTCATAGGTCTCTTTAATACACGTCCTCAAAAACACTGGGTCACAAAATACACGGGATATCGCAATCCTTCTTTAATCTTTCACGGGAAGTATTTAGTAACAGTAGAGCTCCTTGTGAAAGAGTTCGTCCAGAGAAGTACTGCCGCCTTACTTATTTTTGCTGACAAGCAGTAATTTGAGCATTACTGTGTTCCGGTTTTAAAGGGTAAGGGTGCTGGTAAAATTACAGGCGCGTGGGACTTGATTCTGAGCGCCACCGCCACTGTTATGAACAGGCGTGTCGCTTACCACCAGGCGAAGGACTTTATCCCGTCACTTGGTTTCATGAAAAAAAGTAATTCGTTTATCGATTCTGAAAAAATATATATTTTGAATTGATACACTATTGAATTAATGGCGAAATGGTTTTGTTTATTGAGTTACATTGTTTTAGTTTTATTTCAAATTAAAAAAAAGTTGTGGAGTGTGGCAGATAAAGCATGAAAGTAGGGTATTCACCCGACTTTCATGCTTTATCTGCTATAGAAATTAGAGCTATGTGAAGTGTAGTAAGACAGCATTTTGATGTGAAGAGTGATGTAGTGAACATGACGGAATAGGCAATGCTTCGATGGTTTCGTTATGTAAAAAAGATGGATGTTAGTAGATTGATGGCACGAATTTATAGAGCGAATGGGGGTGGAGCAGTGTAGGGATCACGACGTACATCTCTGACTGGGTATTATGTTTTACAATACCTAGTGACGGGAAGAACAAGTCGGGCGCCTGGTGGGAAGCGAAATACCTATTCGTAGCAGTAGCAATACCAAAGTACGCAAAGATCTAAGGGGCCCCTGCCACTGCGCCCGTCAACCGGAGTCATAAGTTTACAAATCCCATGTGCCTGTAATTTCATCGGCACCCTTTCTCAAAACGAACTTTTTCATAAGGAGATTTGCTACTAAAATGTCCTAATAAGGTAGGTTAAAAGTATCAAGAATAAACGGCACTTTTGAAAAAACTGGAGCGAATGGAGGAGGCGTAAGGGGTTTTTCAGGAGTCTAATACGTGGAGGGTCATGGTGTCTCGCTACCTACGAGGGAAACAACGCTTTTTAAATGTAACGTCTCAAAATTGATTAAATACTTGCTTTTAATTATAAATAATAGAGAGGTAATGGACTCTGACTGTGTACAAGGATGAATTTCGTCCAATAAGTTTAACTTTTTGAAAAGTTGTACCCAGTTGAACTTAGTGGAATAGAGGTTAATTCTGAATGCCTTTTTAGTTGATGCAACCGATTAACAAACTGCTATTTTGCAATTTCAATGCAACGCAGTAATTTTGCTAAGGTGTGTGGCTAGATTTACTCATGACTAAGTGTTAAAATGTGTTAAAATTATGAAAAAAGTTTGACATTATAGCGGACTGTATCAATGGGTTCAGGTGGGTGCTAACAACGAGTGAGCAAGGCCAGTCCCATATCTTTCTACATAAGTTTTGTTTATAGTGCCCCTCCCTATCAACCTCTTGGTTATGCGGGAAGGGCACTATGACCTGTGCAAGCGAACATGCGCAGGGACCATCTAAGTCAGGCCCTAACGCCAGATCAGCACGTTTGCACGCACTTCATCCGGTTCTCTGTAAGGCTTAGTGCCTTAGGTGAGCCGCCCCGGGTGCACGTACAGTATCTTAAGGCAAGGTCTCTTTGCTCACTTCTCGTCGCGCTCCGCACGAGTAACGGTTGCCACCGCTGAGTGAGCAAGGCCAAAGCAAATATACTTACAGTTTATTAATTTATTATAAACACATATAGCTATCAAAGTAAAACAAAAAATAACAGTCTGAAAAGGCGCCAAAAACAATCACGTTTAAATTTAGAATTTAAATGTAAAACCAAAACTTAAAGAGACGATAAACAAAAAAGATTTGTAGCGACTGCTGCGATTCGCCATAGACAGATTAGATATTTCGCGAAAAAAGAATTCGTAACCTTGGTATAATAAAGCCACATGTATTCATATGTCAAAAGTGCTTTTATCTGATGAAAATCGTAAGATAATACGAACTATATGAAACTAATTACATGTGTATGAAATTTTCTAACTCTCCCATTTAAACATAGCAAAGTTATCGACTGTCACCATCTTTATATTTGTCTCTCAAAAAGTTGTATTTTTTTCAGAAGTGGCCTTATTACACCACGTGTGCGAATTGATGCTAATCTTTATTAACCATTTCAGGATCTTATTCACATACGCGAAATGTCTCCTAAAGTTTTCTCTCCGCCAGTAACCGCCAATGTATATGTCAACGACATTAAACCGTTTTATTTAAGTTTTTGAAGTCCTTAAAACTTTTTTAATTCCTGTGTAATATTTTTTAAAATTATTTTACTTTTTAAATTTTATTTTATCACAATAATTTAAGTTTTGAATGTGATTCTAGTACAATTATATTTCAAATTACAATTTAATAGTATCAGTAGAGCTCCTTGTGAAAGAGTTCGTCCAGAAGTACTGGCACCTTACCTATTTCTGCCGCCAAGCAGTAATGTCAGCATTACTGTGCTCCGGTTTTGAATGGAAAGGGTGCTGGTGAAATTACAGGTACGTGGCACTTATCAACTTATGTCTCTAGGTAACGGACACAGTGGCAGTGACCCTCAGATCTTTGCGATTTAAAGTTGTAGACCGGCGTTTAACTTACCACCAGGCGCACGACTTGTTCGTCCCGTCATTTGATATTACAGAAAAAAAAGTCATTTAAGTACAAATATGTATATATAACGAACCCGAAGATTACACGCGGTCTTTGGAGTGTACTTTGGTTTAGGATTCTGCTTCAGTCGGGACTTATTATTAAAATAAAAAGTTTTATTTTTTTAGAGACCTTGCATTAACGAGTTACTAATCAACCCGAAGTAACTTTTGTTTTTTGTTAAAATTCCTTCTTTTGGTCAAGAAGCCCCCGGCCTCTTGGGACAAATACTTTAAAACCAAATTGAGTCGCTCCCGACCTCTGTTTCAATTGTAAATTGAATCATAAATTTTTTAGATGTTTTTGAATGTAAATAATTTTTATACCTTTTTATTATCTTCTTTTATGAAACCTCTATGGTCTTCTACTGCAGATTGAAGTATTTCTCCACATTCTTCCATTTATCTTGGTTTTCAGCTACGCCCGCCTTTCGTTCGACTAGGCTTATACATGTATGTCTGCATCAACGTCATTATTAAAAACCCAAAAAGGTATATTTCTTCAATCTCATTCATTTCACGTTTCACGAGAATTACTATGAATCGCGTAAAGACAATAACGTATGTGATATTTTGAAATCTTACTAAGTTATAGCTTTCCATTTTCTAGCAACTAGGTCTTAACAACCATTCCGTGATTGTACCTCTAGCTTCATGTTTAGTGAGGAGAAATATTTTTAATTTATTTTTGAACACATTGTAAAGACGACAGCTTCAAAAATAGAAAAATGTTTATGCAAACGAAGTACGAAAAACTAGGAAAGAGATTAGGTTGCTAGAGACAGAAGGAGTGCTAGAAAGGTAAGTAATTGAGTGTGACATATTAAAGTTCAGAGCCGGTACAGCTGTCCTATAGATAGCATGTTCGGTTCCAGATAGAGTCGGGATGTTGGAAATGTCGGGATTTGAATAGTACAACTTTCAACAAACAAGCTCGTTCCAAGATCATTAGTGTTCACGCGTACACGTTTTATGCTGTAATCACTGACCTACCAATAAATGGACGTCGGGTTCGCGCTAAAAAGTGTCCGCACCTGTAGGGCGTTCAAATCGCATACAGAGCGTCAATCGCACTATAGTCTTCGTTGGTCCGAGTGACAGCGCGGTTGTCAATCATGCGGCACCAATATATGCAGTACAAATAATAACTTGTAAAAATTACTGCAGTAAAGTGTGGAAACAGGATTTTGTATCAAATTTTCACTAAACAAATATATTGTGTTATCATAGTTGTCATTTAAAAGTGTTATTTTGTACAGTTTTATAGTATTTAATTTGTGTATAACTGAATCGTAAATATAAATTACAAAAGCACACGAAATAATGAAATAGCTAATTGTCCTTTTTGTGCTCATTGCATGCGCAAAAGATGGAAAGATACCCATTACGTCAGTTTCAAGAAGCTTATATAAACTTCTTGGTCATTTTCAATTGTTCGAAATTGTACAGTTGCTTTGATTTTAATCCTATTTTTTAACCGACTTCAAAAAAGGAGGAGGTTCTCAATTCAACTGTATGTTCTTTTTTTTTTGTATGTATGTTACGCGATAACTCCGTTATTTGTGAACCGATTTTCATGATTCTTTTTTGTTGGAAAGGGGGTATTTCCATAGTGGTCCCATTTCATTTTGAAGAAAATCATCCACCTCAAAGGGTGGCTGTTCACGCATGAAGAGTCATTTTTATAAATAGCTCCTAACTTTAATTTAGGAGCAATTACTTTTAGCAATTATTTAGTTGATTTTGCTATTTCTCCAATTCAAGGCGTTTTTCTCTCGAAATACTTTGAGTAGTGTCGTAGTGAGAACCTATTTTTATTATCTCCAGTATCAAGTCCTGTATAGTGGCGAACTAGGGGATATTTCAATGAAACTTAGCAAATAGACGTAATTCTACGTACTTTTGAGGTCGGTTTTTTGAGTACTCTGTATTAAAATGATTTTTTTATTAAACTTTAGCAATAACTAACAAAATATTGTTGTACTCGTTTTACGGCATGGGATTACCTATCAGAAGTAAGAAAATACATTTGCCCGAAATAACATTAGCTCGAATTTTCATAACGTGTTTTTACGAAGATTACAAAACAAAGGCTAATTTAATCTATTTAAAAAGCATCAAAATTACTCGAAAGCGTAATGGTTTTGTTAGAAATCGGAATTACGGATATTTGAGTTTATGTTTAGTTAGAATATCGGTACATTTCTTAATAATTGTATGTATGTATCTGCCCAACTCTTTATTATACCTTTAAGTGAAATGATTATGAAATTAGTCATCATTGTGATATACACAACAAATTGTTAAATAAGTAGGTAGTATAAGTGGTCATGTGTTTTTTGTTTCTGTTTTCTTTTGTTTCTTTTTTACTGTTAAATGGTTAGACATTATTTATTTATTATTCTTTAATCTTAATATAGGTACTTAATTACGAGTTTTCAGTTATGGCATGAGGTGTTTACCAGTAATTAAATGTTGCACTCAGCCTTTAAACAACATGTATTTCTCTAGCTGTAGTTTTAGTGTAAGCAGTTGTTGGTGAACCAATAAATTAAAAAAAAGTGTATTTGTACAAAATTCGACATAATAATATATATAAAAAAATTAATTAATATTTACGAGAAAGGCTATTCCATTACTCTTGTGTTCAAGTAATTTTCAGTCGAAGCTAAATATGGTGCATTTTGTTAAGTTTCAAGTAGAAGCTGAATATGGTGTTTTTGGGCTCTTAAATTGTTGTAAGCAAATTTAGGCAGTACTGCAATGACGTTACAATTTAAATTAAATGTTTTAGTTTTTTATATTTCGTTACATGTCATGTTTGTATAGGTTAACCTCGGACATTTTTTTCGTGGTTTTTGTATTAGACCCGATGTCCATTTGTTGGTAGGTCAATGCCTATAATGCTTAGTTTTATAGAAAGGAGTCCTTTTAGTTAACATTCACTTGATTTTCGGTATAGTGTAGTAAGCAAATTCCACATTCAAAAGGGTTTGTTGGTTTTGTTAATGGCGTTAGTAACATTTTAAGAAATTTCTGAATCGCGCTGGTAAGAATTTCCCGGGCTCATATGTATATACAGCTTTTGTTACTTTTTGTGCTCAATTGATAATGCCAAAATTCCAGTGACCATCAGTGGAGTATAAGGATTCTTAGCAGCCAAGTCAAATTTAATAATAATAATAATCTTTATTTTATTGGTAAGCAAATTACGCTTGAAATCGGCTCCTTGACGTCGAGTTGCGGACACCAGCCCGTTACACCAAGTACCAAGTACGCTTGAAATCGTCATTTTGATTAACACTATTGCTCATTCGTAAGGCAGATGCCTTTAGAATGAGCAAAAAAACTTTAGAGATTGCTCTTTATAATAGTCATTTGTTATGCAAAGTTGCGAAGTTGTTTGCCGCGAGTACTTGTATTGAAACCTGAGCAAGCGAAGGAAGCTAAGATTGAACCACGAGCGAAGCGAGTAGCGAGCGTTTCAAGCCACGAGACGCAAAACAACTTTGCTGCCGAGCGAAACACACAACTTTTCACCCCACTATGGCGAGGGAAATGGTAGATGAATGAATAACAGTTGAACTATAGAACCTTTTTTAATGAAAAGAAAGTTTATCTTCGGATGCGTGTGAATTTACAGCTCATCAATTTTTATTCTTGTTTGTACTTTTATTTTGTGTGATAAAGTGATTATTGAAATTATTTTAGTCTTCGACGAATTAAAATCATTTAATTAACACAATTGTCATTGTCAATTTAATGTCAACAATAATAAGAATTGAAAAATACCAACGGATTTATATTATATGTTACATAAATAAGTAAAGTACGACAAGTCGCTTAAATGAACAAGCCATTATCTTGTTTTTTCATCGAAAGAAAAAGTTAGGTGCACCGCATTCCATCGTCAAGTTCGAATTTCAAAAACCTTTTCCACGCTAACGTGCAAATAACGCTTTTGCGCGGAGATTTCTAAAGAGAAAGAAAGCCTTTCCGAGCTAGTGAGGTGAAAATACACATTTACTATACAGTTATCATTTACAATATTTATTTCAAACATGATAGATCGCCTGGCCTTGCAGGCAAGAACTAAACGGGTGATTACCTCGGATTTTTGTCATTCATAACCTTTAGTATAAAGTTTGTGTTTCACTGTAGTTTGTTACTTGTTACTTGTAAATGGCAAATTTTGAATATCAACTGGAATCTTATTATAGTAGCTTATACATAATGCTCCTTAAATGAATTAATGACTCCACAATTCTACCCCAAGACATAACACAGTAGGTAATCAGTGATTACGAGCATTTGGTTAATACACATTTCCTAAGATTTTGCCATCTATTTTAGGTAAACAGTCTTGCTATGTCTGAGGTGTTTAAAAACGAAGATGACTTTACGAATTCATAGCGACGAATTTTATACATGTGGGTAGAAGGAGAGAATTTTTTATTTTATTTGATTATTTATTGCACAGGAAACCACAAATCACATTTAGTATAACGAAAAACACAAACAAAAGGTACTGCTTATTTCTAAAAGAAATTTCTTTCTGCAGACCAAAATACAGTATACTGTATACAGTATACTGATCATAAAATAGCGTATGATTCGTATTTTGTCAATAGTTTTGTAGCTGCAGGCAGCAATTGACGTAAATAAAGCATGTGTAGGCTGTTATACGTCGTGGTTTAAACAAGAAGAATAGGTTCCGAATACAGAAAGGTAATATATTTCGCCTTAGCTATATTGAACATTAAGCGATTTACTGCAAGTCAGTGACTGAAGACTTTAAATCCTTCTTACGCAAGAGTCTTCTCCCCAAGAGTCACGGAATGTATTAATCATCCGCATATGTAATTATATTACAATTGGGTAATTGGAATTGACAAGTTGGACGAGCTGATTTCGATTGAGGTAGATAGATTAGATAGATTTTACTTAGTAATGCACGGAACCTTATCCTTATTGCGTAGTTCAATTATAATAATTACTTCATATAAACACAAAAAAGACACAACTGATTATGATTGTGCTCTTTAGTTTTATTGTTATTCAACTATTTAAAGTTATATTTAAGTTAATTATGTATTTATATGCAATTATAATATTTTTGTAATTTTTCTAGTAAGTTAAAAAAGAAAGTTAAGTTTTTTTAAACGGCTAATTAAAATACAAGGAAAGTTTCTCTACAAAACATGCGTTATGTATATTTAACATAAATAAACTACTTAATATCAAAAATATATTTTAATTATTCTTTTTATCAGAAAAGCCCAAATTTTTTTAACTCGTGTCTAAATATTTAATTTTGTTCTTGTGCCTTTCTTTCGAGTGCATTATATGTAGTATGGTGGAGTTGGTACGCACTGTCAAGCAGTGGAATTTGCCTATTTGGGTCATGTACTGTGACATGACAAATATCATTTATTGCTTACTATCCTGATGGCAAAGTAGCTGGGAAGCGGAAGGCTGAAAGAAGGAAAATGTCATGGCTTCGTAAAAGGGAGTGGACCGACATCAAGACAAGACATAGAAAGATATAGAAAACTGACTGCCGACTTTCGATAATGGAGAGGCACTTGAAGAAGAAGATAGTATGCCGAGGTCGTAGAAAATCGACATAATCCATATTCTTTACTCATACCCCCTCTAAAACAGGTGTTGTGATATATGAACGTTTATTACACTGAGAAATTAAATTTCAACAACTTTCTTTTCCAATTTTTTCGTTATTTTAATTTATACTGTATTTTTAGTATTATGATTATGACTCTTAAATGTATTAGTGCAGTAAATATATTTATGTCATAGGACTAGTTAAGAGAATTCTTTAAAGAACATGCTGCTGTTAATTGAGTTCTGATAATTAATTGCTGTCTCCGATGCTAATTAAAAGTGAAAATGTACGCTTTTGAAATGTTACGCCTGAATATATATTAAATATAAACACTAATAGAGATTCTGTCAGTGAACAGGTTATTTTGAATACCCTTTGAGTTTATACAACAGGGACCATTATAATTTATTTACTACTTTATGAATATTGAAATATTCTAATGATTTCAACATTCCAAGAAGGAAAGTACAACAAAAGCATTCGATCCATTAGGCCTATTCCTTGAATAAAAACCCGTGGTGTGACTCATGCCGATAAAGTAAATATACTATGTATGTAATGTGTGAAATGCCAAAATACTGTTTTTGCCTGTCATTTTTTTATGATATTAATTGACAGGACGAACTGCTTGTTCGCCCAGTGTTAGGCAACACGCCTGCTATAGCAGTTGTAGTGCCACGCAGAGCTTGACATGGCAAAGATCCGAGGGGCACTGCCACTGTGCCTGTCACCCTGGAACACAAGTAGAAAAGTCCAATGTGCCTTTAATTTCACCAGCACCCTTACTCTTCAAAACTGTAATGCTCACATTACTGCTTGGCGGGCATAGTATGTAAGGTGGCAGTACTACCCTGGACGAACTTTTTCAGAATAAGAGCATTGTATGACAAAATTGATGAATGTAAGTGAAGTAAGAGACGTTTGTCAGAACGGACCTCAATGATAATCCAAGAGCGTGAGCATAAGTAAGTAGGTAAGTTTAAGTAATCTCTTCTGAGCTATTAGGACCGTAGTACGCTGCCTTGGCGTATTCTTGATTGGGTGCACTTTACGTCTTGAAAAAGACAATGGAGTTAAACCTTTTTGTAACATGTAGGTTATCCTTACGACGTTTCGATCATCGTAAAAGCTACGAAGCGAGTAATAATTTTACGATGTGATTGAGTAACGGAAAACAATTCAGAAGCTCTGAGTTCTTTATGGTGGTCTGAGAGGGAGGATCACTTAAAAAAATTGATTTTATTTGTTTGTAATTCATTGTAATGCATCTTTCAGTGATTTCCTACAATGTTGAATATTGTTTGCGAAGGAAATAATTGTAGTTTTTTTTAAATGATATCAAGTAACGGGTCGAATAAATTGTGTGCCTGGTAGTAAGCAACATGCTTATCTATTTTGCAGTGCAACAGTCGCGGTGCAACTCATGCAAATCGCAAAAGTCACACACAGACAAGACCGGTCGACAAGTCTCATGTGCTTATAATTTCACCAGCATCATTATCCCTCTAAACTGGAACGCAGTAATGTTTGGCGGCAGAAATAGGTATGGTCTCTACTGCTAGACATAGAGCTCTACTGCTATCAAAATTATTTTATTTTTATAGACTCAAAAAAGGAGGGGTTCTCAATTCTTTTGTATGTTTTTTTTGTATGCATGTTACGCGATAACTCTTAATTTGTGAACCGATTTTGTATTCAGTAGTGATCCAATTTAAATTTGAAGAAAATATTCCATATCTAAGGGTGGCAAACTAGGGGATGAATGACTTTTGAGGTCAGTTTTTTTAGTACTGTGTACTTAGATTATAATTAAATGAATTGCGATCATGGATATATAATAAGTACTAAAATAGTAAAAATTAAAAAATACACTCAGTACCAAAACTGGCGTCGACGAACTCTTTCACAAAGAGTTCTACTGCTCTACCTTGTCAAACTAATACACTGTAATATCAAAAACAGCATGTTGCATTGCTTTTTCCCAGTTTTTGTCGTTCTTGAAGTTAACAACTTAAACATACATTTAACTTACTTTGTACATCAGATATTATACAATTAGATATCCATTTTATTTGACTTTGCTGAATAAGTTATGTCTATGAAGAAACTAATATACGTGTTTTACCTTGATAATAGCCGAAAGATTATTGATGTTATTAAAATACTTTATTAGAACGTACAGTGTTTTGGTTTGACGCGATAGTGCTATTACCGTGCACATTAACAACGAATCTTTATGTTTTTGATCTGAAAAGATTTACATTTAGCTGAAAAAGTGGTAGAAACCTTACTTGCGAGGCAAAGATACATTTAAAGACAAAGACAGATTGTAAATTTTACATTATTATAGTTTTTAAAACAATTAATTGCAAAACTTCCTTAAATATATACAAACACAAATATATTCGAACCAATATATTTTGCTAACTTGCCCTCTGAATTAAGTGTATTTGGGGCCGTCGGCATTATTTCAAAATTGCTGCTAGGCTAACCATGTTTCAATGTTATAATGTTAACAGTATTAATAGATCTTAGTGAGAATTGATAACAAGTTTGCTCTACTCATATTTATTTTATATTATACAAATGAGAATACATTGTTCTGACTTCTGATACGTATCACCCATCACATATCTCTTACAAATATTTTACGATGTCTACGTCATTGACGTCTTTGGGTTTTTTAATTAGCGATAATATGAAAACATTATGGATGTTTTAAAAAAAAATAATTTCACCTGCTCATACTCAGGTAATAGGGTAATCTTTATTTTCTCTTGCCTTTTTAGCCTTTTTAATAATTAAAAAAGAAACTGCATAAAAATTATATCTCTACTTTCTTTTTTTATGGATTTGACAGGCACAAAATCCAATATGTATTGCTTAAGAATGGACTTGTCATGTGCCATAGTAGAAATATAGTACGAAATTATGAAAATCATACAATTTAGATGATGTACACATATATGTACACAATATACTTCTGTACTTAGTGGACGTCATATATAAAATCGAAAACGTAAATTTAAATTGAATTTTCTTTTTCTAATTGAATTATTATGCAAGTATATTGAGGCAATATTTACTATTCAAGCAAAATAAAAGTTGATAAAGCTATAAGAAAAAGTTTTTCATTAAAAAATAACACTTACCGGTAAAAATAAACTATTCGTGCCTTCACAAACTAATATCACAAAGAATACAAAGCAAATAGACCTCATGTTTGCTAGTATGCACGAAAAAAGTTCACGGCAAGAAATTTTTTACACCGAAAGTTCTACACAGTTCGGCGTTCGTACTTCGGGCGCTGCGGACGTCGGGATACTTGTGAATGGGGGAGTTTGCCCCTGCCGCCTTTATAGGGGTAGTAAACGTTACTGCGCACTCTCCGCCGCTCTCTTACTTTTCCATCCGAACTTCTCACTTCCGTTACTCTTTTTCTATCGGTCGCCTTGCTTACTAATTGCCACTTAGCCCTTTGCAAAGTTTGTTCAAGTAATTAGCACGCTGAATAAACTGATCGATGCGCTCAAAATTCGAACGTAAATTTAAAAAGCAATATCCTTCTTTACTTATTTTTTTTAGTTTCATCTGATCATGTTTCACCGGCCTGTTATATCACTGTAAACGTATAAATAACTTATTATACGTATTGTACTATAGACGTATTTTCCGTTTTTTTAACTTGATAATAAGGCTTCTTGATAGTAATAGTTACTGTATACTGTATATTTGTAGCACGACCGAAATTACTGTTATCTGATAATAATTATTTACTTAACAAATATTTTGTACGTCATGTGTTGATGAAGAAGTATCTAATGGAGTAAATTAATTTTACGCTATCTAGTGTTTAAATTATTATGTGTTTTGTTTTGACGCTATGGTGATGAAGGGCGTTATACATTGTAATCATGTACTTATTTATAAGAGAACCTCACTTTCCAAAATTTGGTACAAAATATTCAACTTTGATGTAACCCGTTGAGAGGACGCTTGTCTCCTTCAAGGCGCTCGATTCCCACCCGGGCTTATAATCACGTCGTGGTTAGCTAGTAAGTGGCAGTTGACAGCTTTTAGGACAAAAATACCTGTCTACACTCTTTTGCACTCGACAACTATCTTTTCACTTCAGCTTCTTGCAGCGCTTCCATTACCGCTTACTTTTTCCCGACACAACACACTCACTATACTCGTACAAGTACACATGTCTTAACCCGAGGTTGAGCCGTTACTGATTTTGTTCCTGTAAACACTAAACACCGGATTCCAATCACAGGACAATATAAACTCATCTTTACGATTTATCGTTGGGCTTTTAATGTTCTAAGGGCAGTTTATGTGTCCCTTTCTTCGCATGAAATTAATAAGACAAGCTTAACGTAAGTCACAAACTCCACCACCAAAAATAAACCCGACAAGAGTTTCTCTTCTTCAAAAGGCATCCTCAAGAGTTGATGGATGTTCGATGGTTGGCTTCATCTAATAAATATTCAACACAAGCGTAACTATTTTGCACGATTCAATTTTCACTGGCTCCTGTAGTATCAAACTACTTTATTCTTTTCTATTTTGTTGAAAGGAATAACAACAATTTTTGAATTTCTCTTTTATTCTATTTACTATAATAATAACGTGGCAGACGATTGCTCTAATTACCTGGTCTCAAGAATAACGAAATTTACTCCGAGGGCAACAACCAGAACACCCAGATCAAAAACAATTTAGAAAAGATTGATGCCTAAATTGGTCCTATTGGGTATCCCACCAGGGACTAAATCCGAGGTCGTCTAACTTCTCTAATGACGTGTTTGTACGTTGTGTAAATCCACCTATTACAAAACCGCTGTTTGCCTTTGCACTGAGCTTCTTCTTAGTGTATCTGCATGTTCCAGAAAAAGTCTTAAAGCATCTGTTCTTGTGGTAGATGGTGTTTGTTGAATAACACAACTCATAAGCTCTGTCAGTTAATGACCTGACAACTGAATCTTGGTGACGTAGTGACGATATGAGATGTCGTACAAATATTTGTTAGAGTGAGTTTTTTTTATAATTTATAAAACTAAGCGGGCATTAACTATTCCGTGGAATCCCGACTGTCGTGCACTGTTAGCGTTTCGTATTCTTTTTTTGATATTTTTGCTACGTTATTGTTTCCGTATGACTTTTGATGTTTTCGTGATTGTCAGTGAATGTGTGTTGAACCATATTTTGCTATTGCGTTTTTCTCAAATTTGTAGCCTTCTTCACTTCATTCTGATAACAAAATCTTGGTGACGCGGGTGATGGTATGACGTGTCGTGCAAATATTTGTCAGGGTGAAATGTCTTGTCCAACCTTTCAATAATCGAATTATCAAGCTTTGGTACGATGAAATCGTATAATGATCATACGTCAAAAGTGCTTTTATCACATTTAATGTGTAAATTTAATGTGTAAAATTTTATTTTTATCACTTTAAGTGATAAAAATAATATGAACTACATGAATCAAATTATATATGAAATTTTATAACTACCATATTCACGCATAAAAAAATTATCGACTAATATCATTCATAGAATCTTGAAACCTCTCCTGAAAAGTTGTCATTTTGCAGACGTTGCATTATTACACCTGTATCATCAAGAGGTATCACAGAGGTATTCAAAGATGTAACATGTTTTTTACTTCATTAAACATTTAAAAGGACGCCTTCACTGCAAAGATACTGTGCGCCAATTTAACATTCACGAGTCTGGCGAAGTTTTGAATTATATACTAAGAGGTGATGTAATTATCTATACAGGGTTATATGTAAAATGCTAACAATCTCCCAGGACTATATTATTCCTAACATCATAAACAACAACTTTTCTTCCATGACTTTTAATAATTTATCATATATTTTACTTTTGTGTAAAAATAAAAATTCTTAAATAGATCGCTCTAAACGCTGATAACTCTGTGCAAAGGAAGCACTAGTATAAGAACCAGTTCGATGCAAAACGCAGGTCTCGAATAGGGGTTGGGCAGGACGCTTTCTCGTTCGAACTTATGGAAGAATGAATTTACCACCTTACTACCAAATAAATAATAAATGCAGGTGAAATTATAGGGACATGGGACTTGTCAACTTATGTCTCAGGGTAACAAGCGAAGTGGCAGTGCCCCTCAGATTTTGCGATTTAAAGCTCTAAAAAAACTATTAAGAACAGGCGTATAGCTTACAATCAGGCGCACGACTTGTTCGTCCCGTCACTAGATATTATTTAAAAAAAGTACAGATCTAAAAGTTGTGAAATAGTACACCAAAAACTTATATGTTTATTTTTGATAAATTTATCATGTTTTGTAAAATGTCATGGAACAAAAGTTGTTATTTACTATGTTAGTAATATAGTCTTGCGCAGTTGTTAGTATAAACAGTAACCCTGTATATCTGGTTTATTAACACATTTTTTCACTCTGTGTAATCATAAGAGGGAAGAAGTCTCCGCTGAAGAGCTCATAAATTCAAATCTCTTTATTTCGTATTCCAGCAAACACTTGAAATCGTGGAAATGGCTAAACACTGCTACTTTATAGTAAGGCAAATCTCCGCAGGACGAATGAGTGACTTTAGAATTTTGTAGAACTTTTTGTTTTTCAATAGGCATTGGTAAACATATCGTATGAAGAAACAAAATAAAGAGCTAAACGAATCATTCTCATGGATTTTTAACGATCGCGATAGCCCAACGGATAGCACTATAAGCGTTTGCTGAGGAGGTCTCGGTATCAATGCCCAGTAGAACCAATTTGGGTAACGAACGTGTCAAAATTTGTCTGATCTTGTATTTATGGCTATTTTTTGTGTAATTTTCCAATTCCAATTTTCAAATAGTGGAAATTTTTCCGGGAAAAATCCCGAAAAATTAAAAAAAATTTAAAGATTGGGAAAATTATAATTTCAAAGGCTCATATTATGTTCTACGTTTACAAATTTAGCGTGGATTATAAAATAAACTTTTATAGCTAAAAGCCACTTAGAGAATAACGAGATTTAAAATGATTTCACTACAGCGAAAATAAACCTGGAACAACCACACCACCACCACATGTTGTTGGCTCCATCGTTTTCATTTAGTAACTTCAACTTTTGACAGGTGTCAACGTCAAATGTGGAAAATTAAAGGAAAAATATTCGAAAAATATCCGGAAAAAGACATGAAATATAAAAAATATGATTTTCTGGAAATTTTTCCATGACCCTACACTAGGCTAGTGCAACCGAGTTAGCTTCGTTGCTCTAGTACTTATAGTATTAGGAAATTGTTAGTTTGAGGTTGTCTGGCATATTTTATCCATTAAAGGTTTTGTATCACATTAGTGTTATCCAAACTAATATCATAAATGCGAAAGTAAGTCTGTCCGTTACGTTTGCACGCCTAAACCGCTGAACAAATATTGATGAATTAGTATGGTATAGAGATAGATGGGACCTAGGAGAAGGACATAGGGTACTTTTTGTCACAAAAACAAATCTCAAAGGGGGTAAAATAGGGGATGAAAGTTTGTATGTAGAAACAATAAAAGTATGAAAATTAGTATAGTACAGAGGCTATTCAAAGCACATACTCTAAGCACACGAAGTAGCGGGCAACAGATAAGACGTGATAAATTACAATATTTTCAATGTATACAAGGATCTTATCATTTATGTAAGACAGCCTTTTGAACTATTTACAAGTATAATGCCAGGTAAAGAACAAATTCATAATGGTCGAGGGGCGTTTAACCAGAATTAGCAGCTCCAAACCTTAAAGCATTGTTGCATTAACGGTGTATTTTAATGAAGCCGAAATTTGCTTCAGAATTCAATAAATTTTAAATTTGCCTTATGAATGCTTACAGAGTGGAGTCTCTATAGGCTCAATTTACATTGCCGTGAAGCGGAATGAAGAGATTTTTCTTTTGGAACGAAATTGTATATAGCTTAATCAGCTATGTAACATACAAATTACATACGAGCCTTGAGAATTCCTTCTTAGTAGCAGTAGAGCTCCTTCAGAAAGAGTTTGTAGCATGGAAGTACGGTCACCTTGCCAATTTTAATGTGAGATTATCGCTTTCCGGTTTTAAGGGTAAATCCGATTCGTATTTGTTCCGCATCCGAGACTATACAAATCTAGAAAACTCAGCCCACTTCGGATGTCGCTTGTGCGCTAAATCCGGTTCGAATCCGAGAAAATACGGACATCGCTTCTAGACCTAGAGATAAAATGATCCCTGTGACAATTCGGACCGGATCGTCATTTCTCGTATACGGAACTGATACGAATAGGACGTAGTGCGCAAACGCTCTAAGGGTGTTGGTGAAATTACAGGCACATGAGACTTGTCAACTTATGTCTCAGGGTGACGAGCCTCGCGGAAATGCCCCTCAGATCTTTGCAATGTAAAGCTCTGAGTGGTGCTGCAACTTTTATGGATAGGCGTGTCGCTTACCGCCAAGGCAGGCGCACGACTTGTTCGTCCCATCATTTGGTATTTGGCCTGTGCCGACCTGTTTTTTGGCTCGCATCTAGTTTGTAGTTACAAAATTAACGTTGATTATGGTATGTATTATTTCATTGTGGGGATACACGTTCATCGTCTGCATGTGGCTCAAGATGGTGTAACGTGCACCCACGCGCGCCTCTCAGTAGGCCATGAATGCAGGAGTTGCTCCTCTCCTCACCTCTCCTCACCAGTCGCGGTGCAGTCACGATTAGTGAGGTGTAGGTGTTAATTTTTCAAAATAAGCGCGATGGATGGAAATCCAATTGAAAAATTTATAGAGTATGTAAAACAACACCCTGCAATATGGTATAGCAGTTCCGCCAGTTATTCCGATCGACTGGATAAAAAAATGCATGGGAAAATTGATGTCTAAAATTTATTGATAATTTTAAAACTAAAACTACATCGGAAATGAAACTATTTTTCCGGATTTAAATCGTGTATATTTATTTTTTTCAAACAAACCGACGTTTCGGGCCGACAACTGAAAAAAACATAGCAGGTGAGTAATTTTTAATACCTACCTATATGTGAAATGTGTGCCCCAAGAACTAGGTAAAAGTAATGTTTCTTCGTCAGAATCCATCGAAAGAACGTCGGAAGACATTTTAGGCAGCGCGACAGTTGCGCGGCTGCACCCCTTTTAACAGCGGCTAATTTGAACGACCTCTAATTATGAACCGATATATGTACGTTCAACAAAAGTAAACTTTTATGAAGGATCATATTACTATTCTTGTCAGGTTTAAAAAAAAATAAAATTCTAAGCACATAAAGTCTAACTTTCAATCCAAAAATACGAACTGTGATTTACATAAATTTACAATACATCACAAACAAATTTGCCACATAATGTTACGTATTGCTCTTTGTACGGACAACGGCACACCAGACTACACATTTTTGTTCGAAAATCGCCTCTAGCGCAACGGAACAAGATACGTCAATGTGTAGCTTGATGTGTTGGCGTGTGTACTTGCTTTATACTTAAAAATTGAAAAAAAAACGAAATTAACCCCAAGCCCGAGTAGCAGATATTACCTGGAAAGTTTTGTTTGAAACTAGCTACGCACCACACAGGAAGTTTCAAAGTTCTAGTTTGTTTCTAAGCAGCGCAAGTCCAGGTATATTAGATCTAAGACATCCATTACAACTTCCAACTACGTCATTATCTAGGTAATTAAATTCCAATAAGCTGTTAAATGAGACTTATGTTAACGCTCCACTTGTACATATCTATAAACATAATATATACTTTTATTTATGATTTGATATAAAATAGGAATTTGTCTTTTCACGAAAAAGCATGAAGCAATGCGTTGTATGAATACATACATTTACCTGAATATCAAAGTGCCGTAAACAAGCCACGGTAGCCTAATGGTTTGATTTACTGCCGCTCAAGCAGAGGGCAGTAGGTTCGAATCCGGGCTCCCTCCTCTGAATTTTCAAAATTCCTATGCAAATTTTTATTTGGAATATTCACGTGAGAAATCGCCGAACCGCATTGGGCCAGCGTGCAAGCAGCTAGGGATAATATCTTACCGCCGTTCCATCATCCGCCACCTATGAACCCCGGTAGTAGCTCATAGCTCAGCTCTACCGTCTGACGTCGGTACTGGCGTCTGACGCATCCTAGGCAACAATCGGCGAATACCTTACGCCAATTGGCACATCCTTTCACTACGATGGCAAACATTATAGGGTATGTATGCCATCGATATGATAAGAAGAATAAGACAAACATATTAACATCTATTTAAATTAAAATTGAGATATATTATTTATTTATTTTTATCATTAACGAATTCGTAAATACCTACTAAAATAAGTCTTGGTTACAAGTAATTGTTTCAATTGATTTATAAAAGCGGTGCTGTTTTTATAGTGTTAAGTTGGTTACGTATTTCATTATGAATTTTGATTACTATGGAATGTGAAGCGAATTTTCCAAGTACATAACGAAATTAAATCTCTTACGTAAGATTTTGACGTAAGTAGATGCCTTGGCAATTCTTCCGTTGTCCTACTTTGTTTCTGGGGCGTCATGATATTTTACTATCTGGCAGACATGATGTCGACATGTGTCAAGAGGCGGTTTTAATTCATTTTAGAATTGTATAAATTTCCTTAGCAACAGTGCAAGGTTTTTGATATTTAATATAAGATAAGTGACAGCTATCAGTCTATAACAAGACAGTATAGCTGCATCTATTTCAACGACATGCCGGCCCAACAGTTGGCTCTATAGACGTTGGAGAAGGACGTCCGGGTTCGATTCCCGGTAGGACCAATTTGCGAAATAAACTGCTTTTAAATTTATTTATTAACCGACTTGAAAAATAAGGAGGAGGTTCTCAATTCGACTGTTTTTTTTTTCTACTCAGGTTACAAAGACGGTTAAGTACATACCTTATAGCCTAACACGCATAATAATATAATAAAACATTATTTATATACACGTACGGGCTAAGACGTGTGACGCAACGACGGGTGTCCGGTAACCAGGCTTCGAAACGCTCGGACACCCTTCGCCCAAAACTCCTCCGTCGTGAAAGTTGACAGATGTTGGGTTGATACTCTCACAACAAATGAATTGAAATTCGCGTTGTAGCATAACCCAACCGCTCGACGCCCAGGGTAGCATAAAGATTCACTCGTATATATACTCTACTATATTTGCAGACTTTGTGGAGTAATGAAGCCGTGGTACGTATACCAAGGCGGTTCGTACAGCTGGACGCAATAGATGATTATGGCCAATCGGGGCAGTGCCATTTTCCTAAATTCAATGTGGTCTGAGTGTTCTGAGTAGTGTTAGGGGTGAATTCCTTTGCTCTGGTACTTATGGTATAGAAAACTCTCGACTTTGAAATATATACGGTTCAGTTTGCTTAATTCGAGCAGCAGGAACACTGGCTTTATTTCAGAATTTATTTTTTTACAAACGGACCTAAAACCATTTGAAAAATGTATGTCGTATAATATAAGTGTTCTATTTAAGTCGGTGGATATAACAAAATTCATTGGTACCTATTGAATATAGCGGTTTTCTTATAAAATTTCGAAGTAACTTTGTGTTTTTTTTTTCTGTAATGAAAATTTTTAGAAGTCGTATTTTCACACTAAATACTAATCAGTGCATATCCTGAACTTCAAAATATATTTTTTCCAAAGTAAATGTTTCAACATTGTCATGCAGAATCCACCAAAGCCATTCGAGGATGTATATACTCTTAATATAAGTAAACATTTCACGCCTAAAGAGCCCTTAATGGAAAAATATGTTTTGTATCAAGACCATTAAGTATCACATAATAATAAACGTTCCAATCAACTACTTAATAAAATAGACTTAAGGTAATAAAACATACAATAACACTTTTAATGTGCAACTTTGCAGTGAAAGTAGCTTAGAAGTAAATAGACAGATTTATTGCTGTTTTGTTTCGTAATAATTTTATTTTATGAAGCCGCAATTAGGTGGATTTATCTTTTACACCTGCATTTCCTCGAGAGAAGTTTAATAATAAAATTTTAGTTTAATTATAATTGTTACAATAAAATATAAAACTTTCATGAAAACTGCAAAGCATCGCTTACTAGTACGAACTGGATTGAAGCAAGTTTGTGATTTGCAAAACTATTTAAAAGTTTCAGAATCCACTAACACCTATAATGAATAAACACCATGCCCACTGTTTAAGTTTGATGACAGAAGATCATTGATCAGAGATATTTCGAGTTCTTAGGTTGTCGCGATTGCTACACTTAGGAAATGAAACTATTTTTCCGGATTTAAATCGCGTATATTTGTTTTTTCAAACAAACCGACGTTTCGGGCCCTTTACAGGTCCCATGGTCACGGATGTCCGATTTAAATCCGGAAAAATAGTTTCATTTCCTATGATTTTTATATTTTTAAGCAAGGCAGTAGCTTATTAATACTCTACTTACTGTAACCCACTACACGCGCTCACGTATTAGACCTTCTTCTCAGCTCATATGGGTGACAAATATTTCAAGTTACGTTTACGTTTGAAAGATGAGATATTAAGTCCATAAGCGTGTCGCCACAGAGCAGAAAATAGCATTGGCCTATGGTAAATTTGTGATCAATAAAATACAACTACACAATCAATATATATTTAATTCAGTCGAGTACATTAACAAATATTCATTTTACACTAATACAAATAATTACCATAAAATACATGTCTATTAGGATATAGCACTTGAGCTATATAAGAAAAAATTCCAGTGACTACACTATACAGTGATTGAAACAAACGTATGACAACATCAAGCTGAAATGACAGGAGTGGGATTTTGAAAGCGAAACCCATTATACGGGAGATCAATCGCAAAATCCGCTTGTACTTCTCCAGGTCTCGTAGTCAGGTCGACTAAAGGAGTAGGAACATCTATAGCAGTGAATATTGGCGGAGAAGTATCTGGAGGACCAACGTATACTGGATAAAGTCTAGGTTCTGACCTCAATCTCACATTCCCAGCTGTAGATACTTCGAGAGAATTCTTTCCGTTATCCTTTGCAATATGTATTCTGTCAACTTTTATGTTACCAGTTTCCATGTTTGACCAAGTGGTAGCTGGCATCACTGGCGGAGGCGTGACAGGCATGAGATCTGGTGGTGGCCAAGAGTCACTGCTACGTTTCTCATAAGGATGATGTTCGTAAGGATATGAGTTGTAGAATCCGTAACTCACCGGACTTGCAGCAATCTGGAACAGAACGCCTATTAACCAATTATCTTGGTAGTTGGTTAGTTCGTGCTGTAAAGCCTTTTAGGTGCGAATTTTGATCTTAGTATCTTATAGGCACAGGAAGCTACGACGAGCCTGTCTCGAAGAGGTAATGTAATGTAAGGTGATTGATGAAATGATGAAGGAAATGATTACTTCGAGTATGGTCAGTGTTAATTAGAGCTTTCATTCCGGAAGTAACGGTCTCGAAAATTTTTGGCATGAACTTGAGATTGATATTTTCAGTCTCGGGAATATCGAGAGGTTTGAGACTTAAGTTACTTAATTAAAGAGTATTAAAAAAAATCTGCTAAACCACCAGACACTTTTTTATTCTGGTTATATGAACACTGAAGAGTCGAGCTTACTTTAATCTGTGGAGATTGAAGAACGATAGTAATAAATAAAAAGCCCTCTGTATCTGAAATTACAGTAAACGCTGTTTGTTTCTTTCGTGCCCACTATAAAAATAAAAAAACTTTTATAAATAATTTGTAATTTAAAATAACAAAAATGCAACGGAAAGGACGCACTCGCCGCAGCATGGTGGGCGCCAGTGTTACCAGATGGTTACATTCTTTACATTGTTCGTAACTTTTGACTTTCTCGCGTAATATGTAAGTAACTTTTGTTTTTAAGGTAATCTTAAAACATTTTAAATATATATGTATATACCTATGGATTCATTACTTTATTTTGGATTCGCTTTTTTATTTTGCTTTATTAATACTATTTACATTATTTTAAATTTAATATGATTGATCGATTCATTGTATTCAATTGTAATAGTAAATGTTAACGTTCTGTCTTCACCTGTAATTGCTATAGCATTCAGTTCTTTGTTTTGTAATGTTAAATATCTAATTGAATGTTATAATGTATATAGTGTCGGTGAACTGAATAAATAAATAATTTTCCTTACTTTTGAGAACGTTGAGATCTTTAAAATTCAAATAAGCTAAACAGTTTAGGAACGCACCCAAATTAGACAATAATTTGAGATGCCGTAAACAAAACCAAATCAATCAACTACGATTTTTCTTAAGCATATTATTATTATTATTATTATATATTATTTACTTTTTAAAATTTAAAGAATTCAGGTATATATACCGATATCAATTACAGTTAGAATTTTCAATTAAAAAAACTATTTTATAACATGTAACTTTTGCTGCAAAAATATCTTTTCAGGTAACGAAATATTATCGACTCTAGGCAACACCGGTAACACTGGTGCGCGAGGGAACGAAGAACTTGATTAAAATAATATTTTAACTGCCTGGAAGTCTAGTCTATAACTAAGGAAACCTACTTTTGAAATAGTCTCGAAACTCTCGTTTATCCCGGTGTTTTCAACACCGCCCCGAGTTTTGACTTTTTTGCGTGTTGAAAGTCCTAGTGTTAACACTTGCTCACTGAACAGTAACGTGTGCTAATGGGGTCTATACGATTGATTATGTTTTTTTAATATCATAATTAATGATGAAAGTTTGGAAGAAGTAAATAAGTTATTGCGTTGTTGAAATCATACCTTCCCCCTGTCATGATACCCATCATGATACCCAATGTCAACCTATAAGAGAATGTTAAATGTTTTATAGTTAGCATATAGTTAGTAGTACTTAAGTTATTTATTATGAAAAAAAATGTAATCATACACATACCGGCGACATTTAGCGGAACACTAGCAAAAGCCCCAAAATAACGCAATTTTTCAAAAGTTTTGCAAAAGTCTGACCGGTTATTTCTTTTAATATCAAATAATAAAAAGATTAAATCGGTCACTCGACAAGTAGTTCAAGATTGAATTTGCGTTCGTAAATTTCGCTGAAAAAGTTCTTCATTTTGATTTATTCAATAATAAACTTCTATAATGTTAATTTAAAGGTTACGAAGTTAAGTGACGTTAATTGCTATTTTATATCTAACTCTTCCCTTTATTCCCAATATTCTCCCTTTTTTCGTTCTGCTAAGTGTGCTGGTGAATTATACGTACTTAATATATACTCATTAGTGTTTTAATTAATTTAGTTTTGTTAATTACTATTTTGAAATATTAAGGGGAACTCTTCATTTTCTACAGTTCAGTAAATATATGTATTTATTAATAAAACATTCCTGTATTTACCTTCTTAAGTCCCTGTATAGAAGCCAGGATAAGCGCCATTTTAGCAAGCAATAGCGCTTTGCCTCCAAGAACAGCGAGGAACTGGAATCCCATTGGTATGACCACCATGCCGATGGAGACGACGCCGAACATCATCATTGTCATCATTTGGTGCCGACGACGACCGCGATACTCAACTGTTTTAATACAAACTATATTACTGGAATGTTCTTTGATATCATTCCTTTCCTAAAGATTTCTTACAGATTTACTCGATTCCTTGACAAATAATACGATAAGAATCGTTTATTTCTTTCATATTTTCTCGATTTTGTCTGACCACCAAAAATACGATTTCGATTGTCTGTTGTTTACAAAACTTGTTTTATTTGATCTTTTTTTTTTATAACGTCAAGTGACGGGACGAACAAGTCATGCGCCTGATGGTAAGCAACACGCCTGTCTATTACAGTTACAGTGCCACTCAGAGCTTTAAATTGCAAAGATCTGAGGGGCACTACCACTGCGCCCGTCACCCTTAGACATAAGTTGACAAGTCCCAAGTGCCTGTAATTTCACCAGCATCCTTGCCCTTCAAAACCGGAACACAGTAATGCTGCCATTACTGCTTGGCTGACATTACCATGGACGAACTCTTTCACAAGGAGCTCTACTGCTACCAAAAAAAAAAATTTGATCATTCACAGGTCAATCGTCAAATGTTGAGCAAATCTTAACCTTAAGATATGATTTCAAAATTAAAAAAAACATTAGACTTATTTGTTGGTTCGTAAACAGTTGATAGTGAAATTACAGTCTCAGAGTGACGGTCGCAGTGGCAGTGCCCCTCAGATCTTTGTAATTTAAAGCACTGAGTAGAACTGCAACTGTTATGGACAGGCGTGGCACTTACCACCAGGTGGGCGACTTGTTCGTCCCGTCACTTGGTCACATAAAAAAAAAGTTTGTTACAATTAAAGGTGATCTTATCTTAACGAATTATAAATGAGCACAGCTTGTAAATACAACCTAGATAAAACAAAGAGCTCGTGCCGTATGAAACTAAAATGAAAAAAGTGCAACTCAGGTTTACTAAAATTGTGCGAATTTATAAATTCTACACAAACCTTTTTCGATTGTTTTCGTGTCATCGAAGTCAAATTTTATAACATGTGTGCGCAGAACTTTTGCCATGCGCTGTAAAGCGAGGGTACGCCATTCTCCTTCTTCTAATTCTTTCTCTGTCCATGCACTAATGCCAATAAAAAAAATGCCAATATTAAAAAAAAAAACTGAATTGCTAAAGTCAGAAATTCGATGCACCAATGCTGCATCGTTTCCTCCAGGTATTGGTGAGGTAATGTGGCAGTCGGTTCCTCGAGTAACTTGTATATTTTGTGTCTTTGGTAAATTATGTACCTACTAACAATAGTTTCAAGTTTTAATTATTTTGTTTTTGTATTACTAACACGTGCACCCAAGACGTCTTATTAAAATATTTATTATTATTAAAAGTCAATAGTGCCACAATTTCTGTTCAATAGTTACTATCAACTTCTAAGTACTAAGGTCGTTTACACCATTTCTTAAGGAACAACTTTAATTATCAGATTTGAGCAAATTTTCATTTTCATTTCATTATCATTTTTTTTAGTTCATGGTGCGTTTCGCATAATTATACAGATAGCAAATCTCTAATATAGTATTTTGTCATCAAAGTACGAGTACACCTATAATAATTTTATTATTATTATTTTTTTTGTTATTTTTTTTTAAGGCTGGATGGTGCAGTGCTCGGCAGGTTCAACGAGCTGCACGCTACTCGTGCACCTCGGTGACTCTGCCGACAGCGGTGTACCCTTTAGCAAGTATTCTTATTATTATTATTATTGTAGTACCTACTAACACAGTTATTAAGGTTTTTCTGTTTACTAACAATCTATGGACCCTGTAATCTGAAAATAAAGA
Source organism: Hyposmocoma kahamanoa (assembly GCF_003589595.1). Taxonomy (NCBI): domain Eukaryota; kingdom Metazoa; phylum Arthropoda; class Insecta; order Lepidoptera; family Cosmopterigidae; genus Hyposmocoma; species Hyposmocoma kahamanoa. The sequence continues at coordinate 9,626,403 of NW_020653854.1, read as the reverse complement.
TATTTTATTTTTATTTTTATTTATTGCACCAGATAAATACAACAGAAATATTATTTGTTTAGAAGGTGAGCAACGGTTTAAGTAGAGCAATAGAATATGTAGAAGCTACAATGATTTGACGAGTACTTGTGATGCGGATGTGTTTGCTGACCCTTTGTACTGACAAAGGGTCAGCAAACACATCCAACAACACACGTCAAGTTAGCTTGTGCTTAAATACTGATTTAAGCACAAGCTAACTTCACATTTTAAATAATAATAAAATTAACACTAGTAGTATTATAGAATATACTATTGCACGTGTATTTAAATGTGTATTAATCTATTGCTTTTCGCTGTTGTTTTTAATTTTCAATTTATGTAAATTTCATATTATCTAAGTATATATTTTTTGAAGCATTGTGTAACTATGTCAGCGATGTGAAATTGAATAAATATAGCGCTGTCTGTACGTCATGTTGTGTACGCGGTGATTGTCTTAGGTATCAGTCCTAGCCTCATGTCTAATTTTTGTTGATTGCCAAATACATAATTTATAATAATAATAAATAAATACATATTTTATAATAACATCAATATGCATACATATAATTATATACACATATAGGTACATTTAAAAGAGAGTTCAGCAAGAAATTGCGGAGTCAATCTTTTCTTGACGGCAGCAATCGATGCACCAATAGGGAAAATGGTATTTTTTTTTTAATTTCAGTTATGTTTCGACATATTGCTCGAATAAACGAAGGGTACATTTCAAATACAGGATATGCGAATATATATTGGAACCGTAGCACCTCTAAAATATCATCAAGAGAGCTTCGCATTTCTTTCTATTTTTGGGTCGAAAGGTAAACTAGTCAAAAGAACAAAAAAAAGCGAAAAATACAAGATTCTCGACTCCTGTTACTTATTCGCATACTTTGCATTTGTAACCCTGTATCCTTGAAATTCCAGTGCCCTTTCTTATGTTAAATTACACTCTCGGGCAAATAACGCAAACCAGTTTGCACATTTGTTCAAAGGGGTAAAATACAAAAATATTATTATCATCGAAATAAAGTTTTCTCTAGTTTTACATAATTCAAATTTTCAACAATAACAATTATGAAAATGAGTTTTAAAATATCAAAATAGCGCTTGATCCATTGACCTACCAAAAAATTTTCGTGGTTTTTGTACTAGACCCGTCTACCCGACATTTTTTTCGTGGTTTTTGTACTAGACCCGTCTAGTACAAAAACCACGAAAAAAATGTCCGAAGTTAACCTATACAAACGTAGTGACATGTAAGGAAATTAAAAAAAGTAAAACACTTAATTTAAATTGTAAGGTCATTGCAGTACTGCCTAATTTTGCTTGCAACAATTTAAGGGCCCAGAAACACCATATTGAGCTTCTACTGAAATTTAAACAAAATGCACCATATTTAGCTTCGACGGAAAATTACTTGAACACAAGAGTAATGGAGTAGCCTTTATCGTAAATATTAATTAATTTTTGTATATATTATTATGTCGAATTTTGTATAAATTTACTTAAAGAAATAATAAAGAGTTGGGCAGATACACATATATAAATATTACTACAAATATGAAAATAAGCGCGTACTATAAAAAATGTACCGATATTCCAATTAAACGTAAACTCAAATATCCGTAATTCAGAAAACGGATTTATAATAAAACTTTTACACTTTCGAGTAATTTTGGTGCTTTTCACATAGACAAAATTAGCTTTTGTTTTGTAACTTTTGTAAAAAAATACATATGACATTATGAAAATTCGAGCTAACGTTATTTCGAGCAAATGTATTTTCTGACTTCTGATAGGTAATCCCAAGCCGTAAAACGAATACAACAATATTTTGTTAGTTATTGCTAACGTTTAATATAAAATCATTTTAAAAATAAGATTAAAATCAAAGCGAATCTAGTTTCTTTGATCTGAATATTTCAATCGGTTGTGATTCGAACAATTGAAAATGACCAAGAAGTTTATATACGCTTCTTCAAATTGACGTAACGGGTCTCTTTCCATCTTTTACGCATGCAATGTGTAGAAAAAGGACAGTTAGCTATTTGATTATTTTGTGTGCTTTTGTAATTTATATTTACGATTCATTTATATATAAATTAAATATTATACAAACTGTACATAATAACACTTTTAAATGAGAACTATGATAATACAACATATTCGTTTAGTGAAAATATGATACAAAATCCTGTTTTTACACTTTACTGCAGTAATTTTTACAAGTTATTATTGTATTGTACTGCATAATTGACAACCGCGCTGTCGGTTGATTAAACGAAGTCTGTTGCGCGATTGACGCTCTGTATGCGATTTTAACGCCCTACAGGTGCGGACACTTTTTAGCGCGAACCCGACGTCCATTTATTGGTAGGTCAATGGTTTGATCAATCAAACATTCTATAAACTTGACGTTTTAATACTGAAAATGCAATGTGGCTAATATGTTAATAATGTTTTTTTATGATACTAATGGGACGAACAAATCGTGCGCCTCTGATGTTAAGCGACACACCTGTCCATAGCAATTGCCACTCAGAGCTTTAAATCACAAAGATCTGATGGATATTGATTAAAGATTGTTTAAAAACATCTGCAGAATAATTAAATGCAAAGCCGACCAATCGTTGTCGAGTCCATGTGGTTGTGTGATTATTTTAAGCATTAAAAAGGTGGGTGTTTATTTTTGCAATAAAATTTAGTTTATTCTGAGTGCAGCTGTGTAATAAAAATAAGACACTCATTCATTTTTTATGTACTATTTTGGTTTAGGCCACTATTCTAATTACTATTCTATTCACACACTATTCTAGTGATTGGCGATTGCACGCAGTTGTGACCACAGATATAGTTGTGACTATCTACTCTCCTTGCTTTTGTGACTTTATTTTTATTTTTTAATATTAGTGCATCTAATCCTTGTTGCTTATAAAATTTTCTTTCAACGTTTATGTTCTTTGTTGGTACTGAAGTTGGCTGTTTTTCATTGTTTATATAAAACTAGAACTATACTGGATTATGTAAGAAATTTATAAATGTACCTAAATTAAATGTAAACCTCTTTCTATCAATCATATTTTATAAACTTATTGTAATGTATTTAGTTATTGTAATATACGAAGTTATTGTTATTTTTAGGCAACACAATTGACGGACGTAAGACCTAGTTACCTAGTTTACCCATAGTACAGGGAATCGTAGTTTGGGAGTCAGGTACATCTCTGTACCTAATTTTCTGTGTTCTGCAATAAACATATTATTATTATTTTATTCTTGAAAAGCAGCGATGTTTATTCCGTGACGGAGCTTATCATAATATAGCCTTTCAATCCATTGTACGCCATCAAGCATAATAATACATTGTTACAAAATGGTTAGAAACTATTATTAAACACATTTAATAGATTTGTAGCCTTTTCAATAGATTCAACGTAGCTACGATGAGGCGACAGGCGCTGGTTCGAGTGAAGTCGGAATAAAAATACTTTTCTTTGCGATTGTACTATCTTTGTATTAATAATGACAATAATCTCAGGACAGAGTACTAAAAAACCAACCTCAAAAGTTTGTGTAATTACATGTATTCGCCAAGTTTTATTGAAATCGGTTACTGGAAAGTGCGCGAAACCGAATTCATCCCCTGGTTTGCACCATTAGAGTTGGAATATTTTCTTCATATTGAGGTACCCTCTTTCCAACAAAAAAGAATCACCGAAATCGGTTCGCAAATGTTATCGCGTAACATACATACGAAAAATACAGTCGAATTAAGAACATCGTCCTTTTTTTAAGTCGATTAAAACACTAGTATTAGTCTAGTATTTAAATTTTTATTGAATATAAGAATGTTTTACCATTATGATATTAAATTATTTTTTGTGACATTACTACCACTAGTTTGTTGTATTTATTAATACAAAGATTTAAAAAAAAATTCCGTCGCCCCTGCCGCATTCGAACCCACGTCTCCTAGCAAACCGTGTCAGGGTCTATGCCAAATAAGCACTAGTCTAATATTTTCGCAAAAAAATAGATTATATACACATAAATGGTAGTAAAAATTTCATGGTACTTAATAAAAATAAATATAAAACATCTCTGTCGGTCTTCCGGTAGCTGTAAAGTAACAGGCTGAATGATAAAAATTTCTTAAGTTCTCACAGGTGGCGCTACGACAAAAAAGCCGGCAAAAGCCCAATCACAACGAGCACCTTGTAATGGCCAGCTCCAGTTGGTTTGAGTGGGCATGAGACTGGTTTGTGCGTGAGCTCTGGTTGACCCGGTGCTGCGTGTAAAATTTATAAGCGAGGAGAAGGAAGGGCACCTTACACACGATGAAAACAAGTTTCAAGCACAAATAACCAGATGCTTTATTTTAGATTTTCTGTCATAACTTGTTACATTACGGTTACGGTAAAATGTAAGGGTAAAGTATGAAGAACTAGTATTTTATTTCCCCGAGTTTACTTTAGAAGTATACAGATATGCTTACTGTGCTTATCAGTTACATATAAAAGGTTAACTTTAAGTATACTTAGAGCTAATACACTGCACTAAGAGTTTTTGAATGTACATGAGTGGCACATGGACGCGTCACTTATACGTCACTGACCTGGAGGTAACCGGATGCACTTTTAGGTTACATACCAGACCCGCTGCGAAGACAGCGTAGTTTCTACAGGAGTAACGCAGTTATATGTAGATGCCGACCACCCGTGGAGCTTATGACACGTGGTCGGGCACAGCCGAACAAAAGTTACAGCGCATTTATCTCAGCCATTCAGTTGATGGCGAGATTTAAAATTATAAGTACCAAAAAGAAACCCATGTGGTCCGGCGACACAGGTTTTACATCAGGTACAGGGTTCGGAGACCCATAATTACGGCATCTGGATATTCTGGTTTTCCTTATAAAAGAAGTATTTAAGAAGGATTTATATCATTGGAGAACTATGCCCCCAATGATATAAATCACCGCAGAAGATGTAGAAATCAGGAACACCTTGCGAGCCGACGAGTCGAACAGTAAAGATCAACTTCAGCCGAATTCCTCCTAAGAGATGTTACCCGCGAATAACGCCATAGACAATCTATCGATTTATCCTGATGAAGCTCCCAAGTCTTATCACCTAAACCCGCTAGAATACAAGGCGATTCCAGGTTTACGTATATTATTCTATAGAAAGTACTTGGCAAACTAATTGGCAGCGTTCGACATGGAAATATTAGAGAAAAGCTATAATAACATGAAGCTACAGAAGTAAAATCGAGTTTATTGGTACGCAGCACTAGTATTCTGCGTTACCATAAAAGAAAAATTAGCCAGGTTTGGTGTTTTCAAAAATACATCAAACTAAAGGGTACCCATTCACGCTATTGGTTTTATAGAAAAATCGTTCACCAACAATTAATATACATGTGAATGGTTTAAATAATAGATTACACCAACACTTAAGAGTTTCTACTAATTTACTAAAAATTTGAAACTGTAACGTCAAAATGACATTTTGTACAAGAATGGTGAAAAATACCAAGGAGAGAAGACAAATTTTGTTTAAGTCTTGTATTTACGAGATCTATAAAAAAAAATGTGTTACGTAACGTAAGTAAGATATCTATACGATCTGCTAGTTCGATCCGTAATTCAGTTAAAAGAGCGGTAGCCACGTTGAAGCGACAGAAGCTGGTTCGAGTATAATCAGATCGAAAAAAAAACATCGAAAATTTGTAAACTTTGTATTTATTCGATCTTTGTATCAATAATACTCAGTACATAGGTATTTCATAATTATCGCATTAAGCTGCAATAATGTCGACATAATAAAACTTTGTTTATTTTTGTCGCGATATAAATGATATTTGCGTTTATTACATATTGCCATTATTACGCTGAGATTACACAACTGGGTAGCGGCATACTTAGCATGAACCTGAAGATAAGTTATTTCATAATTCTGAATTGTGAAATGTCAATTTCTTTTGAAGTTGACATCACTATATATTGTCTCTACACGTGCGTAACAAAATTAAAATAGTCGCGCACACAAATATCACAAGAAGCCAATTCGCACTATTGGTGTAATAAGGACACATCTGAAAAATGCCAATTTCAAGGAAGATGTATAAAAATTCGAAGAACGAAATTAGTTGATAACTTTGTTATGCTTGAATAGGAAATTATAAAATTTCACATACTTAATAGTGGTTTATGTGAGTGACTGTTACATAATGAAAGGCATGAAATTACGAGTGTGGGTTTATGAAAGGAGCCGACAGACGAGTTTCATAAAAACATCACACGAGTGTTTTAATGCCTAATTATTTGCAGTTACATACACTTTTCGCTTTATCTATACATATATTATAAGCTCTCTATGATGTGTTTAGGAACCGCATGTTACGACTAGCGAAATGACGGCAAATAAAACTTTTCTCAGACATGTCACAGAACCGTAGTTTTAATTTAATTCTTAGACAAACGTAAAAATTATCATATCGTTCGATGCCAAGTAACCAGGTGTAGGGCTTCAAAAAGGTGAGAATTCGTATATTTACTAGATACAATTAATAAATATATTTACTAGGTATAATTAGCATTGGAAAAACGAATAGCAAAATTCGGAGATATTATCAGTACGATAGAATATGTCGAGGTTAGCAGATCAGACATGAAAAGTGAGTAAATTGTCAAAGTGCGAGAAATAGCTTACAATAGCAAATTTAAGTAATTTAGACACTAATATTACAGTAAATATTAGTTGGAACTCTTTCTGGAATCAGCAAAAGACGTTTCCTAGAAAACGTATAATGAGAGAGATGATGATGATAGGGTTCCGTAGTTTCACACTACAAAATATGTTCTAACAAATCAGTTTATTTTTATGCTGCTCTCATAATTTGCGGTTTTCGAACATATTACAGAGGGTTTATGACATGTGAGTAGATAAAAATAATTTGTTTCATCTACATGAATTATGGACTACTCCATATTTTTTTATGACTTTCATGTTATAAAAGCAGTTTTGTTATTAGATCACATGTGACTCAATTATACCAAGGTACGAATTCTAGCTACATATAATGACGGCCTTATCATGGTATACTTTTGACAGATCTTCAAATATGGAACAGGCATATAATAATAATAATAATATCCGCGTTTTTATTTGTCTGTTCCACTTTATTTTCCGTGAAGTACCCTTCAAAATTTCCTCAATGTCAGTATTTTGAGGCGTTGGTTTTGATATTGTCAAGTTGGGAAAAAGGTTAAGTGGAGTATAGTGGCGAAGAGTGGATATTCACAAAAGAGAGGACGAGTTGGAGTGTATCACCAAAAAGTCGGTAATGTAAATGTCTAAATGAATTTACGCCAAGTCTTAACTACAAAAATAACAAACAACATTGAAAATGGCAGACAATGACTAAAAAATATTTTTTTTTTACGCTGACAAGTCCCATGAGGCTGTAATTTCACCAGCACCCTTAATTGCCTCCGTGGCCGAACGGTTACTATGTGGATCTGCTGATGTGTGTGTCTGGCGGTAGATACAGGTAAGGTGGCAGTAAGTTCCTGAACGAATTAAATCGCGTATATTTGTGTTTTTTAAAAAAAAAACCAACATTTTAAGCCCTTTCTGTTAATCTAATATTTCTGTTGTATTTATTTGATGCAACAAAGAAATATATATACGAAATAGTTACAAAGAAAACTTTAAATACTTTGTGATAAATATTAGTTTTGGTTTAACCTTTATGTCGGCCTTTGTATGTATATACCATGCCTTGCTAACGAACTTCTTAAAGCAACATCGTAAAACTTGTGCCATATGAATTAATTAATTAATGAAAGAAGAAATGACTGATATTTATTTGCTTAATTATATGATTTACAAATATGCATAATAAAACAGTCCTCATAATTTACCGATATTGGCATGCAAATCTATGGATGTCTTCATTTTGGCAGCTAAACATTGTAAAGCAATGCCTATTAATTTATTAAGATTAACATATTAACATATCAAGGAACTGGCTATGAACCGTGAGGAGTGGGGGACCCTACAATTATCGTCATGAATATGAATAGTAAGTTACTGTCATGTCATGAAGATGTCCAGAATATGAGAATAATATATATATTTTTGTTAAATAAGATAATTGATCAAATTCTTGAGATGTATGTGTTTCTTTTTTTTATCAAGGTATTAATAGATTCAGGTGTTATTTTGCGTAAATTCATGTTTGAACGAAGAACTGTATGAATTAAGTGCATGAAAAAATATGCAACATAAGCGCAGCATTTTGCACGGTTTAACCGTCACTGGATTCGCTGAGTAACAAATTCATTTACTACCATTTTTATCAAGGAGCATAGAATGATAAATTATTGTCTTCGATTCCATAAAGACAATTTTTTTTTTATAACATCAAGTAACGGGACGAACAAGTCATGTGCCTGATGTTAAGTTACACGCCTGTCCATAACAGTTGCAGTGCCACTCAGACTTTGAATCACAAGTGTGTGATTCAAAGTCTGAGTGGGAAATGCCACTGCGCCCGTCACGCTGAGACATAAGTTCATAAGTCCCATATACCTGTCATTTCACCAGTATCCTTACCTTTGAAAACTGGAAGACAGTAATGCTGACATTACTGCTTGGCGGCAGAAATATATAAGGTGGCAGTACTACTCTGGACGAACTCTTTCACGAGGAGTTCTACTGCTACTATATATATTTTTATGAACTCCTTGGTACAGGTGGAGGCAGAGTCAAAAGTCCATATTAATAAACTCCTAAATCCGTTATTAAATGCGTATCAACCGGGATGTCACTCAGATCACGATTTCCTTCTCACGCTCTCCTCAGTATTAATACTGACAATAATCACCGGCATCTCGAAGGATACCGTATTAAGTAATTAAGACCTAATAACGATCTTAAATTATAATAGTTTAAGTGCGGAGTGACGTTTATTAGTAAGTGGAAATTCTGACAACTCTCTAATCATGCTTAATCAACGTGTAACCGTTGACGTGTACTCTAGTGATATTTATTAATAAAGACACTTGACGTGTGTGCCATCTAATATCGATCCTGTACGGAATTGTTTAGTCATAAATTTAGCTGATCAAGCTTTTTTTATAATATCTAGTGAAGAGACGAACAAGTCGTGCGCCTGATGGTAAGCTACACCCCATAACAGTTGTAGTACCACTCAGAGCTTTAAATTGCAGATCTGAGAGGCACTGTCACTGTGCCAGTCATCCTGAGATATAAGTTGACAAGTCACATGTGCCTATAATTTCAGCAGCACCCTTACTCTTCAAAACTAGACCATTAAGAAGTGCTGACATTACTGCTTAGCTGCAGAAATTTGTAGGGTGGCAGTACTTCCTTGAACGAACTCTTTCACAAGGAGCTCTTCTACTACTAAAGCTTACAGAAAAAAACTTTCATAGATTTCAAACAAGTGACGCTACTATAAAAAAGCCATTTCAACTCAAAAATAAAGACTTGCAACAATATGGAAAAATTCGTAAGGTCTGCCGATTTGTTCCATAGCTCAGTTCGGAGAGCGTCGCCCCGTTTTGGCGAAGTCGCTGGTTCGGGATCAAAGGATTTTTTCTTTGTGTTTGTTCGATATTTGTATCAAGAATAATAAACCAGGAGAGTTTAATAATAATAAATAATAGTTAGCCTATATATAGTCCGATTGCTGGACATAGGCCTTCTTTCGGAATGGTTTGAGCTGTTCCCACGCGGGCGCAATATGTATTGAGACATTCACACATATCATTAAATTGCTTGTCAAATGTGTGCCGCTTTCCTTAGGAAAAGCTTATAGTAAATTTCGAATTAAATTAATTTATATTTATTATTTCATACAAAAAAGGCTTACAAAAACATAATAAAATTTATCACCAAGCTGCGAAAACAGTTTGTTGGCAAGGTTTAACTCATAAGCACAAAACTATAGTATACCTAGTAAAATAAAACATGATATTCAATGAAATCAATATTGCAAGTTTACCTTTTTATTCGTTCAAATCATTCATTAATAATAATAATAACGCACACACCCAACATAACCTTGTGTCGCGGGTGCCATGGACATAGACATAGACAACCACAAATTACACCCAAATTGACGAGCGAAATAAACGTAGGCCATACAAATAAATATTTCTCCCGGCAAGGGAATCGAACCTGGGACCTCTGCGTGACAGCCTGGCATGATAACCGTTCGGCAACAAAGGCAGTTAATTCATTAAGTCACTTTTGTGTTTGGTACAGTGAATAATAAGTCACTATATTTTTTTACAATTCATATAATTATATTTTACAATTCCGTGGCTTAGTTAGCACGGTTTGCTAAAAGACGCTGGTTCGAAATGAGCCGGATCGAAGGATGTTTTTCTAAGTGTTATCTTTGTATTAACGATTACAACAAACTAGAGGAGTAATTTTACGAAAAGCAATTGAATATCAAGGTGGTGAACCATCCTGACATTTAATAAATGTAATAACACATCACTATTCCAATTGACGCCTCAAATTGATGTATGGTTCATTAGCAGTAATTGAAAATTACTGGTCGAAATAATATTAGGCTGCGTAAAGCCTGAAAAGCCGTCGTAACAATAATAAATGGTTATTAAGAATATAGTACAAAATTCTATGGAAAATAAACAAATTTTTGGGTTTCCACAAATGGCGTCCTCGTTTATGCCGAGAAAAAGATATTGCACGAATGACCTTTCCGGTTGGTTTCGCACAGCCTTTGTGCATATAACCAAAAATCGAGAAAGCGGTCATACCATACGGATTGAGAGAGAAATAATATAGTGACCAACTGTCGCACGGAATACATTCTTTTATAGAACAGCCAGTTCATTTGGAACGCCTAAAACTGTTTATGATTTCACGATGGTTATTTGTATCATCCCGTGATGATATAAAGAACCAGAACCTGTGTTGGTTCCGGTATTTTATAGAATGTTTAACAACACTTCAAACACTTTTGAATTCCACACAACAGACACATCATTCTAGCCACCTTGTATCTTCAGTATTAAATGTCCTATATATGCCAGAATGTCTCAAAACAAGCGCATTTGCCTGTTCATCGGGGCGTGCTGATCCCAACCCTAATGTATGATAGTAATTGTTGAGTGTGGCAGAAAAAAAACACGCAATATGTGCAGTATTAGTCTTAAAGATAGAATGCCGAACAATATAGTAAGAGAGCGTTGTGGTATGAAAGATGATGTATACTTTAGCCAAATTCTATGTAGAATATTTAATAACAATACGTTGCTAGGCAACCAATGATGGCATAGGAAAAGAAAATTTTTTTCAATGCTCATTATTAAGGCTTACTCTGCCCACTGCCTGCTCCCTTAATTGAAATTTAAATAGCTAAGTAGGTAATTGGGTTATGTAGAATACTTACCTAGCCACTTATAATAAAGTTTCCAAAACACCTATTGATGCATATGATTTACGAATAAAAATAAATGTCTCCATTCTATTAATATTTACTGCTAATGGTAGATGAAAAGAAACAAAATTTTAAGATTTTATTTGACATTTATTTACCTCATATCATCCAGCACCTATTTCTGATTCTTAACTTCAATTACCACCAGAACTCGAATGTTTGCAATCTCGCCCTTCAAATCACAAAGTCACTAGTGATGACACAGTTTTAGAAATAATTAATTACCGGTAATTTTTATGTCATTTTAGGTGATTTGAAACTTCTGTTAAATAATACTCATTATAAACAAGACTTCAAGATTTAGTATTATCCATAATCTTGTTGAATTTCGGGGAAAACATTGAAATTGTGGTAACTGTGAAAGAGTCAGAGATGAAGACCCTACAAATCTTATGTTTTTGTTTGTTTACATTTATTCTACATCGAATTTGGCTAGAGTATAGTGACAAGAATAGAGAGAGGGATTTTTCGATGGTTTGGTTATGTAGAAAAAATGAATGTTGGTAGATTGACGGCACAAATTTATCAATCAATCAATCAATCAATCAATTTATTTATTTGTCTGAATAAGGTACATATAGTTCTTATTTTAAATACAAATTTATAGAGCGAATGTGGATGGAAGCATGGGGAGAGGTAGACCTCGGCGAACATATCTCAATCAGATTGAGGATGTCCTAAAAAAAGGCCAGGTTCGTAGTCTCTGCCTACCACGATGGAAGCCAGGCGTGATGATATGTATGTAATGTAAATGTCCCGAGCTTAAAAATATTTGATTGATCAAAAACTTAGGCAATTTTGAAGCTCATATACTAAAACGTCGTTTCCATAAGTGCTTGTTGAAAATTTGAATTTTAAAACGGGAAAACTTTATCTTCGACGATAACATTTTTTTGTAGTCTAATCCTTTAAAATTCATAATTTGTAATGATATTGTGAAACACATCTGCTTTTTGGTGATTTTGTCATTTTTATACTCTATTAGAAGTTACTATTCTGTCGTGTATTTGATAGGATTATAAGAGGATTGTGAACCCAGATAAACCGATGTAAGTTTATGCGCTTGAAGAAAACGTTATGTAATACTTTTTAAATGCTTGGAAATAAATTTAAAAATATATAATAAATGCAAGGTGGTTCGTATAATGTATCCGGAAGCACATATTAATCATTATCAATAATTACATAAAACAATAGTAAATATCAATCATATGTATTTTTTTATATATAAAATATAAGTGCGCATTTGACCTCCATCTCACCTGATGGAAAGTGACGATGAGGTCGACGATGGAGCATGCACACCTAAATAATGCCTATTCACTCTCGCCTTTAAAAGGCCCAAGTTATAACGTTCAGGGAACAGGTCTGCAGGCAGGGAATTCCACTCCATAGCCGTTCGCCATAAATGTGGAAGCGTAACGCTTCGTGCGAATTTTTGGAATATCCACAGCATAGGGGTGGAACCCAAGCCTACGCCTGGACCTATAAGCCTCTTTTCACGGTTGTCAATTGAATCCAAAGTGGCCAGTTGGTATGTAGCCATCCCAAATTGGCAGCAGTACTCCAAGCACGTCCGGACTTGCGCTTGGTACATAAATAATTGTAGTGGGTTATAATCATTGGTATTTCTTGTCATAATGTCATTAATACGAAAATTTCTTGCAATCCAACTACTTCTGATGCCGACTGTATATGATGCTCAATTATTTGACAATAAGTTAAAAAAATATGCCCATGACCATGAAGAAAATGAATGAAGAAAAATTGCTTGTTTTTTAAACTGTCTCCTGCCGAACGGTTACCATGCCGGACTGGACACAAGAGGTCCCGGGTTCGATTTCCGTGCATTACTACATTACTACTATTATTTCTTAAGTATTATATTTATATCAATAATTATATAAAAAGTATATTTATATAATTATTATCTACTATTATATATTACTACATTTATTTGTCTCGTGAGTTTGGGTGTAATTTGTGGTTATTTCTGAGTGTGTCCATGGTACCCGTGATACAGGGTTTCCCTAGTACGGGGCTTTAAAAAAAATTTTAACATACCGTCTCTCAAGCAGAGCTTCGTGGGTTTGAATCCGGGCTTGCACCTCTGAGTTTTCTTAATTTATATATGTCAAATAGACGTGTTTAACTTCTTCATTTTCCATATACTAGTACCAGTGTATGGAAAATGTACCACCATTACAATTAATGTACTGCCATTTTATATATGTGCATATTATATGTACATATTAGTAAAATGGCGGTATAAGTGTAAAACTATAGTATTTTATGCAATCGTTGGACAACGAAGGTTTTGAAACCGAGTACCGTGCTTAAGTAATAGGTACGAGATTTGAAAACCTAATTATGTAATGATTGCATTTAATACTTTTTTATGAGTAAATTAAAATAATAAAACACAACTAATATCTATGTACGAAATTCAATTTGAAATTTACCATGAGCTTCGATGAAGGACAACATCATAAGGAAACCTGCACACATGTGCGAAACAATTTAATGATATGTGTGAAGTTCCCAATACGCCTTGGGCCCGCGTGGAAACCACAGTCCAAGCCCTCCCACTGTGTGGAGAGGCGCAGCAAACCAGAAGTTACCGTAAACAATGAATTTATTCAAAACCAAATTTCCCAATCGCATAATTTCACGAAATTCGGCCGTTAAGCGGCCAGCTCGATCATGTGATATAACACAGCTGGATTATTTTAAAGACAGAGTCTATACGGAACCAATCGAATCGATTGCAGCCTTAAAACTTAAAATTCGTGAAGTGATTAAAGAAATAGACCCAGTATTTTGTCAAAAAGTGATTAAAAACTTTGATGAAAGAATCGACATCTGTAACTGTGGTAGTGAGGGACATTTCTCAGATATCATTTTTCATTCATAATTGACAAACCTTACTTTTTTTAATACAATAAAAATGTGAATCATTGTCATCTAAATTAATTGTTTTATTTTGATTTACAAAACAAAATTCTTATTGAAAAATTCTTTATTTACATGTTTATTAAACTCTATTCTTGTGACGATGCGACCTCTTTCATCGTCACCCCACATTTTTATCACACTTTTCTCTGATTCCTGACCACTTTGAAAATTTTCTTTTTCTTCGCCATTGTTACTTTACTTCGTTCCGTCGTCACTCCTTACAAAATTCCCTAACCGAATGGACGTGCTATCTCTCATCATGTATCACTCTTTAGAAAACTCCCGAACTGACAAGACGTGCTTTTCTCTAGTAAATTTATATATTTATGTGAAAATTCTCTTATGTAAGTTTTATAATTTGTAACGTGTTTGTGCACATACATCACTCACATTTTTGTGTTCAAAATATTGAAGCTACCGTAAACAGTTCCTAATATATCAAGAAAATTAATGGTAAGCCTTTACAAGGACGACATCAGAGCTTTCAAGGCTGCACTACAATCTACAATCTACAGGTCATGCTTGGGCGGTGCCAGCAAACATCGTGACACGTTACTCTAATCTCTACTTATATCGTCACCATCATTATTTCAGCTGACAGTCCATCCACTGTTGAATGGAAGCTGATTCTCGCAGCCTCTTTCACCAAATCTTTGGCCCCAACGGCTATCTGTTCTGCGAGCTACATACCCAGGGCACTGCCACTTCAGTTTTTTGTGCTCATAATATTCAATATATTTATAAAATACTTCTCGTCATGCTAAAGAAAAGTGTATTCACGGCTTACATCAAACATTCAGAAAGATTATAGTAACCTTGCTTTGAAGAAGACAAAGCCTGTCACAGAATGAAATGAAAAACCGTTTCATTAGCTTTATAAAAGGGACGTATTCACCGTATGTAATGCTCCAAAAGGGATGTAAATGAGGGCTGTTTAAGGACACAAGAGTATATGTAATAAGTCTGAACGGCCAATGAGCTGTTATTTTAAAAGGCAATAGTACATTTTAAATTAGCTATGATAAGGCAGTTTTAACAAAATTGGTTTTACGTTTTGCATGAAATGAAATCATCTGTTTTGTTTTGTTTTTGACATTGTAGTAATAATATAAACAAAAAAAAACGTTAAAAAATCCAAAAATAAAGATCTGCAACAAGCACACACAAATATTCGTAAGGTCTGCTGGTTCATTCCGTAGCTCAGTTGGGAGATTGTCAGTTACGGTATGATGAAAGCACTGGTTAGAATTCAGCCTGATCGAATGAATTTTTTCTATGAGTTCAATCTTTGTAGTAATAATATTTATAATATTTTGAGTTTTGAACATTTCTTAGACGTAAGAATAATAAATTTATTTAGATACTACTATAGATTTATAAACGCTTAAACCTTAAGTAGGTGTTATTATTAATTTTCTTTTTATGTAATATTAAGTGACGGGACGAACAGATCGTGCGCCTGATGGTAAGCTATACGCCTGTCCATAACAGTTGCAGTACCATTAAGAGCTTTAAATTGCAAAGATTTGAGGGGCCTTCCGGCTTTGCCAAATTTATAATTTAATTTTTTAGATGTTGAATACATTTTCGTACGAAAAATTCAATGAGGTCATTAACAAATTTATTGTTGACATTTGTTTAGTGGTTATAATATTATTTAGAATTTAAACCTCATTTCGCTACTATGTGCACGTAGTACATTAATACAGACGACTTAAATAATCACAAAATAATATTATTCAAAGAAATGAATAGGTAAGAAAGATATCAATATTTCGCCGTATTTGCTGAAAGAAACTTTGCGTAATGCGTGTAATGTGACACACAGTTATGACGAAGATATTTTTTAACTCATACAACAAATTAGTTTCTTATAATTACGACGGAGATAAAATATGATACAGAGTAATTTGTAATTATAAAGGAGAATGTACATATATTTGGCTGAAAGACGATATTAATAATGGCCTACTTTTAGCGAAAGAGCCTAAAAGTTAGAATGACGTCATCAATAGATTGAAGTACGTATTAAAATTGACAATACTTTATAGAAAACGGAAAAGTCGGTTATAGACACGGCGATAGGACATTATGAAGATTTTAAACCTGTTGTAATGTGGTTTCACAGGCGCTTCCTACACTATACTCAAGTAAATAACATTAGACAACATACATACGTTGCTCTGATCCAAAAGTAAGTAATTACAGCAGTTGTGTTATGGAACTCGGAAACAACGACGGTACCACAAACTCCCAGATCCGAGATCCGACAATATACAAAAGTAAATTTTTCTACATTAACCCGGCCGAAGATCAAGTCTAGGACCTCGGGAGGCGACACCATGAAAACTGGTGTGCCACTCAACCACCAAAGTCGTCTTAAGCCAAGCAAACAACTTCCAAATACAGTTAAAAAGTGTTAAAGTAATGATATAGTTCCTTCCAGATTTTAGTACAGTTCTTTGTACAATTGTCCCTGTCACTAATAGTTTAGGTAAGGTATTTTTAACCTACAAAGCAAAAGGCAAGAAAGGTAGCTTGTGATGTGGTGGTCAAACGACATTGCGGTTACAGGACACGGAGGCTGGGGTTGCAAGGGACCAAAGAGTATGGAGCTCAAAAGAAGACACCTAATGAGCATTGGTTGATCGTAGTTAGAGATATCTAAACAGGTCATCGTTTGTGTGTATAAAAGCTGTTACAAACGGCGACACTTGCGATTTATAGGCAATGCGAATATGCGACGGCATCGATATAAATCATGCAATCGGCTATAACTCCCAAGTGTAGTGATGCAATCGCGCGTTTGTATCGATGAAGTCGCGCGCTTACATCGCGTTTGCATCGCTGCTAAAAGCCACCGTGTGTAACCGCTCTTAGGTATTGCCGTTATACTGTGAAAACCAATTATCTGGAATTTTGACAGGAAGTTACTTAACTAAAGGAAAACACTACATAATTGCTTATGTAAAATGCACATATTGACATTGTTTAGGTAAAACATAACAAGTTGAATCTTTTTTTACAAATTAACGTAGACGACCACGGTATTAACTGCCTCCGTGGCCGAACGGTTGCCATGCTAGATTGCCACGCAGAGGTCCTGGGTTCTATTCCCGGGCCTGGAGAAAAATTTGTATGGCCTACATTTATTTATCTCGTCAGTTTGGGTGTAATTTATGCTTGTGTGTGTCCATGGCACTCGCATTACAGGGTTTCCCTAGTGCGGGGCAATGAGTGTGTGCGTTAAAATTTGTAAGAAATATTCGTCGTTGATATTTCAAATGCATTTAATGTGAGTAATTTTTTGTGAAATAATTGTTTTTCCCAGTGTAACGGCGAATATTCTAAGACCATTTATTGTGTTATATTTTCTCAACATAACACAATTTTGTTTGAAATTGTCTCATCAAGCAGAACCAGCTCTACTTAATAAAGAAACGTCAAAATTTACTTTTGCGTTCTCATTTGCGAGAGCAGAATTATTTGTGGTTTCATTCTTAAAACACTTTACTTTTATATATGACGATTTTTCGTTCAAATACAATGTCGTATGTGACGACAGACAAAGTATGTATTTTGGTTGATTAATGTAGGAAGTGGGCGTTTTTTATTTCGTGAATTTTTAAACGACTTCAAAAAAGGAGGAGGTTTTCAATTCGACTGTATTTTTTTTGTACATTACGCGATAACACGACATATACGAACGTCAGGGAACCGATTTTAATGATTCTTTTTTTGTTGGAAAGAGGGTACTTCCGTATTGGCCCAATTTTAATTTGAAGGAAATATTCCACTGTCTAAGCGTGGTAAACTAGGGGATGAATCCGGTTTCGTCTAGTTTCCGGTTACCGATTTCAATAAAACTTAGTGGCAAATAGATGTAATTCCGCGAACCTTTGAGGTCGTTTTTTTAACAAAAAGTTACAATTATTTAACATTTGTTTTATCACGGAAATAAAATATGATACCGAGCAATTTATAATTAATTATAAAAGAGATAAATTATTTGTAATAATATAAAAATACATTTATTTCAGATTTACATCCATATTTATGTTGTATAACAATGATCATAAGACCTGTGTTAGTATCAAATAAGAGTAATCGTGGAGAATTGACAAATTTCCCTCTTATGTGACCATTTTTTTTTTTATTTATTTATTTGCCTACCACATGGTTTTTCAAGAGGTCTTACAAAAACATAGAATTATGTAGCTTTAAGCATGTGGTACCCTGCAAGGGCACTGCAAAAATCAAGATGGCACTACATAAGCTTAAGTATTTATACAAAAATTTATACAAAATATTTATAAAAAATTATGATGATAAGTAATTAATATAAAGTTATACAATGTTATACAATCAATTGCTATTACAAAAATTATTAACGCAATTTAATATTATTATTATTTTTATTAATTTATGCATTTCATTTCTAATACTTCTCATTTTTTATCGAATAGTTCGTCCAATGTATAGAAGGCCTTGTCAATGAGGTACTCTTTCAGGAGGGTAATATATGTTGATAACTTTTCTTGGTTTTTTATTTCATTTGGTATAGTATTGTAAATCCTAATTGCCATTGAGTGTGGGCCGGATCTGTACAGACTGAGTGTGGTTGCGGGAAGTTTCAATTTATGCTGGTTTCTGTTATTTCTCTTTATTTCTGTTTTGATTGGGGAGTACAAGTACATATGCTTCCTGATAAACTTACAACTCTCAAGAATGTATATGGAAGCTAGGGTTAATATTTTGTGTTTAACAAAGTAGGGTTTACATGAATCGGTTGGTTTAATATTAAATAATACCCTTATGCATCTTTTTTGCAATACGAAAATATTATGCACATTTGAGCAATTTCCCCATATAATTATACCGTACGTGAATTTGGAATATATAAAGGCGTAATATGCTGTAAGTGTAGTTTGAAGGTCGGTAGTTTTTTTTAGATGTTTTAATGCAAAAATTAGAGAGGATAGTTGTTTAGATAATTTACAGATTTGTGGTTGCCAGTTGACATTTGTATCGATGTCTATGCCTAACAGGGTTGTTGTATTGTGTACAACAATTTGAGTGCCCGTGTAGGTGTATGTTAAATGAAGGGATTTCTTTTGTGAAGGTCTGAATTCTATAATTTTAGTTTTCGTTAGGTTTAATTTTAGATTGTGTTCGTCAAGCCAGTTTACAATTGAGTCTAATGTCAACGACCTTGTTCACTGGCTGTCATTTGTATCAGCTACCGTGCTACGGAGGCTGTTGACTTGTTACCAAACACGCGCATCATTAGGGATGCGTCAACATCCCCGACGCACTACTGTAACGCAGCACCTTCATCAGCATCCTGAACGCATTGTCACGTAAAACATGCAGCGAGTTAATAAGCTTTCTTAGTAATGCTAATTCACGAGTTGTAAGTATAGAAAGTTTGACAATAAGCTCTAAATAAGGTCGCTTTAGCACTCCTTGTGCATTTTGCAAACCCGCGGATCACCATGTTGCTCCTTACTGATAACGATCTACACTCCCGTTCCATTTATATATTTGGTTAAAAAACGATATGAAGAATAGTGTATTTAGCGAAGCAGCGTAGTATCCTTTATCGTAATAATATCATTAGGGGCTTCATTAAGGGCGTGCGTAGTCCTTCGCCATGGAGACCAGTATATTGAACTATAAATAAAAAATATATCGTGACTGTTTTGATGCAGTCCCTTCATTTTAAAAAGAAAAGAGTAGCAATGGCCTAATTCGAGAGCTGTGAGCTCTCCTGACTGACTGCCAACCTATGGGTCGAAATTGACATGTAGATAGAGCTTCACTGAATCAAACTTCTTTTTATTCTGTCTTATTATGTTTTGTTTGTGTGACATTTTTAATTATTTAGTTTTTCATGTTTTCTAATTCCAGTTGGATGTTTTTTGTTTTAAGAAATAAACAATCACTATTATTATTATAATGCCTGTTATACATTAGCTTATTCTATGTGATAAGTACATTGTGATTGTAGTGTGTACAATGTGCAATACACAATATTTCATTCATTCATTCACTCATTCATACATTTAATAATAGGTATTGTAATAAAAAGTCAATTTGATACGATTTATTTTTGTACTTGGATACGCATAATGAGAAGCCGTTGTTAAACTTACTTACAATGCAAATATAATATCTTTATAATGATGAAGGGTAGCAAAAACGAATTCAAATTAAATGTTTGTTCTATTTTTAGATTCCGTAAGGGTAGAAAAGGAGGACAACCCTGTTTAAATATGAGGACTGCAGAGTCGACGCGTATGATATGTAAAAAATGAAATAATATAAGTACTAACATTATTCTGAACATACATTTTGTTTTACAAATGTATATATATATATATACACTTTAAGCAAAAAAACTATAGACAAAATAAAATAGTACTTATTTATTGCAACGATAGTTAAAAAAATACCGACTACCGCAAAATGATTTTTGTTGCTATTTTTAACCGACTTCAAAAAAAAGGAGGTTCTCAATGCAACTGTGTTTCTTTTGTATGCATGTTACGCGGTAATTCCAGATTCCTTTTTTTCTGTTGATCTAGATTCATAGAAAATATTCCATCTCTAAAGGTGGCAAAGTAGGTAATAAATCTGGTTTAGCGCACTTTCCGGTAACCGATTTCAATAAAACTTGGCAAATATATGTAATTCCACCAAGTTTTGAGGTCGGTTGTTTCAGTACTCTGTACTGAGATTATATTGGATAAGGAGGAATAAGGTAACAGACAAAAATATATCAACAAAGAACATATATGAATATAAACCTGCAATCCAATTAAAATATAGTTTAGTAGTATAGTAGACTTGAATACCTAAAAGAAGTTAATTTAAAAATTGCTTAACAAAGCAATTACAAGTGATTAAAAATAATATTGCAAGCAAATATCTCGAGACGTGAACAACGCAGTGGGGTTCCATGAAATTATTGTTACGTTTTGAAATAGCTATTAAACAAATATTGCTATATTATTTTTTAAGCTTATCGCATATTCCAATGCGCAGCTATCTTTGTTCGTAGGCTGATTTATGCAAGGTCATATTCGACGACCTCCGTGGTATAGAGGCTTGTCTCGGGTTTGTGTGTTTGCGTTGTTTCTGGTTTCTACTTTGGAATTAAAGCAACGTATGTGATGTTATCTAAGTAGCAGCAGAGCTCCTTGTGAAAGAATTCGTCTAGGGAAGTACTGCCATCTTATCTATTTCTGCCGCCAAGCTGTATCAACATTACTATGTTCCGGTTTTTAAGGGAAGGGTGGTAATGAAATTACAAGCACATGGGACTTTCAACTTATTTCTCGGAGTAACGGACACAGTGGTAGTACCCCTCGGATCTTTGTTATTTAAAGCTCTGAGTGGCACTGCAACTGTTATGGACAGGCGTGTAGCTTACCACCAGCCACAAGACTTGTTCGTCCCGTCTCTTAAAGTTATAAAAAGAAAATTATATCCATACCGCACCTTGTTGCGAACTATATTGGAAAACGTCGTCTTAATATGGAATCCATTTTATAAGTTGTATATTAACTCCCTTGAAAATATACTTACAGAAGAAATTTCTGGAGATGGTTAGTTACAGATATTTCAGGTACGTTACTGATTATGAAAGCTTGTTGTCTGCCTGTTTGGTATGTCAGGTCTTGAACAAAAAAAAGTCTTGAACAGCATAGAGTACTCTTGAGACCACATTTCTCTATAAAATCATAAACATACCCGTTCGTACACCTAGATATAAATTTTTTCTCACGCCCATTTTGTCGCACCAATACGCTCCCCAGTTTATAAGATGTGTTGTAATTATAATAATTGTTTCCAGGACGTGGATATACATATTTAGTACCCCATTGTACACGTGTATTTTTATTTTATTTAGTTATGTATTTATTTATTTTCTGGTTACAAAAGACCCATAAAACACGCACCTTTTAGACTAATATACATAATTATATGATAACTATTTATTTATTTACACGTATGGACCGGGACGTGTGACGCAACGTGGATATCCGATAGCCGTCCTCGGAAACGCCGGAACATGACACCCTTCGGCCAAAAGTCCTCCTTCATGAAGGTCGACAGATGTTGAGTTGGTACTCTCACCACAAATGAATTAAAATTGACCTTGTGGCGGGACTCCAACTGCTCGACCCTCAGAGCAGCATTGGCTTTCACCCGTATGTATTCCACAATATCCGCGGACTTAGGAGTAATGAAGTCGTGTAAGAAGTATAAGCATGAAGTTTCTATCATACTGAATAGTGGCTCCTTCTGATTACTATTGTATTATTTATTAATACAAAGATCGATCACTCAGAAAAAATACCTTCGATCCGGCCGGATTCGACCCGACGTCTTCTAGCTTACCGTGCCAGACGCTGTACCAACTAAGCCACGGAATGAACCAGCGGACCTCACGAATTTTTCTATGTGCGTGGGTCGTATCTTTGTATTTGGCTTTTTCAACGACTTTTTAGTCGTAGCGCCATCTATGAGAAATCTATGAAAGTTTTATCACACACTTAGATATCTTTACAGTTACCGTCCTGGCGAGAGATGTCGCTATTCACTGTATTTTATATTTTTATTGAATTGATATTCAATTATTTTTTGTAAAATTACTCCACTAGTTTGTTATATTTATTAATACAAAGATCGATCACTCAGGAAAAATTCCTTCGATCCGGCCAGATTCGAACCGACGTCTTCTAACTTACCGTGGCAGACGCTATACCAACGAAGGCACAGAACGAACCAGCGGACTACACGAATTTTTCTAAGTGCTTGCGTTGTATCTTTGTATTTGGTTTTTTCAACGACTTTTTAGTCATAGCGCCATCTATGAGAAATCTATAAAAGTTTTATCACCCAGTTAGATATCTTTACAGTTACCAGTCCTGGCGAGAGATGTCGCTATTCACAGAATTTTATATTTTTATTGAATTGATATTCAAGTATTTTTATTTTATTTATTTATTTATTTATGTATTTATTTATTTTCTGGTTACAAAAGACCCACAAAACAAGCACCTTTTAGACTGACATACATAATAATATGATAACTATTTATTTATTTACACGTATGGACCGCGACGTGTGACGCAACGTGGGTGTCCGATAGCCGTCCTCGGAAACGCCGTAACATGACACCCTTCGGCCAAAAGTCCTCCTTCATGAAGGTCGACAGCTATTGTATTTATAATTTATTATTGTAACTAATTGGATATGACTGTTATATATATGTATGTATGTGTGTGTATGTATAAATGAACATAATGTAAGTATGTGGCTATATAACAATCTTGCTTGTTCAATGTTTGTAATTTGCTTAGTATTAACGTAAACTGTTCGTGTTTATCAGATAAAATAAAAAAATATTATTATTATATGTCATATTAAAAAAAAATCTACATTCGTTTTTGTAATCTTCAACTTTTCATTTTTAATTTCGGTGTTGGCGAATTTTTACAATGATTTAATAATCTTGGAATTGTTATTAATAAAATATTAATACAGGAAACGAAACTATTTTCCGGATTTAAATCGCGTATATTTGTTTTTTCAAACAAACCAACGTTTCGGGCCCTTTACAGGTCCCATGGTCACGATTGACTGACAGAGTCATGTGTAACAATCGCGAAACCTAAAAACTCGATAAAATATTAATATTTATTTTTTTATCTTTATCGCTTTCATTGGATCGAATAACTGAACCCCCGATCAAAGACCTACCGTAGTTAAAAAAAGGTCAAATAAAAACAGAAACCGTCTTTTTTATTAATAAGTAAAATTGTCCACTTCAAAAGGGCGTTTTTATTACGTAATAGAATTATTTATAAAATTCATAGCTATACACTTTTTTACCTACGTAAATTAAAATTTGTGGATAGAAAGTATTTTCTGTGAGAAATGATTAAAGTAGCAGACTAAACTTTGTGTTAATGAGTAAAATCAATCCCTGTTTTTCTTTTGATACCCGGTTTTCTTTGAAAGTTGGTAGATAAGAGGGTTAGTTGCGTGAATAAAATACAAAAGCACGATAACAACTTTCATTCAACGTGTTCAACGTGCTAGGTCACGTTTCACAGGAAATTAATATACTTTAAAAGAAAATAAATTTATAAGGTAACTTTATATTTTGCTTGACTCTCTCCGGCTATAAATAAAAATGACATTTTGGAATATGAAAATAATTTATCTGAAGAGATCAAATGAGGCTTGTAAAATCAATGAAGATGAGCATGTTTCTTCGAAAAACTTTGTATAGGAATCGAGTGAAATTATCTAACGTATGTTTTAGTTTTATTAAAAATAGCGTAGCGCTTTGGAAATGTAATTACTTTTTCGTATGTAAAATTCTGCTGGTGAAATTATAGGCACATGAGACTTCTCAACTTATGTCTCAGGGTGACGGACGCAGTGGTATTGCCCTTCAGATCTTTGTAATTTAAAGCTCTGAGTGGCACTGTAACTGTCATGGACAGACGTGTAGCTTACCATCGAGCGCACGACTTGTTCGTCCCGTCACTTGATATTATAAAAAAAACCTGTATATTTTTTTTTCAAACAAATCCATGTTCCGGACTCTTTACATGTTTACGGTCACGGACGATAATTACACAGTTTATTTTATGCTTCTTTTATTTTACCACTACATCATTTGAATAATATTGTTACTACCTTTACTGTGCTATCCGTCGCCGCGTAGAGATCATCTCGTGTTTTTTTTTAATAATATCATCTGACGGGACGACCAAGTCGTGCGCCTGGTTGTAAACGACACGCTTATCTATAACAGTTACAGTGACACTTAGAGCTTTAAATAGCAAAGATTTAAGGCTCTGAGACATAAGTGGACAAGTTCCATGTGCCCGTAATTTTGTCAGCACCCTTACCCTTCCAAACCGGTAATGTTGACATTATTGCTTGGCGGTAGAAATGGGTAAGGTGGCAATACTTCCATTGACAAACTCTTTCACAAGGACTTCAACTGCTAATGATATCTCCTACAGGCATTAAAGCACGAGGGGCACACGAGCAAGTGCAGCATGGACTGTTTTGGGGCAAGGCAGTCGTAGCAGTAGACTAGTGAAACAATTAGTCCAGGGAAGTATTGCCACCTTACCTATTTCTGTCGCCAAGCAGTAATGTAAGCAGTACTGCGTTCTAGTTTCAAAGGGTAAAGGTGCTGGTGAAATTACAGGCACATGGAACTTGTGAACTTATGTTTCAGGCTGAAGGGCACAGTGGCAGTGCCCCTCA
This sequence comes from Hyposmocoma kahamanoa, assembly GCF_003589595.1. NCBI lineage: Eukaryota > Metazoa > Arthropoda > Insecta > Lepidoptera > Cosmopterigidae > Hyposmocoma > Hyposmocoma kahamanoa. Next base: position 9,600,612 of record NW_020653854.1, on the reverse strand, counting down.
GATCTTCGTGATTGAATGATCTGAGTGACACTTCAACTGCTATAGTACCCCTATGGGTACGATTTGTTCGTCCGTAAAAAATATAGTTTCATTGTAATTGACTATAATGATTAAATCAATTGCCTGATCACTTGTCTAGTATTTTTATGTTGCTACTTAAAGAAAGGTACTAATTTACCTGGTCTCATTATCAGGCATGATGTTTCCCGAGCGGTCTACTAGCTCGAAACGTACCAAATTCACTCCATCAGCCAATGGGACGATGTCAGGTGTCAGAGAACGATCCAGAGCTCTCAAGGTTTTGCGCTTCATGCATCTGACGAATTTCGGAAAGTATTCTTTGTGGTCGATAACATCTTTTACATCGACTAGCTGAAATAAATAGTTGTTTGTTAATATAAAGCTCTATCGAGTTCCTAGGTTTTCGCGATTGTTATATATAGGAAATGAAACTGTTTTTCGGATCTAAATGGCGCATAATATATTATAATATATATTTCGAGTCCTTTGCAGGTCTCATGGTCAGTCAGCAGTGACCATGGGACCTGAGGGCCTACCACAACCTCTTAAAACAATATAACTTTACATTACCGTACATTGACTTTTCGTACCATAACGCGATTAAAGTAAGCTTATTGTAATGTTAAAACTATGATGTTTTATTGGCAGCTTTATGACTATTCATTCACTCAGTTCGTACTATGACGCGACTTAACATTAAAGTAATATTGTTCTTATTTCAAATTTAGCAATCTTAAAATAGTTACACGGATGCAATAGAAACAATATTATTTTCAGTTTAATTGTCTTAATATTGATTTGTAATGACTAAAAGTTAATTTGAACTTATTTATTTACAATTCAATATTCAATATTTTCTTCTGTTCAATATTTTGTTTACTTTTTATTTAATAGCACATAGGAAATAATTTATCGTTAAATAAAAATACGCGATGTTTATTCCGTACAATTATGATAGCGACATCTATGTGCACCTTGGCGAAACTAACAGTTGACACTAGACTATAATTCCGAATTCACAACGTAACTATCAAGACTCAACTTGTTTTTTTTTTCTTCATGAAAATGCAGAAAAATAATTGTAAACAACGTAATTTTAATAGATTTCATTATTACATACTTTTCATTTTTTGGCAATTAAAATCCTCTGAATGTAAATAATATTAAATACTTTAACATTATACATCGATAGGACTATTCGGAACATCAAAAAAGAAAGAGATGGCATTGTACAATTCATATAGCGTTATTTCTTTCCTATTTTTAGTAAGGAATAGACAATATTGGAAAATCATTCGTTCTTTCAGTCACTTTAGCAATAATATATTACTTATTTGATAGGTTTGTCATGGTACGAATATGAGTAATATAATAATAAGCTTACTTTAAGCTTATATTGAAATGAAAAGGTTACGGTATGCCCCCAGAGGAGTTATTCACGTAAGTTCAAGCTATCAAAATATCGTTGAAGTTACGTAGTCGTTCGCTCGAAGTTCTATCCAAAATTGGTATTCACGCATCACTTGAACGAACGTTGATATGAATACAATCGAAACGTAACGACTAATGAACGATATCTTGAATTGTGATATTTGGCGTTTAGTCGTCGAAAGTCTATTGAAAGAACTGTCACGATCTCTGAAATTTTAGCAGAATAGGCGTGACTTGTCGTTTAGAACCGATTTAAATTCGATTCATATACCAGAATACGCTTTAACGACCTTTGGATAGAACGACTTTAAAATTAAAATTAGTGAAGTTCGACTGTCCTATGTGAATACGAAAAAGCAGTTCAACGGCTAAATCGCTACGATGTCGTAACGGTTTGGTGGCGTGAATAGGACCACTTTAAGGGCCCGATACATTTATTTGTTTGAAAAATAAATGCACGCAAAGATCCGAATATACATAACATTTTATAAAAAAAAATTGACCTCAAAAGTTCATGGAATTACATTCATTTGCCAAGTGTTATTGAAATCGGTTACCTTACTACTTTACTTTTACTTTTTATTACTTTGCCACCCCTAAGAGATGAAATATTTTTTTCAATTGAAGTGGGACTAATGGGGTGTACCTTGGTGTACCTTCCTCTAAGTGTCTTCCTTTTAAGTGGGGTACCTTCTTTTCAACAAAAAAAAAACATCAATTTCGGTCACAAACCGAAAGTTAGAGAGTTAGTTAGAGTAACCGCGTAACATACGTACAAAAAAATACAGTCGAATTGAGAACCTCCTCCATTTTTGAAGTCGGTTAAAAATAGTTTAATATCCTAAATATGAAGCTGTCTTATAAAGGTTGAATTATTGCAAGAACACACTGTTTCATGAGTTGATAGCAATGATGATGAATGATGGCTGGATTAATCTAGGCAAGTATATAAAATTAAATGTCTATTAATGCTATGCTAAATATACAAATCAAAATAATCTTTATTTCACAGGTAAGCATATTATACTTAAAATCGATACATTTGTTAAACTTTACCGCTCATTCTTAAGGCAGATTCCCCTGAGAAGAATGAGCAAGAAACTCTAGGGGTTGCTCGTTGTAAATAAACATTAGTACACATTTATCATTAACAATTGGTTTTTTTTTCATACATCATAGATCTAGACTACCTCCAAGAGCTAAACGGATTACTATACATCCACCGATTTTTGTCATCCAAGTATGCACAAGTTGTTAATAGACTTTAGTATAAAGTTTTGATTCATTATAGTTTTAAGCCTCGTGAATGGCAAATTTTGTACATCAACCGGAATCGTGTTATAGAAGTATATATGTACAACGCCCATTAAATGAATTTGTGACTTTGTGAAGACGACTATCAAGAACAGCTAGTTTATTTTTATTCCTCTTATTAATGTTATGTCCGTCACTATTTTTCATAAAAAAAATTCTATTCTTCTCAAAATAATTTACATTTTCATAGATGTACTGTGACGTTAGTGTAAGAATGTTATTCTCTTTAAACTTATCTCTCAAAGACACTCTGGGGCCGAGATTGTAAATTGCCCTAACCGGACGTTTCTGCAGGACAAAGATTCTTTGAATATCGGCGTATTATTCCAAAGCAAAATTGCCGTATGTCATTAAACTGTGGAAGTAGCTGAAGTAAACCAATCTAGCTGATTCGACGTCTGAAGGTTTCTAATTTCTGTTTATCGCGTACACTGCAGAGCTGGGCTGTTTTGGTACCTTATTTATTAGTGGACCTTTGGCTTGTGGTCTTTAAAGTTATCTCTCAATCCTAGCAAGTTTTAAGTACTCTATGGTCATATGTAGTATATATTATTATAACCCTACATTTGAATGCAATATTTTCAGTATAGTACATTGGGCATTTACGTGATCATGATATTGTCTGGGTCTGAATCACTTCATATACGTACATTTTGATATACATACAAAGGGCCTTAGGAGATTAAAGATAGGCAAGGAAAAAATACCGCCTTTATTGCACATATTCTATTATATAACTTTTTAACATCGCAGAAATACGATTCTGAGAAAATGATATCAAACATCAGAAATAGGAAGTGCATATCGACTTCAAAAGTTTCGCTTCAATAAATCAAGTAGAATCAGAATTCATAGGATTGTAACTGTCTCCAGTGAAGTGAAATGGAAGTATATCATTATGAAAACATCACGCTTCTGTGGACTTTGTAAACTATTAGAAACGTGCTGCAATTCAAGCTAATAAAGTAGAATCTAAATAGAACTCTAACGCACTTAAGTAAAAGAGCATCATAATAAAATGTGTATTAGATGCGAGGATAGGTGAACGCTCTGACTAACGCCCCCGCTCTTAAAATGTCAAATTCCATTCAGATGAAGGGATATTCTAAAAAAAATAATGAACTAAAATCACTCACAATCACATTATGATTTTTCATGTTCGTCCCGTCATTTGATATTATAAAGAAAATATTTTATATGATATTAGTGTTTATTTTTTGACGATCTCGGTGGCTTACGGTTTACATTGTGGGCGCTAGATGCGAAAGTCCCGAGTTCGATTCCCGGTAGAACCAATATGGAAAAGGAGCTTTTCTAAATTGGGTGTTCTGGCAAGTGCCGAAGAATTACATTGGTCTGGTTTTACTACAGGGAATGCCCAAAATTGAGACCTGGCAATTGATGTGGTTGTCTGGCGCATATTATGTACGTATTATTACAGCTTTTTATTATATACTCGTATTATTATTTACGTAAACATTTTAATAATATATATATTTATTATCATTATTTATATAGACTGTCTACTACTACTAGTTAAAACACTTTCATTACAAAATATTGCTCATGATATCATAACTGATATCATGAGCATGTCATGGATAAACTTACACATTCAATAAAGTTTGACAACTCCCAGGCCCTTGCAAAAGAAGTCCGTTAAATACCCAAGATGCTACGAGAGGCCATTGAAATTAAAAAAACATCCTAATTTCAACAGGGAAGATGGTTTCTCCGTACCACCAGTTTGGGATCCAGTATTTCCTCTAATGAAAAATCCCAAACATACATAAGACTGCATTACTAATTAATATGTTTTAGTTTATACTAATTTCTATTATTAACTAATAATAAATTGGACTTAATAAAAAATCATTCAAAATAAATAAAAAATAAAATAATTTGTAAAACTTAATGTAGCATAAATTGAAATGTTTCTTCGTAAAATTAAAAATAAGGTATTTAATTAATAACTATTGTAACTATAGTGAAAAAATAGTGGTGGTTTGCATCAACATCTGACATAACTGGTTGAAGACTGTACCACCTCAGTCAACCGTGACCATGGGACCTGTAAAGGGCCCGAAACGTCGGTTTGTTCGAAAAAACAAATATACGCGATTTAAATCCCGAAATAACGTTTAATTTCCTAAATAATAGTTTAATTTAATGTGTAACAATCGCGAAAACCTAAGAACTCGATAATAACAAAGTAGTGAAAGTATTTTCACAAAAAATTTATGTTTATCATGGTACTAAAAACATCTTTCAATAAATAAATATTATAATGAACTAAATGTTTGTAGGAACTGCACTGTGCCTATGATTTAAATGTAAAAAGAACCTGGTTCTTAGATAAAAAGAATAATAGCTAAAGATGTAAATTAACAAAAAGCAAATGAACAGTGGTCCAATTTTATTCTTTTTTAGATCATTAATATTTAAAAGCGAAAAGAATGGGGTTTTTAATTTACATTTCACAATACCGTTCAAAGATTTTCACTGTACTGTAAAATTGTTTTTCTTAGCATGAATATCAAGCAGACCAATGGTATATCTTAAAAGGTCGAGATGAAAGGCGTCTAAAAATAATTTTGCACATTTCCCTAAGTAACAGTCAAAACAAGTGAGAATATACCATCACATTTATATTGATTCCTTTTTAGTGATCTGTGTGTAATTAATTTGTATTTTTGTTGAAATGAGTATTTCGTGTTGAGTGGGCGTTGGAATCTAATTTCTGCGTCTTAACGAAGAAGAATCCATTTGCTAACAAAAATATTTTTAAACGTAAATTCCATTAAGTGAATTAAATTAAAACGTACACGATCATTAACATAATTGTACTTTTGTTATAATTATTAATACAAAGATCGAACAATTAGAAAAAATTCCTTCGATCCGGTCGGTTCTTTCCGGAATCTTTGTATTAATAATTATAACAAACTAGTGGAGTAATTTCACAAAAAAATTATTTAATGTCAATTCAAAAAACATTTAATTATAATTATACTTTTTTATAAAAAAAAAGACCTAGCAAGCAAGTCAGCCCCGCTCTCTCTGTGTTCGTTACCGTTGTCTCCTTAACGATCACTGAAACGCATAACTTGGAAGTCCTCATCAAAATGAACAATATGAGATAAGGTAGCTGCTCTACTCTGTTGAGGAGACCCTCTAGACCCTCTAGACCCTCTAGACCCTCGGAGAACTTTCATTCGAATTACATCTAGGTACGTGGCTAGTTTTATAGAAATCGATTAACGAAATTTCATCCTCTATTTTGCCACCATTAAAATAAAAATATCTTCTTCAATTTGAAGGGGGCTACTGCTGACTTTACTTCTTTTTTAATAAAATAATCGAAATCAGTTCATAAATGCCTGAATAATCGCGTAACATACTAACACACACATACAAACAAAAATATAGTCGAATTAGTAGCAGTAGAGCTCCTTGAGAAAGAGTTCATCCAGGGAAGTAATGCCACCTTGCTTATTTCTGCCGCCAAGCAGTAATGTGAGCAATACTGCGTTCCGCTTTGGAAGGGTAATGGTGCTGGTGAAATTACAGGCACATGGGACTTGTCAACTTATGTCTCAGGGTGACGGGCGCAGTGGCAGTGACTCTAAGATAACTGTTGGTTATAGCCACCGTGTAATTTGAGCTGCCCTGAACTTTCACATAGCCACTTGCCTGGCTACTTCGATTAGTGGGGTAGGAAAGAAACAGAAAGCTGTTGCAATCGAAAACGATTGGAACGTCCTATTCAAATGTTTTCGATTATGTGAGCAGAGTTGCCCTCATAAATGAAATTACTTGTCAACTTATATCCAAGTGGCAGTGCCTTTCAGACCTTTGCAATTTAAAGCTCTGAGTGGCACTGCAACTCTTAGGGATAGTCGTGTTGCCCAGGCGGACGACTTATTTATACCGTTACTAGGTATTATAAAAAAAAAATTGAAAACCTCATCTTTTTTTGAGAATATGATATTTTGTATTACTCTGCTATATATAAAGTATCTATGAAGACACCGTTAAATCAACAAACATCCAGTGTAACTACATAGTTTTGTTCTGAATTCGTTCTGGAGTCGTCAAGTTTATATATGTATAAAAATAATAATTTTCATCTTCAAAAGCGTAGCACGAAAGTTGTTGGAAGTGAAAAATAATATTTAGCTTAAGCGTATAACGGTCCAATTTACCTTTTTTTATTATACCAAGTGACGGAACGAACGAGTCGTGCGCCTGGTGGTAAGCGAAACGCCTATCCATAACAGTTGCTATGCCATATTAATTAAAGTAACGGATAACTCAGATACGTATTTAAGTCCAATATTTTATTTGGCCGAGATGTTTCGAACCAGTCCGTAGTCCTTAATAATAAGATTCCGCAGCAATGACTCGACAGAAACTTCAACGTATAGGTACGTGAGTGTGAGTTATCAGGTAGTTTAGTTAATATGACAGTATCGTTGTTCGCAATACCTTCGCTAAAATTTAAGAAAATACTATTTCAATTGTTTGTAACAAATTGTATTTATAATGTAAATGAGTTTTTGACATTAAAATTTTGAATCCTGCCACCCTCTGCATATTTATTACTTTGACATGCGTTCCTCTTTTTTATTAAATCATATTTTTTCTTTAATTATATTACTCAATTATAACAATTTAATTATGTAATATTATACGATATGATTTCAATTATATAATGTATACGAACGATGTATAATATTTGCGATTAATATTTGCATGCTAGTTACCGGTGCAACACGCTGAACTATACGTGTAATCTTAAATAATAATAACAATAATAACGCACACACTCAACATAGCCCCGCACTAGGGAAACCCTGTGTCGCGGGTGCCATGGACACACACATAGATAACCACAAATTACACCCAAACTCACGAGAGAAATAAATGTAGTCCATACAAATATTTCTCCCGGCTCGGGAATCGAACCTGGGACCTCTGCGTGGCAGTCCAGCGGCATGGTAACCGTTCGGCCATGGAGGCAGTTTATAATAAGTAAACTGTAATTACCATGTAGGCTTATAAACAAATATATTTCTATCTCTCATTTCTAATATCGACATTTTCGAACTTAACACTCAGTCTTATGTTCAGTGGGATAAGTCCACAATTTATATGGCGAACGGCTATGGAGTGGAATTCCCTGCCTGCACGTATAACTTGTGCCTTTTCAAAGCGAGAGTGAATAGGCATTATTTGGGTGTGCATGCTCCATCATCGACCTCGTCGTCACTTTCCATTAGGCGAGAAGGAGGTCAAGTGCGCACTTATTTTTCAATAAAAAATAATTCAGTGAGAATATACCTTTTACAATTGTTTTCGGTACAGAAAAAAGCAGTAAAAAGTCTCTATAGAAGTGTAACACTTTTTTACACTATACTGCTTTTTTATATACTAGACAGTTAATAACTTAACATAGCGCAGTAGTCTTTCTTATTATCCTTATATTATTTATTTTCTTTTTAACAGTTAAAATGTGTTCAGTCACGGAGGCAGTTAGACTAAACTAATCACGCACCATTAATTAGAAGCAACATATCTTATTTTAAATATTCCTATACAATACATGTATGGTTTTATTTCATCGAAAGAAATTCCTCTACGCAATAGAATTCACTGCCCCATAAACGGTGTTTCAATCTGATATAAAACGCATTTTTTACGTAAGTAACGTAAACATAAATACGTAAGCCCTTTTCTATTCAATATGTAGCGATTTAAAGTATTACGTAGGGTGCACTATAAGTTTCCGGAATGAATAAGAAAAAATACTATAAATGGTCAGAAATGAATTTGTTGTTTCTCAAAATATTCTCCGTTAGCGTTAATGCACTTTTTCATACGAAAGTACCTATTCGGGAAATATTTATGCCACTCCTCCGTGACAATCTCTGAAACATACATATTTTTCATACTCTTCGACAGTCTCTTCAGGTGATGAAAATCGTTGACCGAGTAACTGGTTCTTAATTTTTGGAAATAAATAAAAGTCACAAGGTGCCATGTCGGGACTGTACGCGTGATGGCTCATAAGGTCAACGTAGTTCACCTTCAAAAATTAATTTGTCTGTCTGGCCTTGTGGGAACGGGCATTATCGTGGTGCAAGATGATAAGGCGTTTATGGCTAATTTTACGAAGTTTGTCAATAACTTCCGACAAACAAATGTCACTATTCACGGTACAACGCTTCTCCAAAAGCAACAGTAGCCACATGTCCAGTTTTATTAAAAAAAGAAGCAATCATCCGGTTAGAGGCACTTTGCACGCGCGCCACTTTACTTGATTTCGGCTCATCTCGAAAGACCGATACGCTCGATTGCTGCTTTGTTTTGGGATCGTAACTATAAATCCATGTTTCGTCACCTGTTACTATGTCCCACACCAAACTTGACGCCCCTTCATTGAATCTGGTAAGCATGGCATTGCACCAAGTGATGCGATCCGTTTTTTGAACCTCAGTCAAATTGTGTGGGATCCGACGAGAGCACAGCTTTTTCACACCCAAATGTTTGTGCAGTATTGATTGTATTTAACTCATGCCTATGCCTAAAGATGCCCATATCTCGTGGTACGTCACATGCCTCTGTCTTTTGATCATACGGCGCACAGCATCGATGTTTATGTTGTTTACAGCAGTGGACTGGCGACTATCACGAAATTCAACACTGAGATTCACACGACCGCGTTTGAGTTCTGCAAACCTGCTATAAATAATCGTCTTGCATGGTGCTTCATTGCCAAAAGCAGTTTGAAGCCGAGCGAAGCTCCGCTTAGCTGTTACTGTTTAGATGTGTTGTCCGCTTAGATGTTAATTACACTTAAAGTCATAGAAAATCATACTACGAAAATTTTACACGAGTTAAATCCATGATGATTTAGACAACCAATTTCTAAAATGACACCACAATGTAAAAGCAAGTGACAGTCAGATGAAACAAACTGCGTTCTACAGCCAAACAGTCCCATTTTCAAATATTGTTTCTACTTTTTAAATATTGTTTATGCAAGTGGCCAGTTCCGGAAACTTATAGTGCGCCCTATATAGATACATTTCATTTTGATATTAACGTTCATCGAGTGGACCAGTTCCAAATTGTATTTGCTTCTAACCTATACCAGGAGACTTAATTCCAAATTCGCATAATGGTTTTGGGTAAAATGACAAAAATTACAAAAGTTTGGGTAAAATGAAGGAATCTGCATGATAAACTCTATTCGACTATTACGCGGTTTATTATAGTCGATAATTATAATGAGAAATATGCATATAATTAAGGGCAAAACAGAAATTCAGTTTCTACCTAATCGGAACGCAGCGGGTAAAGCTTTCTTGGTATCCATTCAAATTGCACAATCTGCAATCGGAATCGGAAATCGGATTGATGCCGTACCTCAACTGAAATGCAAGAAATTTTTGAACTAGCATAAATACAATAGGACAGCTTACGAGCTTCTGGGCTTCGTCACGACGAAGCTCAGATCTAGTCAGAGAGCCATCTAGTATATAAAAAAGCAATATAGTGTATAAAAATGTTACATCTTTATAGATACATTATATTGTTTTTTGTCTACATCAAAAGCAATTGTATATTCTCAGTGTATTTTTTTATTAAAAAATATGTGGACATTTGACCTCCATTTTACCTGATCGAAAGTGACGATGAAGTCGACGATGGAGCATGCACACCTACATAATGCCTATTCACTCTTCCAATGAATTTCACTCCATGACCGTTCGCCATATAAACGTGGATTTACTGAACATAAGACTAACCGTTAAATTCGAAAATGTCGATATTGCAAATTACGATTACGAAGAATCTAGGTTTACGAACTTGTGTTACAGAATGTCGAACTAGCTGTGGTTTGGAAGCTTGTATTTTATATTGCTTTACTAGGGTAAACGAACATAATATAAAGGACGGAGCTTAACTTATCTCTGATCTAATTTTATTGAGGTCCCTCCTAGTTGACAGATCTAAACATCTGACGATAATAATGTTGTATTCCAAGCGCTTCATATACTAATTTTAGGCCTAACGCTTGTACATAACAGCAGGAAAATACTTCGTGTATTGTCCAGTCTAGAGCGTCCAACAGCGGTTGCTAAGCCGATTATGGACTGCCCAACGAGGATTAAGCTTTGAGATACACCGACATAGCCAGAAGAACATTATCTACAGCCCATAAAACGCTCCAATAAAATACGTATTATGGCCTTTATTGTGACGTGGGAATGGCTTTGGTATTACTTTTGTAAACAATAGTGACGTTTATTTATAATAATTATTTTGTACGTACCTTAAAGTAACTGAAATGTACAATAGTTATGATGTAATGGCTTTGCAATGACAGTGCTTATAATAGGCAAATTATTTTTAATCTAATTTTTATTAGTATTCTCAGATATTACCCCTCACTTATATACATTTTTATTTAATTTTTTATGAGTTCAATTGACGGGATGAATAAGTCGTGAGCCTGGTGGGCGGCAAGACGCCTACACATCAGTTATAATGCCACCCGGAGCAAATCGCAAAGATGTTATGAGTCACTGCCCCTGCGCTTGTCACCGTGAGGAATAAAACGCAAAACCGCTTCAAAACCAAAACGCAAAATGCTCACGCTATTACATTGCGGCAGAAATATGTATGGTGAGCGCTGCTAGTATTATTATGTATGTGAAACAATAACGTATAGTTGTGCCTGGAAATCTTAAATAACGTAAGAGAAATATGGAAATTCTTAAGTAAGTAATTAGTTTTGTGAGAAATTCCAGCTGACGCCGACCTTACCTGAGTAAGGTACAAAACTCCGAAAGAAGAAATGTTTAAGTCACGACGTTTCATGAAAAAAGTTACCCAGTGCTTATTGTTCTTTTGTTTTAATTAAAAACAGTTCTCTTAGATCGAGCCCTTCTTTATTGCGTAATTGATTTGGTCACAAAAAAAAATATTTCCGCCTATAAGGAAAAGTTACATTGTTTCAAATGTAACTTCGAATTTTTCAGCAACTGTAAAAAGCCATAAGCCTTTCAATGCGCATGTGGTTCATAAGGGACATTTAGATACAAGGTAATACAGTACAGATACCAGGTGTGCCAGTGCAACAGCAAAGTAAAAGTAGGGAAGTGAAGTTCATCAAGTCATAATTACATTTTTAACACTATTTAAAATTATTTCACGAACATTTTAACAACTGCGAGTAGCACTACTTATTGCATAACATTAGTAGCAGTAGAGCTACTTGTGAAAGAGTTCATCCAGAGAAGTACGGTCGCTATTCCTGTCACTATCGTCAAGCACTAATGTGAGCATTACCGTGTTCCAGTTTTCTAGGCCAAGCGTACTGGTGAAATTACTGGCACATAGGACTTGTATACTGATATACATATATGTTCAGGGTTAAGAGGACAATGGCCCATTAGATTTTTATGATTCAAAGCTCTGAATGGCACTTCATCTGTTACGGGCAGGCGCGTTGCTTACCACTAGGCGCATGATTTATTCATCTCGTCATTTGATAATCATAAAAATTATGTTTATACACCGCATCAAATTTAAACCTGACTCTCTTACTTACCTTTTTAGAACAATCTCTCCAAATAATTCGAACAACATCAGCTCCTTCTATCCACAAATCTGCTACAAATCGGCTCATGTATGTATCAGTATCTTCTTTCTGGTCTCCATAGCAATTTGAGATTAAATTCAAGCATAATAACAAAGTTACCAGCCTCATAATTTCAGATATTTGTTGAATTGCTCTCATTTTGCCTTCACTTGTGCCATCTCTCGCAAAGGATTCCTGAAACGTATAATAGGCGAAATGGCTAATAGTCCGGATATTTATATATCCTGACTAAGTGCAGCCTATGTCAAATGTAATGAAGGAATAGTTCAATTTTATATGTAAATCTTTATTTACATAGAAATCTTGTTATTTATTTCTGGAACATTTTTATTTCGCTATTAAACGGATTCCGTTATTACGCCAAATAAAACTTCTAAATATTTAACGTTTACTGTTTTCGTATTTCTGTCACAGATTAGAAAAACTTCTATTAATATAATCAATAGAGTAATTGATCCAGAAAGAAACTTTTGACTAGGTTAACTTTCTATATCAACAAATATGAGATTAATGACAATTCAGATAAAAATTTCTCGAAAACGTTTGCAGTTTCCTTTTATAGGTAAATAGATATAGCAAAGATAAACTTTGAAAGCCCGTTAATAGATTTACGGAGCTTGTCTAAGGATTACCTACTAGTAATCTCGGAGCTTAAGATTCATTAGAGATACTATCGAATTCAAATAGGACTCACCAAGTATAAAACAGACTTATAAAACACTATCGATCACTGTCAAGGTCACACATTGAATGGCAAACCATGGGTGACCCCCTTAGATTTTATGGGCGATGGAAAGCCAGCTATTTTCTACGTGATCACAAACCAAAACATGTTAATAAGTGACCATGCCTAAGTAAGTAACTATTTGTTCAATGGCATGACGAACTGATACACAGACGTACCCGTCGATAATTCTAATATTATAATTTTGTGACGGTAGGAAAATTGCAGAGCCATTGGTACATATCATAACCGTAAGTTTAAATATATTCTGAAGTCACATTAAGGGACCTTCAACACAGAATCTCACAGATGAATATCCACACAAATTTGTAGCTCAAAATTGTGCAAATATCTGAAATCGAAATTCCTTATCAGGTCTTGCAACAATCCCAAAATAGACTATGTTAAAGTTATCTGTGTGTGTCACGTTCTACATCCATTAGTCTGCATTTCTTGGTTCATTGATCCATACGGTACCTGCCTGCTCAAAAAACAGAATAAATATGTTCGGAATCCGGAATTTTGGTGGCTCGGCGTTCAATTTGTCTGTACTTTGCCAAGTTGAATAACCACGTAAGGTGTTCTACATCCTTTTAAGGCTATGTTGAGAACATGGAATCAAATACCTTTAGCTGTAGGAGCTCTCTGAAGCCACGATAAAAAGCAGCTATATATGTGTATTGCTTTTGTTGGGTCAAGCAAGTACGAACATTTACTATGGTAGAAGGTATTGGTTATAAGTTATAGGATATCAGCTAATATATTTAGAACCTTGTTATATGACACTAAATTCATACTTTTCGTACAATAATATAAATTTAAATTATATTAACTGCGCTATTTCACATTATTGACAGTTCAATAAATTGAAATATTATTCCACCATACAGATTGACAATGGATTAATACGAATCACTGAATCCTGCGCGAGCAAATGTATAACGATTATTTTGGATAACTGAAAAGGAACCTTTATATTCCACGTGTATGTGAGCTTTTACTTTAAATTTCACGTTCGACCAACCGATTAATAAAGGTATAACAGCAAATTATGCTATCCAACAGTTCACAAAACTAACTGACCGGACGTTACCCGTCTTTGTTATGCAGATCACGCCCAACCCCCAGAATAATTTAACTTCGACTTGAAAAAACTTTAGTATTCCCCGCACAAAAGGGTGTATCATCGGAATACTCTTTTTAATGCTTAGTATCTCCATATAATGTATTTTACGACGCTAGGCATAACGCCTGAGATCACTTTTAATCCCGACGTACCCAATAAGGGTGCTGACCCCAAATAAATGGGAAAAGGAAAAAGGATGACGATGATGTACGTGTAGTATCACATACAGCCTGACTACTTGCTATAACTTTTCTATAACTGATAAGTTTTGGGTCCGGAAATGGCGGCGTTGTCTAACATCAATACTATAACCTCTGCACTGAATGAAGAGATCTTGGATTCGATTCCCGATAGGACTAATTCGTCCAGGGATGTACTGCCACCTTACCTGTTTCTGCCGCCATGCAGTAATGTGAGCATTATTGCGTTCCGGTTTTAAAGGGTGCTGGTGTAATTACACTACTTGTGTCTCGGGGAACGGGCGCGGTGACAGTGCAGAAAGTTCAGAGTGGCACTGCAACTGTTATGGACTGGTATGTAGCTTATCATCAGGCGTACGACTTGTTCGTCCCGTCACTCAGCATCATAAAAAAAGGACGAATTTTGAAAACGAACTTTTTTTAAATTTATCCTGGTCTGTGTGATCTGAGTAGTTATCATTATAATCTACCTATCGCAGTCTACTACTAGACATAGGCCTCTGCCAATGTGTGCCATTTCGCCCGATCCTCAGCTTATCGCATCCATCTGCTGCCAGTAGCCTTTCGCAGGTCGTCACTCCATCTGGCCAGCGGGTGATCTACACTACGTTAAGGTAGTGCCCTTGAGTGACTTCACGGAATTCGAATCACATTCTCTAGTTTGATACCTGTAGGGCTAGCACGGGAGGGCGCGACTTGCGCGAGAGCGACATAAACCCGAGATCTCTATGTGAGAATAGCAATACCTCGGGCTTCATGTCGCTCTCGCGCAAGTCGCGCACTCTTGTGTTAGCCCTACAGATGATTGGTGTTATTATTGGGTACATTATTATTATTATCATTATCAATGTTCATAGGTTTTTATCACGTGCTCTCTGCAGAAGTTCGGTTCGGTTCGGAAGAATTGCAAACGTAACTAAATTACTTATAACTTTTTTTATAAAAAAAGACCTCAAAAGTTCGTGGAATTACATCTACTTGCCATGTTTTATTGAAATCGGTTACCGGAAAGCGCGCGAAACCGATTTCATCCCCTAGTTTCACATGCACATTGCATATACAGGTGGAATATTTTCTTCAAAATTAAATGGCACCAATACTGGGTTACCCTCTATCCAACAAACAAAGAGTATTCGCGGAACAAACATACAAAAAAAAAAATACAGTCGAATTAAGAACCACCTCCTTTTTTTAAGTCGGTTAATAATAGTTTTTATGTATTTTATAGCTTAAGCTTTCTGTGTAAAGGAGACCCATGTGACGTAAAAGAGTTGATAGCAAAATTATGTTTTAATTTGTCAACACTCTATAACTACTTACTAATTTAAATGTCAGGTGGGCGAGTGAAATAATAAGTAGATCGTTCAGAGCAAGTTTCGATCAATGTAGGCATCTGTTTATATGATAAAAGGCATTCAATGTTTTGCTTTTAGTAAGAGACAGGAAAACGTAAGACAAATGGTCGTGGCGGATGAGTAAAATCGGCTACATTGATTTTATTTATGTTCAGATGTTGTGTTTTTCCCTGGATTTAACGCATGCGGATCGTTGTTCATAATTATAAATATAATTAATACTAGATGTAACCGGCGTTGCGATGACACTAAAAGAAAAAAGACCGTTTGTCAATGATCTTACATACGCAAAAAAAGGCTGTTTGTCTGTAAGAGACCTGTAGTAGTCCAAGCGCCCAGTTACACAACGCGAAAGTTTACCCGGCCCAGTTACCACGCATTCATGTGCATTATTTACGAAATTCTATTTACTAGGCAACAATATTGAAATTCCTCTAAATAATACAACCGCGCGGCCGCCGCGCAGTCGGCCCTCGGTCGACGTGCGGTCGCCGGGCGGTGAGCGCAATGAAATTCGTGTTGAATAAATGGGCCATGAGAGCGTTTGCATACTACGTCCGATTCGTATCTATAATAATAATAATAATAATAACGCACACACTCAACATAGCCCCGCACTGGGGAAAACCCAAATTACACCCAAACTCACGAGAGAAATAAATGTAGGCCATACAAATATTTCTCCCGACCGGGGGATTCGAACTTGGGACCTCTGCGTGGCAGTCCGGCGTGGTAACCGTTCGGCCACCGAGGCAGTTATATCTGGGGGTCTAATCTCGATCTCCGTCCAACATCCGTCCGAAACAATTACTGCCAAATAAGCAATATTTGACCAAATGAAAAGACGCGTGATGCGAATGAAGCTTCATACTGGATACTTGTCTTTTAATTTTGTCAATATTTCACAGTAATGGTTTCGGATGGATGTCGGACGGAGATCGAGAGTAGCCCCCTAGTTCCGAATCCGAGATATGACGATCCGAAATGTCACAAAGATCATTTTATCTATAGGTGTAGAAGCAGTACTCGTATTTTCTCGGATTCGAATGGGACTTAGTGCACAAGCGACATCCGAAGTGGGTCCGATTTTTCTAGTTTCGTATAGTCCCGGATTCGGAACAAATACGAATCGGGTGCAATGTGTAAATGTGCTGATGGATGAACCTACCGCCTCTCAAGCAGAAGACTATGGGTTCGAATCTCGGCTCACACCTCTTGAGTTTGTCGGAATTTGTATGCGAAATTTAATTTGCAATTTACCATTTGTTTTCGGTGAAGGAATACATCATGATGTTGTGTGAAGTTTAGGAACTTCACATACATCGTTCCTTTTTGGGCTGTAATAACGCGTATTAGGATACGCGTTGAACCCGCGTGGGAACTACAGCCCAATTTTAGTGACTATACAAGCTAACTATTATTATTTAGGGGAAACCCATGCCCAAACGTGACATTTAATACTTCAGAAACTTTTGCGGACGTAGACACAGCAACACTCGAAAGTCAATCGAATGAATGATGGGTAACGGAACGTATAAATAAAAATATATTTAGTAATTAAGTAATAATATATTTTTATAGTTCAAATGTTTCTAAAGATGTTCCAGACATGAATATTTTGACCGTAAACATTTACTAAATACTACAATTATGTACACCTACCATGCTATGTATTACTTTGACGTTGTCAGAAACTTCAGCTATTAAGACAGTTATAAACTGACGTTACTGACCCTATGTATTTCTGCCGTCTAGCAGTAATGTGAACATTACTGTGTTCCGGTTTTGAAGGGTAAAGGTGTTGGTGAAATTACAGGCACATGGGTCTCAAGGTGACGGGCGCAGTGGCTACTGGTAACAGTTATGGGCAGGCGTGTAGCTTACCATCAGGCTCACGACTTACTCGTCCCGTCACTTGAAATTATAAAAAAAACTTTGGTATTATAAAGAAAAAAAGTTTTTCACCCCAAGGTCGACATTCGAGGACCGCCTTACACCACGAGGCATGCTTTCTAACAACGTGACCCGCCCGAGATGTTTAGATCTATGATATTTGAAATTAACATAAATATTGTAAATGATAAATGTGTGCAAATATTTATTTACAAAGAGCTTTACTACAGTTTCTTATTCATTCTTCTCAGGTGAATCCTCGACCATGGCTGTAACGAGAAGAAAAACACCCGAGGGTTTTATTTGGGACATTATAGTCAAGTTAGCCCGCATGCAATTATACTATTTACTCGCAAATATGATGAAAAACATCGTACATTTCACAGGCGATACGGTAATTACGGACCTCGACTCCGAACTCCGACTCGACTCTCGTTCGTAATTCTTTACTTGCCGCCCTTCAAGCCGGTTTAACTCAACCGCATACACTATGCACTATTAAACGATCACAAAGTAATAAAATAATACCATGACTTTTTTTGCAGAAGGTACAATGTTTAACTATATTGATTTTTATTGAATATCATGTTTTTTACCACCATGATAATAATTTGTTTTTTGGGAAATCGCTCCAATAATTTGTTATAATTATTAATACAAAGATCAAACGCTAAGGAAAATTTATTCGGTCTAACAGAATTCGAACCTGCATCTGTATGCCAAACTAGGGCCACCGCCCTACCAACTGAACTACATACACATCGAGTCAGCAGATCTTACGAATTTCTCTAAGTGACAGATCTTTTGTATAAGTTTTTTTTCGAGTATTTTTGTTATGTTTTATCTAATGATACTTAATAGTATTCCATGTTTTTATATAAGTATCTATGATCAACATTGTGTAATAAAACTAAAGATAGAGGCAATTTGAACATTAGTAGTAGCTTTCTTGCAATTTTTCCCCTACACACGATATCGATAAGATTTGTTATCGACATATTTAATTAACTAATGGATGTGACATACTCGTAGTTCGCCAACTCGGCTAATTGATGTGTACCACGCCTATTTCCTCCACCTATTCTCTGGAACTCTTTGTATAGATATTGTGGTGAGTCGAACAAGGAATGTATAAATAAAATATATCATATCAACCCATTGTACGTCCCACTGCTGGGCATGGTTCTTGTCTAAAGAGAGGGTTTAATAATATGTGCCAGATAACCACACCAATTGTCTGAAGTGCGATTCACGTAAGTTCAAGCTATCCAAATATCGTTGAAGTTACGTAGTCATTCGATCGAAGTTCTGTTCAAAATTGGTATCACGTATCACTTGAACCATCGTCGATATGAATAGAATCGAAACATAACGACTAATCAACGACATCTCAACGACGTCATAATCGACACACATAATGTTGCCAGTCACATTTTACAGTGTTCTACCAAATATTAAAACCTGGAAAATTATTGCGAAATGTATATTTTTTTGTATAATATTACATTTGTGTTATTTTTACTCATTAATATTATCTAAAAACTCTGGTTTCTTCAGTAAAAATAATAAAAAGCAGTTTAATAACCAATTGGATAAAATTTGCAACGTCATGCTGAATATTTTAGATTCAAACAGTCAATGCAATCCATTATAAAATAAATAACAACGTTAGTCATAGTCAGACGAAAAACTTTTGACATTCGTTTAAAAACATTATAACTCGTGCTGAGAAATTTATTAGTCAAATTTTGAGTAAAAAACACGCCTGTTCCTTAATTTGAGATTGGCGGAATCATCGATGGTATTGATGGAGCTATACAATTATACAGAAGAAGAAGAAGTTGTGCTGAAACTGAAATTTTCCTAAGTGCTGAGCTTATGGTAAATAAAAATATAATGATACCTAATTAACGGCCAAACATCTTAATAATGAACGGCCGCAGACGAAAAATTATAAAAAGATTTCCCTATAGGATTTATGTGTTCTAATGTAATCCCCTTTCAATCTCCGGGCGTTTACATGATTTAGTGCAGTTGTGGGAGTTCCTATATTGGGCAGACAAAACGCACCATAGCGGAAAGAGTTAAAGAACACATCGCGACTGTTAGGAACCGTCAGCTCAATAAGTCTGCAATAGCCGAGCATTTGCTGGAATCAGGACCAAGCCACTGGATTGAGCTTCATAATCCTAAGACCCTTTCTACAGAACATTATCACTATAGTAGAATCGTACGTGGAGCTATTGAAATTAAAAAACACCGTAATTTTAACCGAGAAAACAGTTTTAAGCTATCATCGTCATGGGATCCAGTTATCAGCAAATGTAAACGACATCAAGTATCGCCCGACAAGTCGCCGGATGTCGTGAGTGTTGTGTGTCGGTCTAGTGAGAACCCTAGTGCAGAAATAAAAAACGAAGATCAAGTGCGGGTAGTTAGAAAACCTCGCACGGCCAGAAAATACTGACACTCGCCTCTTCAGTCCCTTCGAGACCACTGACGTTGCAATATATCCGAAACGTCGAGGTAAATAAAATATGTCATATACGTGATTAAGTCCCGAATTAAAAATCAAATAAAAATTATTCTATTTAGAATCGATTAATTGAATGGAATACGCGGGTTTACGCGTGATAGACGAATAATTTTGATGCGTGATTTAAGTAATAATACCGGTATGCACTCAAGGCAATAAATTATGGGTTTTGATAATACGGTATTTCAAGAATAACTACTAAAACTAGTAAAAAGTAAGGATGTTGAAATTGGTTTAACAATGGGCCATAAAATAACAACATTTCAAAGTAAATAACAGTAGTAACATTTAAATCGCGTATATTTGTTTTTTCAAACAAACCCGGAAAAATAGTTTCATTTCCTATGTGTAACAATCGCGAAAACCTAAGAACTCGATAAATAACAGTAACTCTTAAAAAACTTACAAAACTAAATACCGTAACTATCCATAACAACTGTAGTATAATAATGGAGCCATGGTCCTGAAAATAATATCTAATAATATGTTATTCTTAATAACATATGTTATTAAGAAATGAACAAATTCTGAAATACCCTAAAATGATTACTTTAAGACAAAAAAAAATACAATTTGAGATTTTTTTATTTGACACCTACAAGTACAAAAATTGATTGCCCATAACAATAAAAAATTAACATATTACCGCCACATTAAAGGAAAAGAAAAACGCAAAATATCCCAAAAAAGGTCTTCTAAACAACTTTAATAAATTTAGTTTTAATAAAATTTTGTTCAAAAGAACTTTCCACTTAAATCAAGGATAACAAAAACAATATACGCCTACAAGATTTAATTTACGACTTGGCAAAGACGTTTTGACTTCTCGTATTTTCCGCAATCAGCTATCAGAATATTCTTACGAAAAGTTGAAAAACCTTTCTGCAATTCGGACACGGCTTCAATAAGGAAAGTTGTTTATTACTATGGGAATTACCCTTTGAAATTTAAGTAGAACTTTTATTTTTATTTTTACTCTCTGTAATATTATTATTAATATTAATACAAGTCCATCACTTCCGTAAAAGCAGGTAATATACTTTGCATACAAAAACTACAACAAGACTTGATAATTTAATATCATGCGGGGCTAGTTACTTAGATACCGGTATTTTCAGGTCATCAGGTTTTCACGACTGTATTTAGACAAAGGTCAAATTTATAATTGAATATACTGGTGTGCAGATAAATTAAATCCTTATTTTCAGAGGATTCCAGAAAATCCTTTTAAGAAACGAATTTGGAAAATATTAACTAAAACCCAAATTTCCCTAACTATTGAAATTGATGATCCCAAATTTAAGAAATTTTAGATGGATTATATTGCGATTTATGGTTATTAATTTAATTTTATTCTATAATTCCATACAAATGAATGGGATAGTTGACAGACGTTGATAAGTTTGTACAGGATTTCGAAAAAGGCAAACTTCTCAAAATTGTAGAACGAAAGTTGTTTTTTGTTAACAATAAAGGTGTTCATTTGTCAAGAGCTGTCGGGTTGATACAGACAATATTTATTAATAACAAAGATTGAACACTTAAAAAAATTCATTCGAATCAGAATTCAAGAAATTAAAAAAAATAATAATATCATGGTAGTGTACGATGTCTACATCGTGACATTCAATACATTGGTTTAGGTTTTAATCCATTTTTGCCCAAAATTGCCCATGATTTTGGATTTAACGGCGAATTGGATGAAACGGCGAGTATGGAATACGGAATAATTCCATACTTATTACAAATTTCGATGTAACAAATACATCTTTATAGACGAAAAAAAGGCAACTCCACAAACCCAACTCAAACTCGTATCTTATAAAGAGTGATTATTCAGGAGATGGCAAAACTTTCTATTTATTTTAAATTTCTTATCAAGGGTGTTAATTTAGATGCATTACTTTAAGAATATATAAAAGCCAGTGTGTGAATATGAAGGAAATGTGATGTGAAGTCAGCCTGCAACATTTGTATATACAAATCATTTTTTGCATTGCAGTAACTTTGTATTTTTGAGATACGAGTTTGAGAAAGTAAGGCGACATAATGTTGATCTTCGAGATGAGAAAGCAATAAATATTTTGTAATAATATCATTAAACTGGAACAAAACTCGATTTACAACAATATCAAATTCGAATTCGACCGGATCGAAGGAATTTTTTCTGAGTGTTTTTCTGAGTGTTCGATCTTTGTATTAATAATTATAACAAACTAGTGGAGTAATTTCACAAAAAATAATTGAATATCAATTCAATAAAAATTTAATTAACAATATCAATTTAAAAAATTTGCCCTCGATTTTGGACATTAATGGGTTTTAGGCACTTGACCATCTCTGCGCCCGGCAACCACATTAATTACTTGGTCATTAACAAGAAAATCCCGTGTACTATGAATACTAGAGCAACGAAAATTGAGCCGTGGTAGCCTAATGGTTTGACCTACCACCTCTCAAGCAGAAGGTCGCAGGTTCAAATCCGGGCTCGCACCTTGTTTATTGGAATTTATGCGCGAAATTTAATTCGAGATTTACTATGAGCTTTTTAGTGAAAGAAAAACATCGCGAGGAAACCTGTTCGTCGAAGAAGGTTCACAACCTTCGGAAAACGTGTAAAGTCTCCACTCAGCATTGGGTTAGCGTGGCGGAGACCCGTACCCAGCAGTGGGTTGATGATGGAAGTTCACGTGGCACTACCCAGAACCATTCAAAAAAGTTCGCTTCCCAAATCGATCTCACTGGGAATTGAACTCGGGCCCTCCTCATCTGTTACCCACATCTACCGCAGAGTCCCTGATGTCAATGGTTTTAGTAAGAGCTGTTGTTATGAAGGATAATAACGTTCTTATTTAGTTTATATACACTTCCAGACACATAATTCGCGTCACCACGCATTTTCAGTATTAAGTGCCCTAAGCTTAAACCATGTTTGATTGATCAAAACTATTATGCAATTTTGAAACTAGTATATTAAACGTCTTTTCCATAAGTCCGTGTCGGGAATTTGGATTTGCAAAACCGGAGGAAAACTTTTTCTTCGATGATTCTATTTTTGTATCCTGGCCCTTTGCGACAAAAATGCGGGGTGGCTCGAATTATGTATCCGGGAGTAAATTATAAATAGTATATCTACATATGTAACAATTCATTTATTAAACATTATGCACGTACAAATGTATCCAATTACAATCAAAAGCTGTTTCGCAATACCTTAATGTCATAATCAGGTCAATTGCCGACGTAAAAACGAATTCACTGCAACCACAGAATGTAACGAAGCGCGTTTTGTTAGTTAAAATCGAAATAGGTAAAAAATATAAACAACAATCACAATTGTTAGTACATGTTGTGTAAGCTGAAAGAGTATTATACCCTATCTATAACTAAATACTTCTTTTAAAAAAAAAAATATAAGTCGGTTTTGTAATGAAAATAATGTCAAAATAATGGTATTTATCTCGTTGGATTATTTCGATTTCGAGTTACATTCTTACATCAATATAATTTACATACGCCATCAATATCAAATAAAATTACTGACTGTACTAAAAAATCGCTGCTCGGCACCCCAAATGAGGATCGTCAGCAAAAAACGAACAAAGAACTCATTGTGGTGATGTCAGTGCTTCCCTTAGCATCAAAAATAACTAAATTATTTTACGACATGAATAATTTGTGATTTTTTTTAGTTTTTGTGATTAATACTCTGACCACCAGTGCAAACGTAAGTATGTAAGATAATAAAGGGATATTCACTACACTTGTGACAACAACATACTGAACGCAGTGCGGCGCGGTATTTTATGTAGAGTCCATACCGCAATCTGTATCGTTCACTTCACTTGTAAGATAAAATACATTTAAAAACGGATAGATATAGAAGGGTACAATCAGAGTTCTAAATTATTAGAAATTCACAATTTTGTATAAAGTTTGCAAACTTCTGTGCAAGTGCCCACGCACCCGACCCTTTTCATGTCAAGTTGAAAACTTTTAACTACTTTTGTTAAACATATAATAAATATATAAAATATAATACACGTATAAAGTAGCTCTTTTTCATTACTTTTTATAAAAGAACAAGTGCGCATTTGACCTCCATCTCACTTGATGGAAAGTAACGTTGAGGTCGAAGATGGAGCATGCACACACAAATAATAATAATTATAATTTATTTCAGACTTGTTTTGTCCATAAATGGTTAGTATATAGGTGATATTGACTAATGTTTGTCTGATCTTATGACTAGTGTAGTCATGTAATGAGTATTATATGACTGCGTGCAATCGCGACCAGTATGCGAGCTTAGGAGAATTATTTAGATTATTTCGATTTCGAGTCACATTCTTACATCAATGTAATTTACATACGCCATCAATATCAACTAATAATGCCTATTCGCTCTTGCCTTGAAAAGATCCAAGTTATAGCGTCCAGGGAATAAGTCTACAGGCAGGAAATTCTACTCCATAGCCATTGCTATATAAATATGGCAGAGTAACACTTCGTGTGAATCCTTGGAATATCCACAACATAGGAATGGAACTCCAGTCTACGTGTAGTCACAAAGAAAAGTAGTTTATATACCACTTTTCCTTGTCTATCATTTAATAATCGTGCAATTCCATATCGCATTTTTATTATTACCTACTTTTAAATCTTTTCCAATTATTCGTGAGTATACTAAAAGCTTTTCCAGAAACAATTTTGTCGAGAAAATAAAGAAATTAGAGTAAATTTACTCGGTTATCCCCAGCAGTTACATGAACACAACTCATTTTCATTTTAATAAGAAAGCCAAATCTGATTCAGTTTTTAAAGTAATTACGGGAGAAACAATTTGTAAATTGTATTTATTATGAGCGCGGAGATTAATAATAATACAAAATGGTATTCATAATCCATTTATTTGTGAAAATACAGGTTATACAGAAGCTGAAATGTAGAAAATATGTATAATTTCACTGTGTCCGGTCAAAGGTTAGACATACAAATATTATACATTGACTCACATGCACTTCGACGTAGTAAACTAGGTGTAACATGTTTATTTTTCAATAATATTATATGGGGCGTGCACACATGCATTTAAGAAGTAGTCAGTAATTTAAACGCGGTGATAGATATATGTCTCAATTTTAATGATAACAATTCAACGAAAATTGTATTATGAAATGTAAGTTAATAATTTTGAATAACGACAAAATAAATATACAAATGTCAAAAATTAGACAATGAATTTAAGTATTTGTTTATTTAAAAACTTATATACGTATAAGTCGTACATTTTATTAGTCAATAAGTTTTTTAATTGTTTTATAGCATAAATCTCACTTCCAATTTTCGTTAATTATTGTGAATTTTTGGCGCCATTACACAAACACTTTTCTGCAGAAAGGTACTTACTAGTCTTCGTTTCTATGTGCCTCTTCACTACTGGAGGTTGGCCAACCTTTGCCAACGGCCGTCAATATGGAAAATTTGTCCCTGTCTATGGTCAAAAGAACTGTTGTTCTACGCTGGTGACTCTCAAGGTAGTTTTTATAAGCTTTCAAACGAAGTTGATAATAACGTCTTGTTACTAACGTTGAGAAACGATAATAAAGATTGTGTACATTTTTTTTAAGAACTTTGATTGTTATTTGAAAACTGTTTAAGATTCTTAAGGTACTTCACGTATTATAACGCTACATATTTTAAAACAAAATGTAAAAGTGTTAATTTCCATTTTTGTGTTTCACCTATCGCCTCTCAAGCAAAGGTACTTTGGGTTCGAATCAGGTTTTGGTGAAGGAAAACGTTGTGTGCCAGCGTAGAGGACTTTGGCGTAAAACCCTCGCCTGAAAGGAGACCCTTGTCCAACAGTGGCTCGTATAAATGGGTTGATGATGTAATGTTCATTTCCACACTTTCGCCGGTATAACATAAACCTTTTATCGAATTATGGCTACATAATATATCATTTCGGCGAACCTACTTTTCTAGATGAGCATTTCCTTTTATTATCTCGTATGATAGGTTATTAATAAGCTCCATATTACCATTATGGGAAAAACAACATACTTTCCTCCACTCCTACTAGGTGCTGTTTACGCAAGTCAACTATATCATAGCTACATGTGTGTAGGTATGACAGAGAAAGTATCTATGTATCTACTTAGAAAGTATAGTGTACATAGTACATAAGAACTGGTGACTACTAATTGAGTATACTTACAGCATAAAAGTTGTTATTAATATAAACAAAGTAAACAATTTACATCTTCTTTTATATTTGCCTTCATTACAAATTAGTATATAAAAAACGGCTAAGAGCGTATGTAATGGCTTTATTACATTATGTTTCAACTTCATTTTGTTTGCAATAAGTAATATTTTTCAATTTGCAAATTTTTGTGAGCACCATGAAAATGTTTTTTCAAAAATATTCACTAAGATCTTTGCTTCAAAATACTTTATAATTATCATTGCAAGTATTAAGTGGAAGGAGTTTAAAAATACATAATATATTTTGTAATATATATAATGTCTTTAGATCATTAACATACACTTTCACATTAAATATAATGATAATAGGTGCGCAGAAAGGCATATAGACAGACAGAAATGGCGAAACTGTAGTTCGAATACGAAACTTTGAAAACGTGTTTATAGTATACAGTTACATTTAGTAGCAGTAGAGCTCCTTGTGAAAGAGTTCGTCCAGAGACGTACTGCCACCTTACCTATTTCTGATGCCAAGCGGCAATGCGGCAATCAATAATTAAGTAGTACCAATACGGTTCGTTGTGAAAGAGTTCGTCCAGGGTAGTACTGCGAACCTTTTTTTTTATCCACAACATAGGGGTGTAACCCAAGCCTACGTCTAGTCTCCCCGTGATGGAAAGGGGAAGACGGAATTAAGTCGTATAATTCCATTTCCGTCACCAAGCAGTGATGTGAGCATTGCTGTTTGCCGGTTATGAGTGGTAAGAGTGCTGGTGAAATTACTGGCACGTGGGACTTGTAAACTTGTGCATCAAAATGACGGGCGCAGTGGCACTGCCCCTCAGATCTTAATAGTTGATACGACCGATCGAGCCATTTCAGGCTTTGGTTGATTCTGCATAACAGTGAATGTGTTGAATCAACTACTTTGGAAAAAATATATAGTAAAATTAAGGATATGCACTGATTAGTATACGGTGTGAAAACACGGTTTCTAAAAGTTTTCAATATAGAAAAAAACTCAAAGTTACCTCGAAATTTTACAAGAAAACCGCTGTAATCAATACGTACATTTACATATACCAATGATTTTTTTTAATATCAATTGAACTAAATAGAACGCGTATAGTATAAGATTTACATTTTTCAAATGACTTTAACTTCGTAAAAAATAAATTCTGAAATAAAGCCAGTGCCCCTGCCACTCGATCCAAGCAAAATATACCGTATTAGTACGGGAAAAATTTTGAATTCGAGCTGAGGTAGTGTCGAGTCTTAACAATTTAAAGCTCTGAGTGGCACTGGCTGGTTAGCAGCCAATCAATTACTTAAAACAATAAATGGACGACGGGTCTAATACAAAAACCACGAAAAAAATGTCCCAAGTCAACCTATTCGAAATTTAAATTGTAATGTCATCGCAGTATCGCGCTGTCAGTAGAACAAATGAAGACTAAAGCGGAGTGTCGCGCTCTGTATACGATTTTAGCGCCTTACAAGTGCGGACACTTTTTAGCGCGGACCCGACGTCCATATAATTGTAAGTCAATGCTTAAAACATATTACTGTAATTATTTTTGTAGTATTTGTAATGGCTATAAATAAAGTTATTATTATTATTATTATTATTATTACTGTAACTGCTATGGACAGGTGTCGCTTACCACCAGGTGCACCCTTTGTTTGTCCCGTCACTTGGTATCATAAAAGAAAAATACTATTTTTCTTCTTCAGACAATGAACGAGAAACCAAAGTTAGATAAAATACCACAACTCGGCCTCCCTCCTATGGAGTTAGCTGAACCAATTGCGAATGGTAAATACACTTTTCTTCTTTTACTTGTACCTCGTGTAGTTTCTACCGAGGTATCATATTTGTTTTCCAGTTACCCTTAAGGTGCTGCCTTTTTATTCACAGAAAAATCAGTTCAACTGAAATAAACACTTTTAATAATTTTAGATCGAACATTGAACAAATGCACGAATCCCTTCGTACAAAGGTTGTTGGGCGGTGTTATTTTATTTCTAATTACTGCCGGATCATACATCTTGCTATTGACTTTATTGCAATATTTTGGTAAGTACATTTTCAGTACTTAAATTTGCTTTACTTCCATTGAAGTTAATAGAACCTGTTTAAAAATTCTTCAGTGGTCGTGACACGCAAGCGTCATTGTTTGCAGTCACAATTAGTGAACTAAAATCACAGTCGTATCACTACAGCGCTTCTACAAACGTGTAATTTGAAAGCACCATTAAACCGGAGATGTTACACATGTATAAGTACATAAAGTTTCCATATTACCCTATGATAAGATTATTGATATTATCTACATAAGAAATGAAGGTGGCTTAGAAGAAAATGATTACGAGTCCCGGAGAACCTATGTTATCAGGATCTGCTGATATGTAGAATCTCAAAAAAAAATTCTTTCAATATTTGCTGCATTTGTTGAATGAAATAATGAAAATCCGGTTCAATATTTCAGATAATACCCGCACTGAGATCATCATAGTCACAGCACCGCAAACGATATCAAATGTAACTGTCGATAAAGGTAATATCGAAATCCACGTTCAATCGAAAAACAAAACTACGCTTCCACTGAAGCGAGTAAAAAGAGATCTAGTTACGCTCTATGAAAACAGTGACAAAGGAAAATACAAGGAAATTTTAAATGGAAAACAAATGAACGAAGCTAGGGATATGCTAATGAAGTACAATGTATCTTGCAGTCAAGAGAATACTATTGAAATATGCAAAGATTTGGTTACGAAATTACAATCTATAGTTGACAATAACAAAGATTTTGATGACAATAAAGATAATTTATCGAATCCTAGAGGTATGGGAATTAATGCAAATAGAGACGTAGAAGAATTGTCGTCTACAGAAAAATCGAAAAGGCAAACACGGCCTTTGGAAAATATAGAAATGATAAGAGTTGTCCCAAATATGCCTTTTCACGGTAAGAAGAGTTATACGTATGAAAACTATCAACCAGGATCAGTACCTTCGGAGCCTCAACATTTACATACTTCACCGATTGCTGATTCGTGTCTATTAGCCCGTATTTTGAAACAGAATTACCCAAGTTCTCATAGTAAGTATTTTCATTTATGCTACCCGTAGGGCTAGCACGATTGGGCGTGACTACCGCGAGAGTGACATAAAACGCGAGAAACTTCTATTCTCGCTTAGATGTCACGCTTTCATTCGCTCTCGCGCTAGTCGCGGCTTGTTGTGCTAACCCTACTGATGAGTCCGACCCATCGTTACAATGATGTTAACATTTACACAGCTCATTTAGTGAATAAATACGACGGTATGTTACAATGATCTTTAATTATTATCTTAATAAAGTCTAAATGAATATCTTAATAAAATATTAAATAAAAAAAACCTTAATGACGAAAATTTTATATGCAATGCATTTTCGTAACAAAAAGGTGCTTCGTAATCATAAAAACAAACTTTTGAATTAGAAACTAAATATTCGTTCCATAGGATGTTTAACGCGGTAAATTCAAGTCTGTCATTGGTAGAATACACTGTATTTTATAATTATATGCAATATCGGTATAAATTATATTTAATATTCATTTTTTTCACAGGCATATACGATTCACCACCAACTGAATATCTGCCGAGTCATTACGACAACCCTCCTGTTTACTCCAGGTAACATATGTTTATTCCATTTCGTTCTTAGATTAATTTACGACCATTAACTTACAAATAAATGGACGACGGGTCTAATACAAAAACCACGAAAAAAATGTGCCAAATCGACCTATTTAAATGTAGTGACATCTAAAGGAATATGATAAAGCTAAAACGTTGAATTTAAATTGTAATGTCATCGCAGTACTATCTAATTTTGCTTGCTTTGCTGTCAGTCGAACAAACGAAGACTAAAGCGTGAATGACGCTCTGTATACGATTTTAACACCCTATAAGGTCGGACACTTTTTAGCGCGGACCCGACGTCCATATAATTGTAAGTCAATGTTTACGACACATATTTTAATCTAACCTAACCATTAATTGATCTTTAATGTCTATTTGAAGCGAGTTTTTAACCGACTTCAAAAAAGGAGGAGGTTCTCTGTTCGACGTTTGTGAACCGCTTATGATGATTCTCTTTTTGTCGAATAGGGAATACCTCAATAGGAGCCCCAGTCAAATTTTAAGAAAATATTCATGAAATATTCCATTTCTAAGTATGGCAAATGAGACTTTAAATTTAATTTCCTTTTAGTACTACTAACGTAGTTTTTAAAAATCAACATTGTTTAATAACAAAACTGTTTGCTGTGTGAAAAATAAAATTTATTATTATTTTTATTAATAAAACTTGGCAAATAGATGTAATTCCGCAAACTTTTAAGGTATGTTATTTTAATAAAAAAATTAAAAAAAATATTATATTGGTTAAAATGGTACAAGTTCTGTTCTCATTTTTGGGTTTGTCAGCATTATGTATTCATGTTCATAGGTTGTTAGCCTAAAATTACATTTTTGGTGAACCAAAAATGAAACAGCTGCTAATGAGCTTGTTACAGTCTGTGTTAGGCGCATGTTACAACATAATATATAACCTTTGAACGTAGTAATATAACCTTTAAACTTTACTATACGTTAGCTTTTGTAATACAACACAGACTTCCACAAACTTATACAGTGTATAAAAGTTACTTATTCATCTTTGTTTCACAGATTTACTCCAGCAACTATACCATCTTCGTATTTCCAAAGTCGTGACACGGAGTCATCAAAACGTAAAATCCATCCTCAGGACTATGAAATATTACAAACAATAATTGGAAAAACACCACAGTAAGATTGAAGTTTTACTCCTATTTCCGACAATTAATTTAGTTTACACTACCAATTTTGAAAATGAAATAAATAATATCATTTATTCTCTTTATATAGGGTCGGTATATTACTAATGTAAAACTTAATCCATTTATGGACCCGCACATTAATGTCAGTACTTTCCTTGCCGTAGTGCTTATATTCATTAAATGTAAAATGTGCAGTGTAAATCATTGTATTGTGTCAGTGCATTATTGATAAATAATGAAATTGACAATTGTACAGAAAGAACTAGGAAGTCGCACTGTAAAGACTGTAGTTGGTTTTTTTGATATTCACGTAGCAAAACGAGGTATTTCGTACTATCATATTCTGATATTTAATTTTACGGTAAACGCTGTTGCTGTACATGAACATGTTAATCCTATTCAGCCATAATTAAGAGCATTGAAATTTGTCATAATTTATCAATTTGAGATCAATCAGTCTTTATATTTGAAAATGTTCTAAAATCCATGTGCGCAGTTCTAAATGTGACTAAAGGACTTTGAATTAATCCGGTATTTTGTTTTTTAAATTCCACATATTGCATAACAATCACTTTAGAAGCATTTCATTTTAGAAATTGTTCTTAGTATCACTTTGTTCAGGTTTCTTAGGATTCTAACAGTCACGTCCTTCCTACAAATATACCAGCTTCGGGTATATTAATCAAGGGGGGCTAACGTACCGTACGTTTGGTATGACGAACATTTCATTAAAAATTACAGAAGTATTAAGTAAGATATGTCAATATCTTCACCTACTGACATTTATTAACAAGTTAAGATATTTGTTTTAAATGTATGAGAATATTAATTACTTACATTTTTTGCAGAATCGATAAACATGTGACAAGGACACGCGAAGCCGAGTGCCCCGTAGGCAATTTGTCTTGTGACAGTGGGGATTCTTGTATTGAGGCTAAGCAATGGTGCGATGGAAATGTTGACTGTTTTGACGCAAGTGACGAATCCAGATGCAGCTGCAAATCTAGAGTCGACAAATCCAGACTGTGTGATGGTTATTTCGACTGTCCTTCGGGCGAAGATGAGATGGGGTGTAATGGTAATAATATGAACCAATTAATTTTGAATTTCCTTCTTTTTAACGTATCGATGACATACATTGTCATTTTTGCTAATATTGTGAAATCAGAGCAACAATACAAAGGTTGCTCTGACCCAAAAGTAAGTACCTAAAGTACTTGTGTTATGGAAATTGGAAACAACGACGGTAACACACGGTAACACCCAGACTCCGAGACCATATAGAAAAGCTAGTTTTCTACACTGACCCGGCCGGGGATCGATCCCGGGACCTCAGACATGGTGACACCATGAAATCCCATGTGGAAGCCACTCCACAACGGAGGTCGTATAAATCATAAATGTAAAACTAAAGATTTTAGATCGACTTTGTAAATAATAAAGTTAAATCTATTAATGATTATATGCCTTTTCTTACCATGACATTATAATGTCTTTATTTAAATTCAGGATGCAGCGAATCCACATTCAGTTGTGAAGATTTGGATATAAACTCACAATCTACATGTTTTAATAAAGAGCAAAGATGTAATAACATTGCTGATTGTCCCAATCGTAGAGATGAATTGGACTGCACTATGCTTGCACCAACTTTGCACAAGAAACCAGTAAGTTTCCTACATTGAACTACATTATCCTAAAAGGTATATAAAAACTTAGTGTATACTACCAGTCTCGCACCCCGACTAAGTAATATTGCCAATTTGTTAAATACCGAAATAAATGTTATAAATATTCTTAAATAGAATGATTTTAATATACATGAACGAAGTCGTTTGCAATTACAATTCTATTGTTTCTGCGTTTTTGATAAAGAATAACATCTCTTAATTTTTTTTGATAAACGAACTTTTTACTCCGAAGGGAATAACAGTTAAGTATTAAAAAGCTTACTGTTATATACCAACTGTTTTACTCGTTAGCGGATTTGGAACAAAGTGTGAAAGTTAATTCGTTGAAGTCCAAAGAAAAGTTTAAAAGCAAACCCATGTCCCTGTTTCCGCTGTTGGACACCTATATCAGACTTTGCAATTGTGACTTTTGGCCATCCATATGCCTTTTGAAACTTTATAATCTCTCCCTCACATCTAACAGTCAAAAGTGCTTGATCTAATGTTTTTATTCAAACTTATTCATGGGACTATAGCCGCAGGCATCCTTTAACGTTTAAAACAATTTCGCTCCCTGTTTGTAGAACTAACCTAGGTCAACACTGTCCACGGTATCGCATGTGCCCTTCTTACAATGGTATCAGATCCGATTTCGACATTTTCTCTGGTTCTGTGGTCTCAGCTACGAACTCAATTAGGAGACTCCTTTCGTGTTAACTACACGACACATTTTGTTGAATTTTGTTAAAATATTAGATTCAAATTTATAGTTATTGTCACTTATTTAATCATCTAATCTTTTTTACATTTATTTTATTTAGTAAGTTTTATTCACATCAATTAGGGTAAATTCTTATGGTGTCAGTGTGTTAATGAAATACTTTTAGTTTATAATATCTTAATTGTATCCAGTTTTATGAACCGATTAAAAAAATCCTTTTATAAATCACATGTCTAAACATACTCTTATTTAAATAAGCAAACATAATTTATATTCTAAATTATATTATTTATATGCGAGTAAATAAATAAATAAATAACACACACACTCACAGCCCCGCACCTAGAAAACCCTGTGTCGCAGGTGCCATGGACACGCACATAGACAACCACAAATTACACTCAAACTCACGAGAGAAATAAATATGTAGACCAGACAAATATTTCTCCTCGCCAAGGAATCGAACCCCGGGACCTTTGCGTGACAGGCCAGCATGTTTAAACTCATATAAAGATCTGCAATAAGCGCATAAAGAAATCCATATCTGCTTAAAGCGAGCAGTTTCTGCGGCTCGGTCTGTAGAGCAGTTGGTAAAAGCCTTGGTGTGGCAACAGACGCTGTTTCGAGACCAGATAGACCGAAGGATTTTTTGTTTGACTATTTTTTATTGTGTGGGAGGATTTTTTTGTATTGTACCATCTTAGTTTCAATAATAATAGTAATAATAAACTGGAGTAGAACAAAAAAAAATGAATTTCTTAATAGTAAAAATATCATGATAATTTCATTAGGTTTGATTTATTTATAATGGAAGGTGTAAGAAGTTGTCCTACAAAATATTGTCCTGTTTACAATAGCAAGCAAGGTTTGCAGAGAACTTCCTGATATCCGGTATATTTGTTCAAGACGAGCTTATATACAGGATATGATTATATTTTATTATATGGTTGTTAACGGCTATCAGTCATCCAGGTTTCGATAACATCAGGTGTACCACAGGGCTTGCTCTTGGGCCCTGTTTTATTCAACATTTTCATTAATGACATCCCAAAGTCTATCAAATATTCTATTCCCTTTCTTTATGCCGACGACTTAAAACTTCTCAAAGTGTACGCTCTGTGGAGGATTCTAAAGCTTTGCAGAAAGACCTAGACAGTCTTGGGTTGTGGTGTCAAAAAAACGGAATGACACTGAATGCAACTAAATGTGTAAACATAACATTCACCCGTCGAATTAAAGGTTTTCTCAAATACTCCTACAAAATCAACGACTCCATACAAAATGAAGCTGACACGATTAGAGACTTGGGAGTGCTGCTAGACAAAAAATTAACGTTTGTACCACATATTGATCACATCGTAAAGAAAGCCTCGAAAGCACTCGGTTTCGTTCTACGTAACGTCAAGGAATTCCGTAAACCCGCTACAAAAATAATAATGTACAACTGCTTAATGCGAAGCGTTCTCGAATATGGGTCAGTGATTTGGCGTCCTCACTACGCGAACCACATGTTGAGAATCGAAAGGCTCCAGAAAAGGTTTATGTGACAT
Source organism: Hyposmocoma kahamanoa (assembly GCF_003589595.1). Classification (NCBI taxonomy): domain Eukaryota; kingdom Metazoa; phylum Arthropoda; class Insecta; order Lepidoptera; family Cosmopterigidae; genus Hyposmocoma; species Hyposmocoma kahamanoa. The sequence continues at coordinate 9,565,337 of NW_020653854.1, read as the reverse complement.
TTGTCGTTTTCATCAGGTGTAGCGCAAAGAATACGTTCGTACGATAGCAGGTTAAAAATGTTTAAAATGGTTAACCTTAACAAACGTAGAGACACATTAGATATGATTTTTCTATACAAAATTATCCGTTACGAAATAAACTGTTCTTCACTCCTTAGCCAATTCAAACTTAAAGTGCCGCATAGATATCCCCGTCATAGAATTAAAGCTCTCTTTTCGACGCCAATTCGCAGGACAGTAGCGGGTCGCAACTCGCCAGTTCCTCGTCTATGCAGCTTGTATAACCATTTTATCGTTAATATCAATAATTTAGATATATTTCACGACTCTTTGGTTAAATTCCGTCGATGGATTGCATCATCGTGACCTAATTTTCTTTAAACTTTCAATACTTATTTTTTATTTTTTTTATTTGAATAAAATTGTTTACTATTTAAGTAAATACATAGATACGAGTCTAGCCCTTCGCGGACTACTTTTTTGAATTCACTAATTTACTTGCACGTGGTGTTCATCTGTTAAAAATTGTGCAATTAGTATAAACCCTAGAATAGAAACCTCTCATAATGTAATTGTTGTAACAATTGTTGATGAACCTTAATAAATAAATAAATAAATAAAATAAATATTACAAAAGTGTTCAACAATATTTTGGGATACGTGAATGTTCATGACATTGAACAAGATTAAACATACCAAAGTATTATTTGCTTTTTTGCAAAATTAAATAAAAGAAGAACTCTATATATCTACGTATACATAGACACAATAAATTAGTATTAAATAAGGTCCGGTTCAGATGACAAGGGAGCGGTATAAGAGCCGGTAAGCGTGCGTAATAATAATACCGCTTACGACTAAATTCTTTTAATTATAAGTATCGCTTTCACATGCTGGCGCGCGTTTAACTTAACATTGAATGAAATTCGTAAATGTCCGGCATTACATACATATATTTTTTCTCTCTCTCTTTCTCCTCGTCATTACTATTCCCATCTGATGATAGGGTCTGCATTGCGTGTATTTTCTTCCAACTTCACTCAGTCGTTTTTATGATGTTATGTTAAAGTCAGTCTATACGGAGCCAATCGAATCGATTACAGCCTTAAAACTCAAAATTCGTGAAGTGATTAACGAAATAGACCCAACATTTTGTCAAAAAGTGATTAAAAACTTTGATGAAGGAATCGACATCTGTAACTGTGATCGTGTGATCATTTTTCATTCATAATTGCCAAATCTTCCTTTTTTTTTAATACAATACAAATCTGAATGATTGTCATCTAAATTTATTGTTTTATTTTGATTTACAAAACAAAGTTTTTGTTGAAAAACTCTATACATTGTTATCGTTGGTTTTAACCTGTTTTAACTAGCGTAAATTACATTAGGTACTCAAAAACATTGGTTATACTGCGGTATACCTGTGACATTGAAACCAAACCTCATCATTTATAATTAAAACTCCCACCGCTCATTATTTTGAAATTATTAGCGTTGAGATGAAGGCATAATAATACACCATTTTCGTAACATTTAATTTTATTTCATTTCTATTTTCTCACTTTTTCAACGAAATTAAAAATAAATTTTAAAACAAAAGATGTGACTGTACATTGACAGTTCTCCGTTTTCGCGATTAATACACATTAGGAAACGAAATTTAATTTTTCGAATCGCGTATTTATTTTTTCAAACAAACCAAAGTCCCAGTTTATACTTTTTGGCTCAACAAATATATATATCGCACTGCTATTACAATAGTGTTGTAACTCAAAATATGTGAAATTCTATACGAAACGTATGATTTGATTCTTTATACGTCAACGAAACCGTCGTTGGTACATTGTAATACACAATCAAAAAATATCTACTTAATCAACTTAAAATGAGATAAACTTTTCGTGAGCTAGTTCTGGACAAAACAGATCTTGCTCAAAAATATGAAATTATTTTTTCCCTTTTATTTTTCAATATATTTGGGAGGTACGGAATTGGTCAGATGTCTGTAATAAACTTTGACGATACATTAATTTTAATAATCTTTCACGGGAAGTGAGTAATTAGTTTTTCGTCGATTCTGAAAATATACCCTTTTTGAGTTAATACACCATTGTATTAACAGTGCAATATATGAGATATAGTTACAAAAAAAAATAGTTTCATTTCCGAAACTGAGTGCACTTACCCAGTACATACATTATTGTTATAGTATAATGAATAAAGAAAAACTTTCATAGATTTCTCACAGATGGCGTTACGGCATAAAAGTCGTGAAAAACTTAAGCTAAGATCTGCAACAAGCACATGGAAAAATTTGTGAGGTCCGTTGGTTTGTTCCGTGGCTTAGTGGCCATTGTGTCTGGCATGGTTTGCTAGGAGACGTTGGTTCGAATCCAGTCGGATCGGAATGAATTTTTTTTAAGTGTTTGATATTTGTTTAATAATAAATTATAACAAACTAGTGGAGTAAATTCACAAAAAATAATTGAATGTCATGGTGGTAAAACATCCTAATATTCAATACAACTTAATTATGATAATTAGAATAAATTTAAAAAACAAATACAAGTGTTCTTCAAAAGCAGTCTTGATCTTGCAGTCTTAGTGTTGTTTTTGCATTTTCGTAATACCAAGACTGAGACCACATAATTGTAGCAAGACAGACCATGAAAGTTTTGAGCAAGAACAAGACTGAGTCTACGGAACCTTTGAGTGTTGCAGTAACGTCAAAAAAACGGTTACCTAATTGGTATTTGGTACCTATATTAATATATAATTGATAGACGTTCTCTGGAATCAATATCACACACGAAATCCTAAAATAAAATCTGTTGTGTCCATTATTAAGTATATATTGAAGTAAATAATGTTAACTCATTTAAAAAGAATGTGTACCTAATAAAAGTGCAACGCAAAACAATAAACACTAATAGCTTAGTTACTGAATTATCAACAACTCTCTGACCCGAAAAACTAACCAACGAGCCGATGTTGCTCCCGAGAGTGCTTGTAGCGTATGTGCCTAAAATTATAGACAACCAATATTGTCCTAAAACTACTAATCCAAACACATAGAAAGTTCTATTTCGAAAATTTTCACAAATTTCAAAACAAGCGTATTATGTAAATATTGTAACATGAATTTTTCTATAGCTATTTCTCAATTGTTGCTATACCTATGTCATCATGTACTCAAAGTGTATCCACTTTGTTGCCTATTCTAAAATCTGAACCAACCCACATTGCCACCTTTCGTAACAACTTAACAGTTTGAAATGGTTATCGCAAGACGCAACTTTTGTTTTGCGCAAACTAAAGTGCAACACTAGACCAAGACCGAGTGTGCTGACGTGAGATCTTGAACTGGGCTTGCATTTGGGCAATACTAAAGCTTAGCCATCCAAACGGGAAATGCCCAGGCAATCTCTCGAGTAGTTGGAAAAATAAAAAAGTAGATTATTATCTACATTCTTTCTTCAGTATTAAGCGTGTTTAATGTACTATTCCGTTTTACTTATTACTATAAACATGTTTATAACGAAATAAATTATGTTACATTAATTAATAATTACTTCTTTTTGATTAACCATTTTCAGATGTTTGCTATATCAAATACAGAAGGATTTTTGCATAAAAACTTCAAAGGTGAGTGGTATGCAGTATGCAAATACCCCTACATGTGGGCCCATGACGCTTGCCTCCGAGAGACTGGACTCATAATAAGGTGCGAAATTAAATTAATTACTATTTTCATTACAATTAACGAAGTATTCAATAATAATGACAATTTTTTATATATATAAAATCACAGAAACTCCATTATTAAATCGTGAACGTGATTTCTTTCTCAGCGATAAAGGATCCTAAACTATGCTTCAATGCAAGTTTGGTATTTTTTTCGACGAATTATTGTATTATATAATTTCATAGTAGAATACGTCATTCTCTAAGATAATTTGAAAAAAATTAAAAATTTTTGGAACTTATGACTAAGTGGTTTGAATACATGGTTTGAAACGGTTTGCTTGAACTTTGTACGACGTCCCGTGGCCCATAAAAGTTTTTTTATAATATCAAATGACGGGACAAACAAGTCATGCGCCTGATGGTAAGCTACACGCCTGTCCATAACAGTTGCAGTGCCACTCAGAGCTTTAATTCGCAAGGATCACTGCCACTGCACCCGTCACCTTGAGACATAAAGGTGACAAGTCCCATGTGCCTGTAATTTCACCAGCACCCTTACCCTTCTAAACCGGAATACAGTAATGCTAACATTACTGCTTGGTGGTAGTAATAGGTAAGTGGCAGTGCTTCCCTGGACGAACTCTTTCCCAAGGATCTCTACTGCTGCTAAATAAGCGAGTGTATACGCGCTCTCAGCGGCTGTGATTCCTATTTCTGTTTTCACGGTGTCTAATTAAAAAAATATACTTCAGTACAATTGACGTTTGTTAAAACTTAAAATGTGTTTTTTTTATAAACTTTCACAGTAACTTTCAAAATGAAAGCACTGTGCCAGCGTCAGTAACATATTTGAAGTTGAAGAATTTGTAAAAAAAATCACATTCTTTCTTTAGAATGTGATTTTTTTTATCGCAAGGGGTCTACGCAAAACGAGACAAAAAAATTTGGGAACCTCTGCTTTAAACAAATCTATTTTTTATTTTTTATTTTTAGGCCACCAATCATAGAAGTGTTACCGATCGATCCTTTTCTCAAAGTTGATTATTTGAGCACAGAACCTGGGGGAGTGATAGAAACGAGTAATACGTGTTTGAACTCATCAGCAATTTACGTGACATGTCCCGATTTACTCTGTGGAACAAGAGTGATGACCACGTCACAGCTACTAAGAGAGGTATTTTGCATTTCTTTAATTATAATGTTATTAAAATAAGTGGAAATCTCACTGTGCAGGATTTTAAATAAAAGTAAACACATTAACACTCCTAACGTGTATGAAAGCGCGGTTAATAATTGTAAATATTTAGAACAGAAATTAAATTTTAGGACGCTGCAGCAGAAAACCAACTTTACGGCCGAAATAAGAGACAAGATCGATCATTCCCCTTTTCCATGCTTCACAGTCTTGTAAAACGAGACACATCTGAACCATTATCTACCGTGTCGAACTCTAATAATTACAAAGAGAGGAATAAGAGGTCGGAAAGTAGAGTAGTTGGTGGTAAAACCAGCAAACCTGCAGCGTGGCCTTGGATGGTAGCCATGTATAGAGATGGTACCTTCCATTGTGGTGGGGTTATTCTTACACAATCCTGGGTTATGTCTGCTGCTCATTGTGTTCATAAGTGAGTATCTAATCTTATAACGCTTCAATGGACTGTTTAATCCAAATCCTGACTATTAATTAGCCGTCAGAGTCACAAGTCAGCTTTGCTAGATATTTAATTAGAACTATCAGCCTTTAGGGCGTTCATTATACGCTAATATTAGAACGAAATATTATCGGCCGCTTGAAAGGATAAATTTAGTTATCGTATAGAAGAGATCTTTTAAAAAGATTTTGTAACAATTACCAGAAATAATTGTTACCTCTTCTTTCCGATAATGTATTTAGCTTTGAAAGTAGCGTAGTGGGACTTAACTGATAACACTATTTTCTTATCAGTTTTTAATAATAGCTCTGTCTTATTAAAATTCAAATACTTTATTTCGGATTATTCATTCATATTGGTTACTACAACAAAAAAAAACTTATACACCAATGTTAGTAATTACAACTTATAAATATGCACGACTCTTAGGGTCGTATTCTAGAACTCTACTCAATGCTCAAGTCAGGATTTGAGTATGATTTAAAGCACTCGAAATCATACTCAAGTCCCTGCCATTAGGGTCGTATTTCCAGTGCTTGTGTTTCCAGTGCAATCCTGACTTGAGCACTGAGTAGAGTTCTAGAATACGACCCTAAGGGTCGTATTCCAGGACTCTACTCAATGCTCAGGTCAGGATTTGAGTATGATTTAAAGCACTAGAAATCATACTCAAGTCCTGACTTGAGCATTGAGTCTCATTGAGTCTACCTGGAGTACGACCCTTAAACAGCTGAGAGCTTTCCTTGTGTAGTTAACCCAAAAGCTGCAGGTGTAAAAGGTCTGGCAGCAAGCTTTAAATAGCGATAATTTTACGACGGTACACCTTGCAAACCTACGGGCTAACATGTTGCCCCCACTGCCAACGTCCTACGCTCTTAAGTATGTACGTGTATGTAGTATAACAACAACAACAATAATAACAACACACACTCACCATAGCTTAGGGATACCCTGTGTCGCGGGTGCCATGACATACACATAGACAACCACAAATTACACCCTAACTCACGAGAGAAATAAATGTAGGCCATACAAATATTTCTCACGGCTCGGGAATCGAACCTGGGACCTGTGCGTGGCAGTCTGGCATGGTAAGCGTTCGGCCACGGAGGTAGTCAAATTATGTATGTGTCAAAGTGTATAAGTCAAAGTATGTATGTGTCTTATGTATGTACTTCAATACTTTGCAGATTCTGGGAGCATTACTATGAGATACAAGTTGGCATGTTACGACGGTTTTCCTTTTCGCCACAAGAACAAAATCGCCTTGTTACACATGTGATCGTTAATCACAAATACAGCAAAGTAGATATGAAAAATGACGTGTCACTCTTGAAAGTGAAGCCGAGTATTCAATTTGGTCGATGGGTCCGGCCTATTTGTCTTCCTGGGCCAGAGACGGCTGGACCTCATTGGTTGTGGGGTCCTGCACCTGGTACAATATGTACAGCTGTTGGTTGGGGAGCTACAGTTGAACATGGACCTGATCGTAAGTACCTATATTTGTTTATTTATATTTTACACAACATATCAGGTCCATAATTGTGTTAGTATCTGTTAGCCTACAGCGGTACTTAATATTTAACAATGATTTTGTCCTTTGAGTGAGTTTTCACATCAAAGGAAAATCGAATTTCTTAGAAATCATCTTCATGATGCTGTTACTGCTGTTCACACTCTGTTAAGGTACCTACAGATTTCCTCGATTTTTGATGAAATTCTGTTAAAAACGAACAAATTTGTAGGTACCTACGCCTAATTTAAATTTTACAGTGTCGATTATCAAAAAAATATGTTATTGATCCTCTGTTGCTTACACATTCACTCGTTTTGTTAATCGACTTCAAAAAAAGTAGGAGATTCTCAATTCGACCGTATTTTCTTATGTTACGCGATAATTTGTGAACCGGTTTTTGATGATTCTTTTTTGCTAGAAAGAGTGTGAGAGAGTGGTAAGCTAGGGGATGAAACCGGCGGTTTCGCGCACTTTCCGGAAACCGATTTCAATAAAACTTTGCAAATAAATGTAAGTCCACAAACTTTTGAGGTCGGTTTTTTTAGTACCTACTCTGTACTGAGATTGTTTGATCACAAATATCGATTGTCAAAAAATCTAACAAATCTGTAGGCAAATTTATATATATAACATTATATATATCTATTGGTATGCTCCGCCGCAACACCCTTCGCGCATCCACGTAGACTCTCCGTAGAGAGTCCTTTGGAGCGCCCACCGCACGGGCCAATCGGCCAAATTCAGCCGCGGAGGACAGGACGAGCGACAACGACACACCGACACGTCTCTTTCCCCGCGGCCCCACTGCCACTGCACCTGCACCCTTAGCGGTGCATCCCCGGCAGGGTCGCGGAGGATAGGACGAGCGACACACCGACACGTGTCTTCCCCCGCGACCCTCCTTCCCGCATGCGTCCATGCGAACCCGCTCGGCTTAGATCAAGACGAGCCCGCGCGGTCCCCCTTCCTCTTAGCTTCACCGTGGGATGAAATCGACCAAGTCTACTAGAGACCCCCGCCACGACAAGGCAAGATGGTGTTAATGCCGTGATACTGGAGTGCATCCGGAATGTTTGCGGATGGTTTCGAGTAGAGTGCGCACCAGCAGCTACAGATTTCTGTCAGTTCTTGCAAATACATGGGAGTGTGGCCTACTAAGGCATTTGGTCCTCTTTTCATTTAAGTTTGCGTATTCAGATAGTTATTAAATATTTTATTATTTTGTAATACTATTGTTGTCTGAAATAAATACATTTTATTTTATTTTATTTATTTGTTTTATTTAATATTCACTTTTATAAAGTATTTATTTTTATTTTTGATATTTATCAAACTTCTCAAAACCCAACAAAAAAAAGCATTATTAAAAATACTATTTTAATACTCATAGAACTCTATTTTTAGCTTATACAATCGTTTGCAGCGTAATGAACCTGACAATCAATTTTGTTGTTCTTCAATTTGCCGCTTTCTGGGCACTTTACTGTTACTTTAGAGTTCCCGTTGTTAAAGTAATTTGTTTTACTTAGAAAATAGCCTGAAAGTTTGATGTTTTGATATTTTGATGACGTTAGGGCACGATGTTATTCGTCGAACATTTGGTCCCAGTAACAAGTTATTGATGGTTTATATACGAATTCATTGTTTTAGCCGACCACATGAGAGAGGTAGAAATACCAATATGGACAAAATGCAAACACCGGGAAGATCAAGAAGGCAAAGAAATTTGCGCAGGTCTTATCGAAGGAGGAAAAGATGCTTGTCAGGTATAGATAAAATCGTATCGTAATCGTATCGTAAAACAATAAAAAAATAAACCCAATTTTGTACTAATTACAAAAGTTACCACCAAGTCTAGCTAGTTAGTATGATTGTAGTTATAGATAAGCAAAATTAGAATTTTAATCAAAATGTTATAATTAATTCGTAATAAATCGAGCGATCAAGGTGAGTTTACTTCATTTTCTGGTTTATCAAAACGAAAAATTACAATACAATATTTTCAAAAGTATTCGTACATAAATAACATTGAACCTTTTGTGCCCAAATGTACGGTTTTGTCCTAATAATTTTCACGCAACATTCTAGTACTTATTAATGATTTCCATTATCTCTTTCAGGGCGATAGCGGGGGGCCACTTCTGTGCAAGAACCCATTGAACTCCCAACAATGGTACATGGCAGGGATCGTAAGTCACGGTGACGGATGTGGTCGCAAAGACGAGCCGGGTGTTTATACGCGAGTCAGTCTCTTTGTAAAATGGATCAGATTTCATATATGTGAGTATTTTAGTGCTTTTTACAAATCATAAATTATTATCTTGAAGTATAATCAGTAGCAGATTAAGGGAACATTACTGTTTGATTTACTAAATTTAGTTCTTTATTTCAGTTTCAAAATCTTTGCCCACAATACAACCTAAACAAGAGTGTCCTGGTTTCAAATGTATATCGGGAATTTCAAAATGTCTTCCAATGAAAAGAATGTGCGACAAAATAGTTGATTGTCTTGACGGAGAAGACGAAATTAATTGTAGTTCTATGAGAAGTACTTCGTCTTTAACAGACTCGTTTGTATCTACATCAAAAGATAGCATCTTTGAAAGAAAGGGAAACTTAGATACAAACAAAGCTGAAAATAGCTCATCAGAAGAATCATCATCAAATGAAGAATCGCATAAAGACCAAGTTGAGACAATTCATGACGCACAGAGTAGTGATTTAAAAAATAATCATAAAATAGAATCTATGGTTGCTACTGTATCACAAACCAATACTACCGACACGTTACCTACACAACAAACAATCGAAATTGATATGTCAACAACTTCTACAAATACTGATTTTATAAAAGTGTCAAATATGGAAAATTCAAAGAGAAATTCATTTGAATTTAATTTAACTAGTTCTGAAAACATAGAAGACATAACTGTAGATCCTAATAGATCAGCTACAAATGACGAAGAAAACAATAATCGAGGAGATATACAATCGTTTATTGCGTCCGTTTCAAAAGAATCACTAGAGTCAAGATCTTCAATTTTAGGAAACAAAGAAGCTGACATTCATGAAGATCTTAGCGATACACTAAATATGAGCTCACCAACATCATTTAGTACTACAACTATAGAATCTCCGACACCACAACATGGAGAGGCTTTAGTTCATAATGCAAGCATTCAAAACACAAGTGACAGTAACCACGAGTTTAATGTTTCAGTTCGTAAACCAAATCAAACTGCAGAAACAAACTCCAGTACTCATTTGTCTAATCTTCTCGAAAATGAAAATATCGAATTGGAATCAAAAGATATATTAATAGATCTACCAGATCAGTCAGTTACAAATAATGAAGATAATTCTACAGAATCTGAAGCTAAACATTTATTTTCTCCTGACAAAAACGGTATTCTTGATAAAATAAAGGATATTATAGCATCTCAGCTCCAACCAGCAAAACAGAAAATTAAACATCTTATTCCTAATACATTTGAATGTCAACGGTAAGCAAGGTTTTGACTTACCATCTTTATATTATTATTGACTGTGTCTTTACCAGAAAGTTATTTAATTAAAGCTTAATTTTCACGTTTCAGTATTTTCCAAACAGTACCATATTCTGAGCGATGCGATCGCAAAGCTGACTGTGAAGATGGCACTGACGAACTTAGCTGCACATGTCTTGATTACCTCTCAAGATTTGAAAATAAACTTATTTGTGACGGCATTTTAGACTGTGCTGATGGACAAGATGAAGTAGATTGCTGTAAGTACTATTTTACATTAAGAACACACTTATAATTTTAAGAAAATCCATTTTTTTACCTGATGATTTAATTACAGATACCTGTGCTGAAGACCAATTTTTATGCAAGAGAAGCCAACTTTGTTTACCAAATAAATATGTTTGTGATGGCAAACCACAATGTCCTCAGGGTGAAGATGAGTTAGACTGCTGTAAGTATTAATATTTTATTTTTATATATGTATTTTTCAAATACCTATATTTAATTATGTTATATTAATCAACTTAATTTTTGTGTGATTGGTTGCAGTTGCTTTAACGAATGGCCAAACTATAGCATATGATTTCGATGCCCGACCAGTAGTAAACTTGGAAGGTTTTCTTACAAAAAAACATTTAAACGACTGGCATGTCGTTTGTGACGACAACTTATCCATCAAACAACAGGAACAAGCTGCTCTACATATTTGCCGTTACCTAGGATTCAGGTAACTTGTGAAAAATTTAACGTATAGGTACGACTAGATCTTACCACGTAAAAATATTCGCTTGTTATTTTTTTTTCAGTTCCGTTAACCGTTACCATGTAAAGCATATCAACATAAACGAAGACGATATTTTACAAACGAGATCTTCAATGGACAAGAGAAACAGAAGACACGCCAATAAAATGCCAATTCATTTTGCCTATAGAACAGTTGAAGAAAACGCAGCAAGGCACATTGTAATCAAGGAGCCTACAGTTCTGAAAGAGCACTGTGTGCCGAACGTTACTAAGACTTGTCAATCTCTTTACGTATTTTGCGAGCATTCTCTTTATAACAGCTTCGAAGTTTCTAATGAAGTTATATATCGATCAGCCGATGACACGACACACATGTGGCCTTGGGTTGCTAAAATATTTGCTGATGGAGAATATAAATGTACGGGCATTTTGGTTGATTTGTCATGGGTATTGGTCAGTGATTTATGTTTTTGGGACACAATGTAAGTTGGAGGTATATTTTAATCTAAACAATTTATTATTTAAGCTTTTAATTATGTATTAATATGATCGCGCTATAATAAACTTCGTTTATAGTATCGAAGTGTATTTTGTCAGTTCTAAAACAAGTGGTAATAACGACGTGGCTGTATTTAAATTTTGAAGGTCACTTTTACGCATCATCTTATATGTAAATGCGAATGTTGTTTTAGGATAACCCACCAAATGGTAACCACTGTCCTTGGATCTCACCGGACCTTAAGTGGTACAAAGGGAATGTATGAACAGACGTATGAAGTTGATTATTTTAAAGATATGTATCATAAACGAGCAGCACTTTTGCATTTGAAGAACCCAGCATTTTATTCTAATTTCGTCAAACCTATGGTTGTTTCATCATCGTAAGTATTTACCTACATTTTGGTTCTTTTTAACCAACTTTAAAAAAAGGAGGAGTTTCTCAATTCGACTGTATATTTCTATATTTTTTTTTACGTGTATATTACGCGATAACTCCGGTATTTGTAAACCGATTTTGATGAATCTTTTTTTGTTGGAAAGAAGGAGACAAAATATAATCTCAGTACAGAGTACTAAAAACACCGACTTCAAAAGCACGTGGAATTACATCTATTTGCCAAGTTTTATTGAAATAGGTTACCGAAAATTGCGCAAACCCAGATTCATCTCCTAGTTTGCCACTATACGGGATTTGATACAGGAGATAATGAAAATCGGTTCTCACTACTCAAAGTATATTGAGAGAGAAAAACACCATTAAAATAATTGCTCCTTATAATGAAATTTAGGCGCTATTTATAAAAATGAACCTTCATGCGTGAACAGTCACCCTTAGGGGTGAATAATTTTTTTCAAAATTAAATGGGACCACTATGGAGGTACCCTCTTTCCAACAAAAAAAGAATCATGGAAATCGGTTCATAAATACCGAAGTTTTCACGTAACATACACATGAAAAAAACATACGGTCGAATTGAGAACCTCCTCCTTTTTTAAAGTCTGTTAAAAATAGAGGTATTCTCGTTCTCCGTCTGACTACTGTCTGAAAAAATTACTGTCAAATAAGTAATACTCGACCAAATTAAAACACAATGTCAAATATGAAGCTTCATTCGCGTCATGCGTTTTTCAATTTCATCGAGTATTACTTATTTGACAGTAATTGTGAGAATGAGAGCAGAGGGCCTCATTTTTGTGTCTAAATAGCGTATATTTTAACCGTGCCGTGAATGTTGTACCAGTAAAGCCCGAAAGTTTGGTAAAACTAAGAATTTTAACCACCCTTTTCTCCACTTAGTTCGATCCGGCTGCACCTGATTACCTAGATGCTCATTTCAATTTGAAACCCCTCTGCCGGGTTGCGAAATTCGATCTTGCCGTAGCTTCAAGCTCTCTATTCTTTCTCACCGTACTGATTTTGTATCTAATTCTTTTGCCCTTCATGCCATCCGTCTTTGGAACGCGCTCCCGCTAAATATAAGACAAGCTCAGACTAAGTTATCTTTCACGCGCATGTTGCGCAAATGTCTCTTTGATAATCTTCTAGATCAAGACTCTGCATAATGTTGCTGTGGGTACTTATATATTATGAATTAATATTATGTTTACTATATATTATATATATTGGGTATATTTGTTATATGTATGTATTTTGTTATATTTATTTATTATATAAGTATATTATTTATGCTGTACTATGTTTATTTTATACTGTAAATATTAACCATAAAATTTAGGCTTATGATATAATTTTTTCTGTTTTAAGTGTAGAACCAACCTTTTGTTTTTTTTTCTGTTAGGCCCAATGGTTGAGTGATAGAGAATGCCTTATGGCATTAAGTCCGCCATTTGTACATTATTATATTGTGCAAAACGATTATTTAGATAAAAAAATAAATATAGGCGATTACAAATATTCAATCATTGTTTGTTTAAACCCATGTTTTCGTTCATTTGAATATTAATTTTGCTTCATTTGCAGTGCAGCGCATAATGAAAAGCCTTCAATGTGCGTAGCATTAGGTCAAGATGAAAAAAACAATACAGTAGGCTTGTTCTTGGAAGAAACAAACGAGAACTGCTACCGTCACTCCCGATGCTTCGTCAGTAGCCGTCAGAACATGTCGGAGAATGTTTGCGCTGTAAGTTTCAAGGTGCTAGAACTCGTAAAGGGTATTTTTAACAAACTTAAAAAAATGAGCAGGTTCTCAATTCAAATGTGTGTTTTTTGTTTGTATGTTACGCGATAATTGTGAACCGATTTTGACGTTTCTTTTTTTGTTGGGAGTAGAGTACCTCAGTAGTGGTCCCATTTGATTTTGAAGAAAATATTCCACCCCCAAGAGTGGCTGTTCACGCATGAATGCTTATTTTTATAATTAGCGCCTACATTTTATAAGGAGCAATTATTTTAATGGTTGATTTTGCTATGCTCCAATTGAAGGCGTTTTTCTTTCGATATACCTACTTTAAGTAGTGAGCACCGATTTTTATTATGGCCTGTGCAAAGTCCCGTATAATGGTGAACTAGGGGGTGACTCCAGTTTTGCGCACTTTCCGGTAACCGATTTCAATAAAACTTGACAAATAGATGCAATTCTATGAACTTTTGAGGTCGGTTTTTTTTAGTACTGCAGTACTAATTAATATGTTTTAATTTATTCTAATTTCCTTTATTAATTAATAATAAATTTAACTTAATAACAAGTCATACTGTTGAAATAAAATAATTTGTAAAACATAATGCAGTGTAAATTGGAATGTTTCTTTGTAAAATTAAAAATAAAGCATTTAATTAATAACTTTTGTAACTATAGCGAAAAAATAGGGTGATTTACATTATTATTAGACGTAATTCGTTGATGACTGTATCACCTCAGTCAACCGTGACCATGGGACTTGTAAAAGGCCCAAACGTTAGTTTGTTTGAAAAAACAAATATACGCGATTTAAATCCGGAAAAATAGTTTCATTTCCTAAATCTGATTTTATTATAAGAATTAATTTAATAAACAGTTACGTCAACTTCACAAAGGATAATCCAGATTTCTAACAAGAGTAAATTTTTATTCCCTTACAGCCGAATATGGTAAGCAATCGCCAATGGGCGGGCATCATAAGTTGTCTCACAGAGCAAGGCTGGTATCCCGCTGCTTCCTTTGTCGATAGCCGAGGCGAATGTGGAGTAGGAGACAAAATTATTGGCACTGAAATCGACGGACTGCGTAATGAAATGAAAATTTTTATGGGTGAGTAGTATAAGTACACAATTCATAAATCTAACGTCAAGTTTTCTGGAAAAAGGGTGTCACTTTGTCATACATTACAAGAGCTATCTTGTATATTTTGTAAAACCTAGTTAATTAAGAGTAAATTTCAAAAAGATTCAAATTTTGCCGTGGCATTGTACCATAAACCTAAATGTTGAACAATTCTGAATCATCTTATTTAGATAATCATAAACACAACAGTAAACCCTTTTACTATTTGACGACATTTTTAAACGCTGACAGAAACGATTCAATTGTATAATTAATAGCGCGTGCGACAACCCGCGCTATGCGACGCGAGTGCATCGCGAGATTGTGCGTATGTGTGCGTTCATACACGCGGCTGGCCTGCACACATACAACCCGCGCTGCTACGACTGTATGGAGTTAACTTGTCTTATTATAATCTGGTTAAACTAACATTACAAAAATGGGCATAAAGACGTGAAACAATTCAATAGGTATTTGCAAACCTATATTTCGGCGTTTCCACTAAATATTTAAGATAGATAGCTGTGCAAATAACTATTCAATTGTTTCATCGCGTTCATCTCCGTTTTGTAATGTTAATTCAATAATAATAAAGGTGCCAATTTATACTACAAAAAGCTTTTGCCTTTATTTTTACTAAGCCTAGGGATCGAGAATGGACCTTTAGGGATTCTTAATAAAACTCTTCAAAGTCTCTTCTTTGACGGACGAAACAACGATCAAGTTCTAAAGGTTTTCCAGTACAAAGATAATTGGATAAACATAATAAAACAACAATGGAAACCTAACTTTTGCACGAGAGAAATATTTTAAACAGTGTTAGAAGGAATTATGTTACTATTTATCTGTTACTGTATTTGGCTGTTGTGGTTAATTATTAAACTATTATCACTTTTGACAGGTTTCTTAACACTGTGCAAATGTTGAATCGTAATATCGGCATAAAGGCATCAGATATATGATGTGATAAAAAGTCTGTAACTGGTGGTTATAAATTATTACCACTACATAGAGGTTGTTGGAAAAATTTTAAAGCAACATACCTAAAAAATAAAGCTGAATATGTATTTTCTTTAAGTATTTTTTTGAAATTTATTTTATAATCAACATCACATTAAAAAATTACACCTCACCAATTACCTGGGGGCCTACCACAACTTCTTAAAACAATGTTGCTTTAACCTTACTTACATTGACTTTTCGTACCATGGCGCGCTTAAAGTAAGATTTAGATTTAGATTTATTTTATTATCTTGTAAACTTTACATTATTATATACAATATATTGTGTTACAATAATCTTTACAAATAGTAATAAATGTTACATTTCAAAAAATTACAAATATCGAGTACAAGTTTTGTACTACGTAATTTTAACATAGTCAATGTAGTTATGTGAAATAATGTAGGAACATATTAAATAATATAATAATAATTATGTCAATATAATGATTGTATATGCATAAAGTTAATGTTATTTATTTATTTCTATAAAATAATATCTATACCTAATAATCTACAAATTACAACATATATTACAAGACCATGTTCCTATATTCTTCAGTGGAATAATACGCATTATCCAACAAAAAGTCTTTCAAAAAGCTTATTAAAATGTTAAAACTATGATGTTTTATGGGCAGCTTTGTGACTATTCATTCACTCAGTTCGTACTATGACGCGACTATTGTTCTTATTCTAAAGCAATCTTAAAATAGTCACTCGGACGCAGTGGAAACAATATTATTTTCGAATTTAATGATTAAAGGTTAACTTGAACATATTTATTTACATAAATCTCTTCAATATGTTTGTTTATTTTTTATTTAATAGTACATACTAACTGCCTCCGTGGCCGAACGGTTACCATGCCGGACTGCCACGCAGAGGTCGCAGGTTCGATTCCCGGGCCGGGAGAAATGTTTGTATGGCTTACATTTATTTCTCTCGGGAGTTTGGGTGTAATTTGTGGTTGTCTACGTGTGTGTCCATGGCACCCGCGACACAGGGTTTCCCTAGTGCGGGGCTATGTTGAGTGTGTGCGTTATTATTATTATATTACATAGGAAATCATTTCTCGTTAAATAAAAATACGCCATGTTTATTTCGTAAAATTATGACAGCGACATCTATATGCTCCCTGGTGACACTAACAGTTGACACTAGACTATAATTCCGAATTCACAACGTGACTATCAACACTCAGCTTGTTTTATTTATTTTTCTTCATGAAAATGTGGAAAAATAATTAACATTACATTAATTTAATTACAACAAATACAAAAATAATTAACATAACATTAATTTATTATTACATACTTTTCTTTTTTCTTAACAGTTAAAATTCTCTGAATGTAAATAACTAAGTACTTAAACAATAAACTACGTTAAGACGATTCGGGACATCAAAAAAGAAAGAGATGGCATTATGTAGCGTTATTTCTTTCCTATCTTTAGTAAGGAATAGACAATATTGGGAAATTATTCGTTCTTTCAATCACTTTATTTAGCAATAATGCATTACTTGGTTGATAGATTTGTCATAATACGAATATGAGTAATATTATAAAAAGCTTACTTTAAGCTTACATTGAATTAGGATTGTTTTTGGAAAGGTTATGGTAGGCCCCCTGATCCCTAATTTGAGACCATAAGAATTTCGTATACCATAAGTACTAGTGCAACATAATTCACTCTAAAGCACTACCCAGAACGGACTGGAATCAATTTAGAAAAGTTAATATCCCAAATTGGTCCTACTGGGAATCTAACCCGGCTCTCATGCCGAGCCCACAGTGCAAACCGTTGGGCTACTGAAGTCTTCAAAATAAAGGTAATAGATTATATATAATCCCTGTTATAATGTCCCGCCTGTTTCTCTTGTGGGTAAGATACATAACAACAAACTACTACCGCCTAGAGTTATTATATTATGCACGCTCCAAATCTTTACAGAAACAGCACGGTCAGTACCGGACTCTACCGAAAACAACGAATTAAAAGAATGCAATGGCGAGCGATGTGGGCGAGGAAAATGTATCAATTTGCAACAAGTCTGTGACGGTATAAGCCATTGTGAAGATGGAAAGGACGAAGACGAAGCAGCCTGTGAAAAGAAAAATAGACTTTGCACTAGAGAACCTTACAATGGTGGATGTGGTAAGCATTTTTGTTTCAGTCTCTTACACTCAACAGATATAAGTAAAATTTGTTTTTATTGAATATCATGATGTATTTATTACCATGATATCCATAATTTTTTTTTTGTAAATATAGTTTACTGCTGCCCTTTCCCAATGTGCGCCATTTCGCCCGGTCCTCGATCGTCACTCCATCTGGCCAGAGGGCCTACACTATGTTTGCCCACCCGTGGTCTCCACTCAAGAACTCGTTTCCCCCATTGGTTATGGGTTCTTCGGCAGATATGGCCAGTCCACTGCCATTTCAGCTTTGAAGAAAGACTGAGAAAAGCCCGTTTGAACCCCATCCAAAGATCCACAACAAGCACACTGCTGGCTCGATCCATAGCTTACTTGGTAAGAGCGGTA
This sequence comes from Hyposmocoma kahamanoa, assembly GCF_003589595.1. Taxonomy (NCBI): domain Eukaryota; kingdom Metazoa; phylum Arthropoda; class Insecta; order Lepidoptera; family Cosmopterigidae; genus Hyposmocoma; species Hyposmocoma kahamanoa. The sequence continues at coordinate 9,546,921 of NW_020653854.1, read as the reverse complement.
GTCACGTTGAGGCGACAGACACTGGTTCAAGTCCAATAAAATCGAAGTATTTTTTTCTTTGTGCTAGTTCAATCTTTGTATCTATAATAATAATAAACATAAGTAGACGTAGTGTGAATCTCCTTTCCACTTGATAATGTTTCGATGGGCGCAAAATGGCTGAAAGCACCCGGATGCGTAAAACTGAAGACCGGGCTGTATTGCGCGCCTTTGGGATAGATATGCCAACGGATTGCAGTGGGCAACAGCGGAGTGATCATGATATTTACTTTTTTTTGTAATAACTAAGTTGAGCGGACGAACTAGTCGTGCGTATCATGGATAGCGGTACGTGTATCCATGACAGTTGAAAGATCACTCAGAGCTTTAATCATAAAGACCTGATGGGCAGCCACTGCGCCTGACACCCTGAGATACAAATAATTTGTCACATCTGCCTGTAATTTCACCAGTACCCTTCGAAACCGGAACGCAGTAATGCTCTCACTACTGCTTGGCGGCAGAAATAAGTAAAATGGCAGTACTTCCCTGGACGAACTTTTTCACAAGCAGCTCTACTGCTACTAAGTCATCGTCCCTTTCATGTTGGATTGTTCTTGTCTATTTGCTGTAGCAAAGCCTAGCATATTTTCTTGTCTTAGGAACAAATATAGAGTCCCTAGAACAGTTAATATTTATGAGAGCCTCATAAAATACGTTCTTGTGAGTAGTACTTAAATTTACAAGGATTAAGATGGGATTCTGAGCACAGCGTCTTCGGCCACTCTGCGACCGAGCGTCAATAAGTTGTACTACACAAAATGTACGGGAATGTATTCGAATACAGTTACACTAACTAACAACTGTTCTGCGGCGTTATTGATGCAGATAACGCCACAACTGTATCGCTGTGCTCGAAACTCCACCTTAAGGAATACGGTTGCTACGCTATAGTAACATAAATTATTTTTTACGTCGGCTTTGACATACTAGGCCGTTTTTTGCAAACAGAAAATTAAATTCTCTCGTGTCTATCACATCCAGATTGATCTACAGTCGCATTGAATGTCAGTACTTGTACATAACGAAATGCGACACTGTAATTGAATTTAGAGCTATTCGAATAATCACATTTGAATGTCTTCAATTTTATATACACGGAAATAAAAAACAATGGAAGCTCCTTAAACCTCGATTACTATCAGAACCGTAACTATCATAACGGGAAACACTATGAAATTTTGATAATAATTGGTCATAATTTGTAATTTGAAAAGATGTAACAAATTTTGTACTAATTAAATTTTTATTGAATTGATATTCAATTATTTTTTGTGAAATTACTCCACTACTTTGTTATAATTATTAATACAAAGATCGAACACTCAGAAAAATTCCTTTGATCCGGTCGGATTCGAACCGACGTCTTCTTGCATACCGTGCCAGACGCTATACCAACTAAGCCACGGAACGTAAATGTATGTGTATAATCTGTATAAATATTTATCATGCTTATGGACACCCCGTGCTCTGTTTTTATTTTAATGTATAAATCGAGGATAACTGTTACTGGCTTTGTAATATGTAATTTAATTTTTTGTAACCTATCATTATTTGCTGTTGCTATTCCAAATAAATAAACAAATAATTTATTTTTTATATATTTATTTATTTATTTCAGGCCACATGACCCATATAATATATACCTTAAGGACTAACATACAATAGAATAATAAAAACACTATTTCTAACTAATCTACACGAATTGCACTTATCGGCGACGTGTGGTGCAATCTGGTGTCAGGTAACCGGCCGCGGAACCGCCGATATAAGACACCCTTCGGCCAAAATTCTTTCTTCATGAAGGTCGATAGATGTTCGGTCGGTACTCTCACCACAAACGAATCGAAACCGCACCAACCGCTCGACTCTCAGGGTGTGTTTGGCTTTGTGTCTGATATACTCCACTATCTCAGACTTCGTGGAGTAATGCACCTGTGTACAGCAGCGTCGTTGGTGTGGCCGGACGCAGCAGAAAGTTTGGTCCTGTCGGTATAATTTAAGCTTTACCCAGTTGGCTTATTGTTGAAAATACTACGTTTAATATTGCAAGTTATGACGTTTCGATGTTTTATGTTGAAATTTCATTCAATGTGCTAAAAACTAGTAGCAAAAGCTCCTAAAAAGTGTACCATATTGCATCGATAAGGCAATAACGTTTACTTCATTTCTTATAACAAAAAATAGCTAACTGAGCTATAATTTGCGGACCTCCGCTTGTTGTTGGCACATGTGTCACGTCCTCGAAGCACTTCTACAGTAGTTATTGTTCTGTGTTTATATACATGAGATATAACATCGATCCTAAATATATCCGGGTAGCAAACTTTCATGTCAAAATCGCAAGAAAATAGAAAAACATTTCAAAGAAGTGACTTTTGTTGATATTTGCCAATATCTACATTCCTAGGGGACATACGTTAGTTGAATATTTCATGCTATCATGAAAATTAACTACGTTTCGATGGAGAAAATGAACGTTGTGTATAAACGAAGTTATAACAACACGGAGTAGAATCTAATAAATTATGTAAGCTATTTCACGAGATCGAATAATTATGTATAAATTAAATACCTTCAACATAATTTCCAATGTGTACAATAGACGTGTACTCGATGAATTTTCTTAATTTACTGCTTAAAGTGCAATTTTCTCTGGAAATAATTCATAAATCAATGTGACTATGCTTCCTCAGTGTCCCAGATACGTCTATAAATGCCAAACACTTAGCAATGACGTACAGTGTCATTCATATTTATAAATCCCCCACATCAATCATTTTGAAGGATCCTTATCTCCATTTCAGCGTGTTCGTTCGGCCAGATGAAATGTCTCAATGGTAAATGCATAGCCAAAGAGCTATATAAAGATGGAAGGGATGATTGTGGAGACAACAGCGATGAGCCTCCGCAGATGACATGTGCTCAATATTTATCAAGAGTCGAACCTGGGAGAGTTTGCGATGGAATACTCCACTGCAAGGACAGGAGTGACGAGGACCCCACATACTGCAAATGCTTTGCAAAGAAGACCTTTTTGTGAGTAATTTATCTTTTCTAAATCAACGAATGAAATTAATGTAATACTCCGCAGTGCATGTATGGTGATTGCAGCAATCGCTACTTAAAACCTTCTCTTGCTAAAGAATTATATCTTCCAGACACCTTTATATTGAATTGGTCATTTATGCAATTTGATTACGAGGAAGGGCTCTTAATAAAATTACCTCTAATGAAACCACATCGTTACTCACTCGTAATAATCAAAATAGAAAATTAACAAGCAATTATAATAATCATTTTTATTAAAAGTCTAATTTCAACGTTTTAAATAAAAATAAAGTAAAAGTACATAAATGATTTCGTCTGTTTAAAGGTAAAACCACATAAGTAACATTTTCCACAAAAAGTCTTTAATTTATGTAGCTATTGTAAGAAAATCACTATCTTTCAGCACGTGTAACTAAATAACAAAAAAGCTACAAACTTAATAAGAGTTTTATCTGCAGAGAGGTCGTGAAGTTCTTATAACTGGTACATAATTTGGAGATTTTTTGTGGAAAATGTCACTTATGTGGGTTTTACCTTTAAACAGACGATTTAAACAGTTACCCCTGCCAGCGCGATTTCTTGAATCGAATAAAAATGAAAGTTAAATATTTTAACACGAATACTATTAACTTCAAGTATATAAATGGATTGAACACAATGTGTTTAAATGCTGCATAATAAATTACATTATTGCAAGAATACTGATATTTCGTGGGAGGTATTCAATTTAGCTGGTAGCGGAGCGCGTGGGCGTTGTGCTTGGCAATCGGTACGTAGGCGTTTTGTGACCGATTCGTGTGAAAGAACCTTTTTTTGATGGTTATTTAGTACTTGGAAAAGCAAAAAGTAATTTAGGTAATGTGTTTGCTCTGATATTAAAACACAAGCATTTTTCTAGTAGTAATCGTATAGTTTTGTGTAAACAATGGTGTCCCAGTTGTATTAAGCACATTACTTCGTAATCTTTCGGGACCATATTTTTACGGAAAAAAAATTGAGTTATTTTATTTAATGATATAACGTTCATAATAGTTCTTAGAAAAATTCTTCATATGGCAAAACACTTCATTTTAGGGGGCACCGTGTCTAGCACGGGAAAATGCATAACAAAATTTATTGTATAGTTTATCAGTTTCTAGTAAAAACATCATAAATTATTTACAAGCATTTGTAGAGCTAAGCGAATTTGAAAATGTAGGCCAATCTGACCCTCAATTTCATTAATATGTTATTATTCTTCGTCAAACATTGCCGTCAGAATCCCCAAGTGAAGGCGTTGTAATGAACTGGATTCGGCAAGGAAGTACACTCAATAGCAACATAACAGCGGCTAAAAGTTGGCGATGACTGGTGAAATTGTCGTAGATTAATACACTATAAAAACTACATAACAAAACTTTACGCACAAAATACTGGAAAACTAATAACTTGGTACATTAATTAAGCACTACTAAACAAGTTCGTAGCAGTAGAGCTCCTTAAAGACTTTGTCCAGGGAAGTATTGCCACCTAACCTATTTCTGCCGCCAAACAATAATGTGAACGTTACTGCGTTCCAGTTTTGAAGGGTTAGGGTGCTGGTGAAATTACAAGCAAATGGACTTGTCAACTTATGTCTCAGGGTAGCAGTGCCACTCAGATTTTCTGATTTAAAGTTCTGAGTGGCATGGCAACTGCTATGGACCTGTTCATCCCGTCACTTGGTATCATAAAAAAAGACAGAAATGTACTTCTGCAACTAATAGTATTCGTAATTTTCGCTAAGCTGTTTGGATATTTCAAAATAAAGAAAACCATAGGTCAAAACACAGCTCTGTTTCGCTTCGTTTTGGTAGATATCACGCTTATTACTAAGCAGCAGTGACTTGCACACCGATTTTTATGGGCGTCCGTCTCTAAGGTCACGGGTTCGATACCCGGCCGGGTCAATGTAAAAAACTAACCTTGCTATATCGTCTCGGATCTAAGTGTTTGTGGTACCATCGTTTTTTTCCGATTACCATAACACAAGTACTTTAGTAGTACTTACTTTGGGATCAGAGTCACGTATATGATGTTGTCAAATATTTATTTATTGTTTACTAGATCTTAACGTTACCAATTTGAAGCATATGATAGGGTCCTGCGTAATATACTATTAGGTAAACTATACGGGATAGGTATTCGGGGCTCTGCTCACTCCTGGTTTGCTTCATATTTAAAGGATAGGCAGCAATTTGTTGAGATCGAATACTTTGATACCACTACTAAAAATATTTCTTGCGTGCGCTCCGATTGTAAAAAAGTAAATGCATTGATTCCTCAAGGAAGTGTTGTTGGATGTCTTTTATTTTTGATATACATCAATGACCTTCCTACGGCTATAGGCGAAACCTGTGTATTGTTTGCTGATGATGTATCTTTGCTTACATCATGTCAAAACGACACTGATATATATGACAAACTTCATGTCCTTCTGACTAAAACTACAGACAGGTTAAATGATCATAATCTCAAAATTAATTTCTCTAAATCTGAAATAATGTCCTTCCATCCCCACCAAAAAACTTCATTAAACTTAAAAATCGATTACAATGGTACAATTTTAGAATCAGTTAAGGAATTTAGATTGATAGATAGATAGATAGATAGATAAAAGCTTTATTCACCACCATGACATCAGATACATGATATAGGCATTAACTTATATGTATATAACAATAATGATATTCTTATCTACTAATATTACACTTGGAAGTCATGGCAGTGAAAAAGGCGCTGGCTCAGCATAAATGACGCGGCTGCCCGCGACGCTGGTATTCTGCCAGGACCCTATAGGATAGAGACGCCACTCGCAATCCAACAAAAATCTGATTTAATTTTTAAATTATTAATTTTCAATCTTCTTCCTCCCAACCTCCACACATAATACACTATTTGCAGTCCTGAAACGAGGTACAGCCAAGAGCATAACAAGGCTAACCTTGGACCTTGGACCGTTCCTATCGCAAGCGGCACAGAGTTGAAATTAAATCTCAAATCTTAAATGTCAAGCATGACGCGCTCCCGACCCTGTACGTGGACAAACAAGAGACAACCGCAAATACCCTAGCCACTCATATCCCCAATTTTTGCAAATTTAACAGATGCTCCCGCAGCTTTAGCTTGCTCGATTTAAATATAGACACCCACTTAAATTGGAAATCGCACATTCATAGAGTAAAGTCTAAGTTAGCAGGATTTTCATACGCACTGCGCGCAGTGAAAAAGACAACAAACATAGAGACGGCAATAACAACCTACTATGCCTACGCGCACGCTTGGCTCAGGTACGGCATCATTCTGTGGGGTAACAGCACGGATGCAGCCTCTCTATTCACCCTTCAAAAGAAGTTAATTAGAATAATAGCCACTATTGACCAGACTGATAGCTGTAGACCATAGTTTCTTAAATATAAAATATTAACCCTGCCCAGTTTATATATTTTGGAAATAAGTAAATTTGTCAGGAAAAATAAACAATTTTATAAAAAACGAGAAGATATCCCATGTAAGTACGCTTTACGACTAAAAATATAAATTAGTATTGCCGACTTCACGATTAAAAATTAACTCCTCTAGTACCTACAGTTCTTCTATTAAAATTTATAATAAACTACCTGAAAATATAAAAAATGAAAACAATGACAACATTTTCATAAAAAAATTAAAACTATTTCTATCCGAAAAATGTTATTACACTATTAACGAATATTTAATAGATAATATATTCAGAGGCCACGCAAAATGATGATAAATATTAAGGTTGTTTTTAAATTAAATTTTATAACAATATAATATAAGTATATAGTACCTATGATAAATAAGAATAGAAATACTATTATAAAATTGCGCTTCCTCTCTCCTAGCTCCTATGTTGCGTGCCCGACAGGGCCCATAATACTGGTCTCACTACATTTGTAACATCTTATTATGTACATTATGGTTTTGCAATACATTATTGAATTGAATTGAATTTACTAATCAAGCAGGCGTCGCTAAGGTATTACAAAGTAGTGGAACCTTCCAAAAGGTGACCTAGGTTCTATCCGTAGACTTTAATGAAAAATTGTTAAATGTTGTTGACCTGTCGGTAAAACATTTTCTCCTACATATGTACGTGTATGATAAATAAGATTTTATGCGTGTGTACCTTATTTGTAGAACATGCATAGGCAATAACTCGCTATTCATAACATTATCTTAATTATTTTCCTCCTATGCTTTCCTATTATGCTGCTAATCCTGGATAAAGTGGTGTAATAACGCCATATAGTAGCCACTAAGACGTGACTGAACATTAAGTAAAGTCTGCAAAGTGACAACTTTTCGATAGTGGTATGCATTGACTTACAAATGTATGTCAAAATTGTAGGAACGAAAGTAATGCATAGGTAACTTTTTATGTTTAAATATGAGAGTTATCAAATTTCACATACTTATACATAATTCATGTATTTCGTATTATTTTTATGACTTTCATGTACCAAAAATACTTTTGACGTATGATTGCAATAACATATGTTGCTTTATTATAAGCCAGGGTACGAATTGTAGCTACATATCATGACGGCCATAAATTATGTATATTTTTGACAGATTTTCAAATATGGAACAGGATTTGAGAACGTCGAATATATAATCAGAAATAGAGACGAAATGTCATTTTTAGAAAACTATTTTCCAAATCATTTCGGTGACAACTACGCTCCGATTGGCCAGCCCGAATTCGAAACAATTGACGGGTGTCGTCAAATTTTTCATTTCAAATCGACTAGCTTAACTTGAGCTTTGGAGGAAAATTGCAAAATTACATAATATTTAATATTTAATTACCGATGAAATGTGATTCCGTTTGTTTTGTAATTAGATGTTTTGCTATTTTTCCCACACCACCAAATGAAACAGCCCCCATTGTTAGATCTCCGTATATTCCAAAAAATATTCTGTATTTATTGTAATAAAGATAATATCTCTAACAATGCCGCGCTGTTCTATTCGGTGGTGTGGGAAAAACAGCAAAATATCTCATTACAAAACAAACGGAATCACATTTCATCGGTAATTAAATATTGAATATGTAATATTGCAATTTTCGTCCATTATAGCAAAGCTCAAGTTAACTGGTCGATTTGAAGTAAAACAGTTGACGACACCCATTGACGACACCCGTCAATTGTTTCGAACTCGGGCTAGCCAATCGGAGCGCGGCTAGCCAATCGGAGCGCAGTTGTCCCAGTAATGATATGGCAGAATAGTTTTCAAACATATTAAATGACACTTCGTCTCTATTTCTGGTTATATACTCGATGTTGACGCTGTACTATTTCAGTTTTCTTATTTGTGATTTCAGCGCAAACGAGAGTTGATATTTAAAAGTGATATAAGGCCCATTTGCCTGATGAGTTGCCAGTGATGCCCCTTATTTCGTCTCTATTTCTGGTTATATACTCGATGTTTGAGAACAATATCCTTACTCATTGTTATCTGCTCCACTAGTATTTTCAGGCGTTCACTTTGATTTGAGGGAAATGTCTAGTGGAGGAGGATAGTGGCGAATAGTAGATATTCACAAAAAAAGATGCCGAATCGAAATCTATCATCGGAAAGTCGGTTACACAATAGTATACGTATATGAATTAGAGCCATACCATAAATACAAAAATAACCAACGAAAATACCGAAAATTACACTCAATGACTGAAAAGTTGTGCTCCTGTTGGTAAGCGACACGCCTGTCCATAATAGTAGCAGCGTCGCTCAGATTTTAAATTGCAAAGATCTGTAGGGCCCTACACCCGCTCTGAGACATAATTTCACAAGTCCCATGTGCTTGTAATTTCACCAGAACCTTTTCCCAAGGTGCTCTACTGCTATTATAATGAATGATCCGTGTGGTTACGAAGTATCAATAAATTTAATACGCCAGTCGGACCACGCGCTCTATTCATAATAAAGACAATGCCGACATTGAAATAGAACGAAGAGCTCCTACGGTATGAGGTGATATGCTGATCCGTGGTTTTCCCATTGTACAGAAGAAGTGGCTGGTAGGCTTACCTCTCCCATATGGCAGTGTTTCGTGAGAAAGGTGATTTGACTGATAAAAAATAAAATATCTACTAGCACTAATTTATAAGTTCTTTTCCTATTATTGCTAATAGATTATGAAACTTGTTGTCTGAACTAAAAGAATTTTATTTATTTATAACTCTAAATCATATCTTATGCTGGTGCCGTCAAGGACCAGCAAATATAATTTTATACAAACACAGCAACAGAGAAATCTGATCGCCAGAGTTCAGATTTCTCATAAATGAAATGACTATATATCTCAAGTTTAAAAATTCCAACAACACGAAACAACAATCGTTTGAGCTATTAAGCTCAAAGCCCCGTCAAGTGTAAAGGTATTAACCATTACACTTGACGGGGTTATTACTATCAAAATGAAAAGAAAATTTTCATGAACTTTCCAAATAGAAATTAACACGATGGAAATAATTTTAGAAATATTATTACATTTGCCAAACCTCAGTTTGTATTTCGGTATTTTGGCTACCTACTTAACCTGAAAAATCATTCTTAAGTAAGCAACACAAATGATACATCATTTGTGTTGCTTACTTTTATATTCTCTATTGGCTCCCCGCGGGGCGATGGAGGCTTTTAGTTGATTCACGGAAGAAGAAAAAACAATGGAAGTACCTTAAGCCTCGATTGCTGTCATAACCGCTGTCACCAAAACTTGTACATTCATAGTAAGAAAAACTATGAAATCTGGATTATGATTGCTCATAGTTCCTAATTTAAAAAGAAATAGCAAATTCTAGACTGTTAATGTAATCAAAATTTTACCCTGTTGGTAAAAATTCAATACTTACATTACGAAGTTTTGATTTTATATTGAAATTTCAATCATTGTGCTGCCATGTAGAGGTTAACAGCTGAACGAAGATGAATCCGAGAAGTTAACGTAGTTATCCAAAAAAGAAGCGACCATATTGCAGCGATATAAGGCTTATTTTCGTTTCTTGTAACAGAAAAAATATTGCGATAAACAATATAGAAAAGTTAGTTCTCTGCTCTGACCCGGCAGGGGAACGAAATCGGGACCTCAGAGAGGACACTGTGAAAACCACCACGACCACGGAGTCAGACCATGACTATATAAGTTAAATGTTTATTTGCCTATCGTATTACGTACTTTAGTACTTAAACAATCATATAATTCATCATTGGAAATGAACTAACTTATTGGGTATATGTGTATAGGACGCAAAAATGTTTTTTGAAGATTTTATGAAACACCGTCTTTTCCATCAAGACTAAATCGCAACCTGCGTTTACCATAATAATAAAAATAATAATGCACACACTCAACATAGCCCAGCACTAGGGAAACCCGTGTCGCGGGTGCCATGGACACACACATAGACAACCATAAATTACACCCAAACTCATGAGAGAAATAAATGTAGGCCATACAAATATTTCTCACGGCCCGGGAATCGAACCTGGGACCCCTGCGTGGCAGTTCGACATGCTAACTGTTCGGTCACGGAGGCACTTATAAAAATGATACATGTTTTTTTTTCAACCCGTTTAAAATATTGACATGTTCTTTTAGCACCTTTATAGTAGGGTTAGGATAAGTATTTCTCTTAAGATGGGATGACACTTTAGGAACATTACAACATCATTTTCTTTTCTTAAATTTATAGAATTCTCTCGGTTTTTATTCTCACTCCTTTACTGTTACTGTCTGACATGCGGTCAGACTTTGGAACGCACTTCCCATTACTGTTCATAATAGTAAATTCTTAGCTATTTTTAAAATTATAGTCAAGGCGCACTATTTATCCACTGTTCCATACGTTTTATAGATAGTATAATATATAAATACGTATTTATCTAAGTATTTATATAGTGTGTAGTAATTTAATATTTTTGCTATTGTTTTTTATTATGATTTTATTACATAATTTAATTTTGTTTTGTTGTGTATGTAAACCCGATATTGTAATTATTTTGTCCTGTGTTTTGGTCTGCAGGAAGAAATTTCTTTTAGAAACAAGCAGTACCTTTTGTTTGTGTTTTCCGTTTTACTAAATTTGATTTGTGTTCTCCTGTACAATTTATTATTAAATAAATAATTCCGTTACTATGCCAAATAAGTATCATTTTGTACTATCTCAAAACAATTGTTCGTCTGATGAAAATACCGGTTCGGACTTCCAAACTTCATTATTTTACGTAATCTCGAAAGTGTACTGTTTCAGAAACTAAATTGTTGTTTGGGTAATTTGGCTAAGGCTGGGGGCAGTTTGAATATCTTTAGAAGTAACACAAGAAGAAGTCAATTTAGCACTGCCAGTAATTGATGTGCAATTGTCTAGCCGATTTATTGCATTATTATTTCCAGTACATTATTGTATGTACCGTGTAGAGTCAATCTTGCACTAGGCAAAAGAGACTACTAAAATTTACAAAAAAAATGTTGTTAGGTTAAGGCATTACACTTGATATCTTCTAAAGCTGAATCTATTGTCTACAGCTGCAACAAAGGATACAAAAACGTAGATCACTGTGTAGCCGAGGACATGGTATGTGATGGGAATAGAGACTGTCCTAACGGAGAAGATGAACAGTTCTGCATTGGTCTTGGTGCTCCTCATGGATACGGGTAAGTTTAAAGATTTTTATTTACTATACCATATTGATGTTATGCAAATATCGAGTTGTGTAAGAACGTTATGAGAATAGATACCATCCTTCTAATTCTACCCCTCCTGTGAGACAAGGGCATGAGCTTATGTTTGTATGCTTATATATGTATGTGTACTATTCTATTGTTATTATCTTTTCACATTATTTTCTATGCTGTAAAAAACATTCTGTCTAATATTTTTTTTATGATTTTATGAAAACAATTTTTTTATATATTATCAAGTGACGGGACGAACAAGCTCATGCGCCTGATGGTAAGCGACATGCCTGCCCATAACAGTTGGAGTGCCACTCAGAGCTTTAAATCGCAAAAATCTTCCTGAGACATAAGTTGACAAGTCTCAAGTGCCTGTAATTTCATTAGCAAATTTTATTTAAATAAATGTAAAATTGAGGTAGCCTTAGGTATTGATGAAAAATCATCTTGTTCAATTAATGGCATTGGTTGATTATAATCATTGACGAGATTCTCTCCTTTATATATAAGTAGGAATAGAGCTCCTTGTGAAAGAGTTCATCAAGGGAAGTTCTGCCACCTTTCCTATTTCTGCCGCCAAGCAGTAACATGAGCATTACAGCGCTCCGGTTTAGAAGGGTAAGGGTGCTGGTGAAATTATGCACATGGGTCTTGTCAACTTAGGTCTGAATGGAATCTATCCAGAGCTTTAAATTACAGTAGCACAATTGCAGTGGCAAACTGCCTCCGTAACCGAAAGGTTACCATACCGGACTGCCACGCAGAGGTTCCAGGTCCGATTCCCGGGTCGGGAGAAATATTTGTATGGCCTACATTTATTTCTCCCGTGAGTTTGGATGTAATTTGTGGTTGTCTATGTGTTTGTCCATGTGTTTGTCCATGGCACCCGCGTCACAGGGTTTCCCTAGTACGGGGCTATGTTGAGAGTGTGTGTGTGTGCGTGTGTGTGTGTGTGTGTGTGTGTGTGTGTGTGTGTGTGTGTGTGTG